>NC_137281.1:38245000-38702500 GCF_054371585.1 Giraffa tippelskirchi | reverse complement strand
TGTGATGGCCCTGGTGAGCAGGGCTAGACTCTGCTGACCTTGATTTTGGAGGGATCTGTGAAACTGTGGCGTGGCATTAGAAGGTCACTGGGCAGGCCGGTGAAAGGATTGTGGGCCTGGTTTGACACTAGCATGGCTTAATGTAGAATCTTCGAGCAAGTTCCTAGTGGCAATAAAAACTCCTGTGTTCCCCTTCCTGTGTTAATTTCAGCACACTGTTGTGGGATTAAAATAAAGGAAAGGCAGAAACCTTCCTTCCAACTAACATGGCCACAGGCACCACATTGCTGTCAAAATTACATTCCGAAGGAAGCGTGGGGAGGAAAATGGAGCCGGGGCTCCCATCTCGAAACAGAAAAGAAATGAGATGTTATTTTTGAAGCAGTCAGCTCCCGAAAATGATTACAAATCATTTGGCAAATCCAACGTGCCCTCCAAGTCCTTATTTATTATTAGTTCCAGTTAATATCTCAGCTCTAAAAAACGACAACGTTTGGGTCTCCACTTGCCGTGGCCGTTCAGATTTACAGGCTTGGCGGGGAGCAGCCTTGAGGTTCCCTCACTGCGTGTTGTATGTGGGCTGGGGAGGGTGGCCAAGTGACAGGCCTTGAGGGTTGGGGAGGAGGGGGGTTATCCACTCTCAGGCCTCCGCAGTGGTAGATGTTCATCACTCGGATGTCCCACCTCCATGCAGGTGACAAGAGCCTGGGTGCCTTGCGGGCTGGGGTGAATGCTGGCCCCGCCTCCTTTTTCTCTCTAATTTTTAGAGACCACACATCTCCCCTAAACCCATCCTTAGCTCGCTCTCCACGCAGGACAAGGTGGTGGAACCAGGCTCGGGCTGGAGAAAGGATGTGAGTGAGATGAGGCAGTGTCACTGCGCTTCCCCTGCTAGCAGCCATAAGGAGAGAGAATCATTTGTGGCACTCTGGGGACAGTTTTGTCACCCTGACAGTAATGCTGTTATGCGCTGGCTTGACACACAGGATGAATCCATAAAGACAGATAAGTAACTGTGAAAGTGGCTGGGGATCAGGCTGAGTGCCACCACTCACCTGCAGTGACAAATAGAGAGTCATGAAGGATTGGAAATCCTGCCCAACACGGAGATCTGTCAGCAAAGAGATGGACGGCAGCCCGGGTGACACGGGCGGCTGGAGTGACGCGTGCGCACGCGTGCCCTGGCGGGGGTGTCAGCGGTTCGACTTCAGAGCCTCTCTGGGGAGGGCAGAGGCTTTTCCCAGAGGGGTGTTTGTTGGGGCAGATGGTAAGGGGGTGGGGAGAGGATTTCAATGCTCTCCCTGTCCTTTTCTTGGTGAAATGGAACTCGGGGTGTTGTGTCTTTTTATTGGTTAAGTTCAGGCCTATTTGGTTAAGAAGGCTGTGTTTCATTTCCATTTTCTTTCCCTGGGATTTTTTTCATACCAATAGGGGTCCCCATCTGCAAATCAAATGAATCCACGTTTTGATAGTTAGCAAAATATGACTGCTAAGCCGTTGATGTCAGGGGCACCAGGCGAAGGGCAGGAGGTAGCTAGGAAGGCGTGGGGCGGGGGTGCTTAAATTTATCTTTTATGCTGGAGAGGCTTGTTATTTCTGGCTAAGAATCTGCTTTTCTTTACTGAAAGAGATTCAGAGGGAATCACTGGGGGGAGAAAACAACAGGCTGTATGCTGGACCTGCTGTTTCCCAGTTGGGCTGGAGATGCAAACAGAACTGTGTGGTCAGGTCCTGAAATCCATTGTGTTACCATGTGGGATATGCCGTCTTTGTTTTAATTATTCTTGAGGTTGTTAAAGCCTGGCTGTGTGTCCTGTCATCTTCTTGGAAAGTTATGAAAGAGATTTGAGGTGACAATTAAGCATACACGATAAGAGTGAAAACCTCTTTGGGTTCCTATCAGGGATTGGGGCAAAAGCCATTTAGAGCTCTTCTTCTTTTACCTAGAAGGACTGTTTTGACCCCAGGGATGAGTGTAACCATATTGGGGATCCAAGGGTTTCAGACAGGGTGGGCCCTGAGTCTTATGTGCAGATTAGCAGGATGGTGGAAGGAAAGCAGACCCATAATCAAGAATCTGTTTTCTGTAACAGTGATCAGTATCGCTGGTGTTGACGTTTGTAAGTGGCATATGGAGGCTCATCTAGCAAACCTTTGTTCTATTTTAATGTAATCATTTTTAAAGAAAAGAATTACCATAATATGTTTTTTCCCTCCTAAATGAGTCCTCTTGGCCTATTCCACGGCTGCCATTTTTGCCACTACCTTTGTCATAGGTGAAAATGTCCTGGTGCTGTGCTAAGTCACTTCAGTATTGTCCGACTCTGTGTGACCCTATGGACCATATCCCACCAGGCTCCTTTGTCCATGGGATTCTCCAGGCAAGAATACTGGAGTGAGTTGCCATGCCCTCCTCCAGGAGATCTTACCAACCCAGGGATTGAACCCACTTCTCTTATGTCTCCTGCATTGGCAGGCAGGTTCTTTACCACTAGTGCCACCTGGGAAGCCCTGAAAATGTCCTTGATTTATGTTGTACCTACTCTGCTGATTTTACTTCTAGGAGCTTAATCTAGAACATCTTGTGTTTTTGAAACTCTTGTTTCCTCAAAACTGGTTACATATAGCTTAAACTATTACTAATGCTGCAGCTACTCTGATTGCTACCATTTCTATTTGAGATGTATATATTTAAACATTTATTCTCCTCTGTAGGCAGACCCTTGCAACCAGATTTTTCTGTAGAAAACCCTGGGGCCTATTTGTTGGTTTTAAGATTCTTTTAGTTTATAATTTGGGGAGGCTAAGAATGTTTTAAAGCCATTCAACGATAATGAAAAGGTTTTTTTTTTGACCCTAGGTTCTCAGTTTGACATGTTTTGACCCTATCATTCTAACCATGATTTAAATTCTGAATTTCCAGAAGCCTTATTAAAGATGTCAATTTGTGCCCCCAGAATGGTAAATGTTCCTGTGAACTTTGACTCCTAAAGGAAACTCGATTTTAAAAGAATAAAAGATTTTCCTGATAAATATGTTCCTCATTTTGGGCTAATACTTTCAGTCTGAAGGCTGGAACGGGGAAGGGCCAGCCCGTTCCCTGACCCCACTTGCTCCAGTTTCTGTGATCCAGTGCTCTTTTACAACCCAGGGCATTAGATTTTTATTTTGCCAAGATCCCTTTTGAAATGGGATGGAAATCTCCCAGTGCACAGCTGATTACATAGGACTGTCTGTGAATTAAAAAAGAGGGTGGACCACTTACCATCGTGGAGCTACAGGTGAGCCTGCCAGGTACCCGGAACTCCAGAGCCTGAAGGGAACTCTTGGCTTATTTTGTTCAATTGAGAGCCAAGGTCACACTACTTCTTGGGGCCTTGGTGATGCAAAGCAAGCCAGGGGCTTTTCCTGGCTACAGATCTCCTTGCTCTGATGTGCACAGATTCTTCTAGAAGTCATCCGGCTCCTACCCGCCTCTTCTCATTGGATGACCACAGTGGTCACTGTCAGGAGGCCCTGAGGCCAGGGACAGCTGAGTTGTGCTGATGTTTGTCATAATTACCCTTTCTCTTCTCCATCTATCTGCTGCTCTTCTGTGTATGTGCCAACTTCATGGCGAGGACACCAGCTACCAGAATTTGTCACTAAAAATGCATCAGATGGGGCTTCCCTGGTGGTTCAGTGGTAAGGAATCTGCCTGCCAATGCAGGAGACACAGGTTTGATCCTTGGTCTGGGAGGATCCCTCAAGCCTGGGGAGCAGCTAAACCCGAGCACCACAACTACTGAGCCTGTGCTCTAGAGCCCAGGAGCCGCAACTAGTGAAGCCCATGCGCCCGAGAGCCCATGCTCCACAACAGGAGACGCCGCCTCAATGAGAAGCCTGTGCACCGCAACTAGAGAGTAGCCCCTGCCATCCGCAACTAGAGAAAAAGCCCGTGCAGCAATGAAGACCCAGCACAGCCAATAATAAATAAATAATTTGAAAATGTATCAGATGAGGCTTATATCCTCAGTTTTAGCTCCATACCCAAATTCTCAATGAGAGTGCTTTGGGAAAGAAGTTTCTTTTGGAGAGTTTAACCTACCTTATCACTGGCCCTCCCTGTGTTCACCTAGTCACTGCTCACAGAGATAATTCACCCACCTGTACTACCTTCCCAGAAATCAAAAAGCTTTTTTTGGTATTAAGATTTTTTTTAACTTGTTTTTAAAAAATATTTATTTAGTTATTTATCTGACTGTGTTGGGTCTTAGTTGCATCACACGGGGTCTTTTGTTGCGGAGCGCAGGCTCAGTAGTTGTGGCTTGTGGGCTTAGTTGCCCGTGGCATGTGGGATCTTAGTTCCCCGACCAGGGATCGAACCCAAGTTCCCTGCATTGCAAGGCGGATTCTTTTCTCTCTCTCTCATTTTTAAATTGGAGGGTAATTGCTTTACAATATTGTGTTGGCCTCTGCCATACATCAACATGAATCAGCCACAGCGTACACACGTCTTCTCCCTCCTAAACCCCCCTCCCATCTCCCACCCCATCGCGCCCCTCTAGGTTGTCACAGAGCACCACAAGGTGGATCCTTAACTACTAGACCACCAGGGAAGTCCCAAGATGTAATTTTTCAAAACTGATGTGCCTGGCCCATTTTTGTATCGTGCCCACCAACGTTTGGCGTTGCCTCAGCCTCCTCAAATCCTCTTCACCAATCCGCTTCCGGTCCGAGTGATTGTGAGGGACACTGGTGTCTTTGGAACTCTTGGGCCAGCAGCACCTTTCCAGATTCTCAAGAGGAGACTTGGTTCAAATAAGAACACAGCAGTGCTCCTCAGGTTTGACTATCCACTTTGCACACATTATTATTATTATTATTTTGATCCTCTTAATGTGGTGAGGTGACTAGGCAGATACCATTGGCCCTGCTTTGTTACTGGAAAACTTGGAGATGGAGAGGTCCCATTACCAAGTGGCTGGGCTGAATTTCCTGTCCCAGGAGGTTGGTGGGCAGCCAGAGTCCTTAGAGCAGTCCTTGCAGTAGGTGGGACAGGTGGTGATGACCCACTTTGCAGAGGGGGAGCCCGAAGCTTAAGGAGGCTGACTAGCTCTCTTGGGGACACAGCAGATGACAGGTGACACAGCTGGGAAACATATCCCAGACCTTCTGCCTCTTAGACCAACACCCTTTGCATTATAGTGGGATTAACCCCACAATCAAGAAAACCTCAAGAACAAAGCTACCCTTAAGTTTCTGTAGAGCATCACCCTTCAAATGATTCCAAATTCCCATGTCAGTCAAGCTGCAATTCCCTGTGGGGAGGTCTCGTGAGAAGAAAGTCTCCTTTGGCCAGCTGTTGAGACCAGAACCAGAGAGGGCTTAGTGGAGTGCCCCTCACCTGGGACATGCTCACCAATTCATTGGCATCGGAGATGCTGACGATTGGGACCCAAATTCTGGCGCTGCTTGCCTTTCGCTGACTCACGCCCTGAGTATTTGCAGGGGCTGTAATGCAAAGATGGCATGGATGAAGGAAAGAAGAGTGTCAGGTATTTCTGAGGAAAGGTGTCCCTGGCAGGGGGACAGATTGCAGATGCAGCCATCCCTCAGAGCAGACACTGGAGGCAGGAGAGAGAGGGAGGGAGCTGTGGAAGGCTCCCATTCCTGAAGCCTGGGCTAGGAGCTTGAATCACAGGGGAAGCTGCAGCAAGGCTGAGTGTGCTGCCTTGCAAAGGTCAGGCTTTAATTACATGCACAGTTAAATGGAAATACTGTAGAGAGGTCACACTCATATTTCTTCAGCCTTCATCAGTGTTATTGCTCCATCACTTTCTCTCTCCTTGGGTTTGTAAATGAAAGTTCCTTTAAGTACATTTAAAAGGATTATTTATTTTTAATTGTTTTACCTCTGGAGGGAGAGGTTACTTTTTTTTTTTTTTTTGAGCAGTTAAAAATAAAACTTCACCTATGCATTTCTTGCTAATTTATTTCAAAGCCTGTGCTTTTTTAGTCTTATCTACTAATGCTTTTGATTAAAACACAAGCAAAAACCAGCCAACATGAACAGGTTGAATGGCACATCTGTGCAGAAGATAGCAGCTCACTTATTTATGGCTCAAAGAAATGGAGCCTAAATGAAGCTAGCTATTGCTGGAGAGTGGATAAGCGGCCATTATGAATTATCCTTAATTATAGCGATTTCCTAAACTAATAAACCTGCTAAATCTTTATTGCAAAGGTTAGTTTACGCAGTGCATATAAAACCCGCATGTGCTTCGAATCAGACACCAGCTGTCTGACAGTGTGTTCCTATTTCCGTGAGTGTTCACATAAATTTTATGTAGGTTATATTAACAGTCAGTCCATATCACTAGCCACAGATGCCAGGAGACATAAAAATTGCTCTCTAGTGAGCCTAAATATCCCTAGAAGCTAGTTGTGTCTAATGTTCCATGTAGTATTTGTACGTGAAAGCACCAGATTGGAGGGTTATTTACAGATGAATATTTCAATCCAGTTAGTTCATATAGGCCTACTTAGCCTTCGTGGCTGGTTTATTTGTATGCTAAATAATTCACCAAAGGTTCTTGTTTACTTTCTATAGTAGTTTCTATGAAATGCAAACAAGGGAGCCAACTTTAGGTGTTCAAAAGGCTAAGCAGTTCTGTGTTTAAATGCAGGTCAGAGCAGCAAATGCAGGCTTGCCGCCGGCCCGTCACTCAGTTTTACCCATTCTTCGTCTTCTTCGTCTTTTTTTTTTTTCTCCTTTCCTCCTCCAGATATGACTGGAGCTTGCTGCTTTCATAGGAATTTTTGGCTGGACTATCTTTAGTCTAAATTTATCTTTTTCAATACCTGCTATAGGCTGCCTTTGGTTAACACAATTAACCACCCAGCACCAGCAGCAAAGAACGCCTCCTTGGCGTCCTGAAGCTTCCCCATAGTCCTCTGGGCTGACAAGAACAGGTCAGTCCTCGGCTGTTGAATGCCCTTGTTTTCTTCCTCTTTTTCCTTTGGCTTTCTTTTTTTTTTCTGTTTCCTTTTTGTCCTCCATGATTTTTTTTCTGGTGCATTTCTAATTCTCAAGATCTGGAAAGACAGCAAGTAGGACCTTTCTCTTTAGCCCAACCTCTGTCACCCTGAAGGACAAAGGAGCCAAGTCCAGTTCTAAATTAAGTCCCCTTCCGTGGCCCTCAGAATGTGTGTTCACCTGGGTGGGAAGGGTCGTTGTCTTCTGAGGTGGCAGTTACCTGGCCCTATTGTTCAGATGTTCCCGTGGCTCAGTCTCTATGTGAAAAATACCTCTTTTCTCCCCCTATGTTTTGCAAATGTTTCTGATCCTAAACATTTGCCCCTAAAGAGATTGGAAAATAGCCTCCTTCATTTTCAGCCAGGCACTGCCAAGACCGTGAGAGGGTTCAATAGCAGTGCTAACTTTTTATTTAATAATATTGATTTTATCATTTTTACTACTTACAATGGGGATTGGTCTGCTGATAGTTATTTGACCTCCCTTTGTGCATGGCTGTGGAGTGCTTCGTTAAAGCTATCGACATACCTCTCTCTTCCCCCATCCCCTTCCAGGAGCCCATCTCAGCAAATAATATTGAGATGCAGTAACTGTTCCCTGATATTGATTTCAGACTGAGTTCATCACACCCTTCCCAGGGCCAGGCCAAGAGCATCAGCCCCCATTCTGTTAAACCCTTGACTGCTGTAGGCCGAAGTATCATTTCCATCTTCTGAGCGAAAATATCAACCATGTATGTTTCAAAAAAAAAAAAAAATTACCCAGGAAAATGAAAGTGTTTTTTGATCTTAATTATTTTTTACGAATACATAATTAAACTGATCTTTTCAGTTTTATATTGAGCGTTTTCTGTCTTTTTTTTTTTTTAAGGAATACTAGAAGATCTGTGGGTCTCTGAGCTGGTAGGAGGAACTCTGATTACATTTTAAGCCTCTGAGATTCAGAGTTTAGCACATTCAGCCAGACTCAGAGCCTCTCTGACCTTCAGTTCTCAACCAGCTGGGGCTGTTCTCAGCACCTGGACCTAAAAAAAAAAAAAAAGTTCCATGTTTTGCCTCTATGGAATCAGTTGAGATGGCAGAACATTTAAAAGAGCCAGGGGTTTCACATTCAAGAAGTGGCCAATTTAATCCGGTGATTATAAACACATCTATCCATAGGAAGGACATGATATAGGTGGATGTGTCTATTCACCAAGAAAAATACCAAACATAGAGCCAATAATCCTGGAAATCATGTTTTATAGACCAAAAAAAAAAAAAAGAACAGTAGAAAATTTGCCCCAAGAGTGTTATATCTAAGTGTTGGAATTACATGTGATTTAAATTTTCTGCTTTGGGCATTTCTACATTTTCTAAATTTTCTTTTGGAATTAGAAAAGGAACCCTACTCAGAAGTGTTATTTTTCAAAATGGAGAGGTTAGTAGAAGGATTGTAACTCCAGAAGTTTCCTGTCTACCAAAGTGAATACGCTAGCCAAGGTTGAAATTGGCTCAGTGGCCATGCTCGTCTCTGCTCCCAGATAAGCGAGACAGACATGACTGTCACTGTGCACCTGCTGGTTTGTATTTTGTGAATCTGTCGGGGATTGAGCCAACCTTTGCCTTTGAAATGTAGGGCAAAATGGTTGGAAAGAAGGGTTTTGGAGTCAGACAGACCTAGGTTTGATTCCTGGTTCTTTCTCTTGCCAGCCAGGCCTTTGAGGAAGTTAACTTTCTCTGTGCCTCAGTCTTCTCATCTGGAAAATGGATTATTGAGAGGATGAAGTGAGATTCTGTATGTAAGATCTTCACACAATGCCTGGCATCTAGTACACCATCGGTAAACTGTAATTGTCATAAATGACATCTGTATAGCCATTTCCTTGTCATACCAGAGCCATAACAGAAATTAGCATACTCACAGTCTACAGAATGGTGATTCTTTTTTTTCCCCTGAAGCCCAACCCAGACTGAGGTGAGATCAACCCAGTGTCTAATACCTATCAGAATTCCAGGACAACTCTGATTTCCTATAGCACTCTTTGATTAAAGGCAATTCATTTTTTAATGTCTACCTAAATGAAACTTTATGTTTTTGTTAGGATTTTTCAAATTTTTAAATTATTATGATTATTTTGTTTATTTGGCTGCTCCGGGTCTTAGCTGTGGCATGTAGGATCTTTAGTTGCATCATGCACAATCTAGTTTCCTGATCAGGGATCGAACCTAGGGCCCCACCCCCCACCCCATGTTGAGAGCATGGAGTCTTCACCACTGGACCACCAGGAAGTCCCATCATTAGAGGATTTTTAAAGAAACAAACATTTGTATCAGGAAAAAAAGAAAACCTTATAGGTCTTTATTTGCGGTTCTGAAACTGTCATCACCATACTGAGAGTTCTCTAGCATAGAATATATTCCTCCCCCAAACATATGTACACACACACATGAACACATGTGCACACACATGTACACATGCACGCACACACGCAAACACACACACCTCCTCTCTGAAGCAAGGATTCTTCCAGAGAAACGCTGGACAAATGTAACTGGAACCCTCAGCCTGTCATCTCTTTTTTGTCCTAGGGCCAGTTTTGCTGTTCTATCCGTATGGTCAGAAACACTCTCTAATACGACAGACAGCAGAGGTTCTTCCCTGCTGGCAGCCATTTTCAGGGCTGAAAGCAGAGTATAAAAAAGTGGCTAAATTAGAGACTTTACACAGTTGCTGGAACTGGCTTAATGAGAGACAGCGAACATTTTGCAGGCTACTGAACTTCTGAAATGTGACAATCCAAGCAAATGAAATCATGGTACCTCTCATTGTAGTTTAATTGGACTCAAACTTGGCACAAGGGGCTTGCTGAAAGCTGTATTCCAGAAGACAGACAGGAATCGTGCACCAACGAATTCAGCCTACACCACGCATCATCTTACGAGCACCCGCATCATCTTACGAGCACCCGAGCTCCGCACGGCTCTCAGGGCAGACTCTTGCAGTCAGGAGAGAGAGAACCGCAGCGAATGAAAGCAGAGATGATAAGGCGGGCCAAGTGCTGGCCTGCTGAATGGCATACCTGTCACCCCGAGTTATGCACTCGAAATAGCTCAGCCTCGTGGCAGCCCGTACAGGCCAATTTATTTTAAAGAGGCAAAAAGAAGTGAAACAAACTTAGGCCCTCTCTTCTGCCTGTTAGGGTGTCAAGATATCAGTGTCAAGGAGCCCTCTTCACAGAAGGGTGAGGGTGAGCTGAGCATAAACACTAACAAGAGAAGGGCTAAGCACGGGCCTCCTGTGGAGTGGAGCTAAATGGAATCCCAAAAAGCAGAAAATTACCATAGCGGTCAGGGATGGGACCCGAGTCCTGTCAGGCAACAGTCAAGGGAGTGAAACTATGAGAGGGGAAGGTGCGTTTAGAGAGAGGATGATCTGAAGAATCACATCGTTTGGGGATGTACCTGTCAGGAGTCAGGAGACCCTCGGAAAGCTTAGGGGGGGTCTCCCGGCTTCCTCATTTCATCCCCGTGTCCTTTGAGTTCTCAGGGTTGAAACTGAATGTAGGATCCCAACCTCTTCTGGTCTAACCATCCCGCCTGACCACCCGAGCCCTTGTGTCCTGTTTATTAGGGCTTCAAGTTCTTGCCGGTGAGGCTAGGGAGAGTGGACAAATGGGGTGCCAGCATGTAACAGGCCATCCTGGACATTGATTTTTGAAGGTTCATTAGATAAATGCTGACATCAGAGATTGATGTCTCTTTAAACCAGTACCTACTGCAGGGGTGTCTAGGGAATCAAAAATATTGATGTCACATGTTTGAGCAGAAGGCCCACTGGAGAATTCCCCTGCCTAAATGGGATCCATCAATTCAGACTTTCTTTAATTATTCTAATTTGGTGCATCCCATCAGAAGGGGAGTTTGTGTGCAGATCTGGTTTTTATGGAGAAGGCTGCTCCCACTTTAGAGGCCAAGGAAAGCCAGCCAGGGTGTGTGTGGATCTATTTTTCGTTGTTGTTTTGAGCTGCTGTTTAGTAATTAAAATTTTTGATCATAGCCTGATTTTCCCATACAGTGTGGCCGTGAAATTGACAAGGGACTGATTAATGGGCCGACCCTGGGGCCAGGAGGCTACTGGGTTGTTCTCTCATGGAAGGCATGCCGGCAAAATAAAGTTGATGGTTTTGTTTGTGTTTAACCCTTCACCTTGGCACTATCAATAGATTGAAGACATCATTTGTATCTGCAAGTGTTTCTTTAATTAAGACCTTCTAAAAATCTTTCCTATTGATTCATTCCATTATCCTATTGATTAACTGCAGTGGATCATGTACTCAGTCTTCAGTGGAAGGCAACAGTCTGGGCTGGCTGTCATGACTACAGATGCGGACCACAGGCGGCTAGCATCCAACACCCAGGGCCGGCGGGAGTGTCTTGCGTTCTAATGAGGCATCGGCAGTGGCTTGGTGGGGCTCGCTGAACACCGCGGAGAAAGCCAGTTGTCTCCTGCTGGAGGGGTGGCCAAGCATAAAGCATTCCTTCTAGTCATTTATAAATGCAGCCACTTAGCGAGCTGGGGTCTGAGGAGGTGGGGGGTGGGGGGCGGCTCGCAGGCTTGAGAGGAGGATGGGAATGGCAGATTCTGCTCTGCATTTGAAAATTTAAGCTTTGGAAAAAAAGCAGTCTCAGAAATCTCGGTGTGAGCGAGGCATGGCTCAGGGACGAGATGTTCGTCTTCCTTTACCCAGGCTGCAGCTCTGTGCCCCTCCCCCAATGTTAATCCGCCTCCTCACCAGACTGGCTACTGGGGCCACCATGGGTTTCCTGTTTTAGAGGAGCTTCCCCATCTTCAGGGTTCCCTGGTGATTCAGTGGTAAAGAATTCACCTGCCAGTGCAGGAGGCACAGGTTCGATCCCTAGTCTGGGAAGATCCCCTGGAGGAGGAAATGGCAACCAATTCTAGTATTCTTGCCTGGGAAATCCCATGGACAGAGGAGCCTGGCAGGCTACAGTCCACGGGGTTGCAAAAATCAAACATGACATAGCAACAACAACCCATCTTTGTCGTTCAGAAAGAAGAGCTGGCCACTTTTACCTTCTGTCTAGACATGAATCTAAACCATCCCCTGGTATTAAAAATGAAATCTGCATATGGGCTAGTTCTTACACTTTGTGTTTTGAAACAGGCCTTAATATTGATGGTCATAATGAATTATCCTAGCTGGAGTTGTAAAGTTGTAAAGTGGAGTTGTGAAGTCCTAGAAGGACTTTACAAGGCTGTACTTTGAAATTCTGTGCTACGCAAAATCAAATGAGATAACATGCAGATGAGATAAAGCACTCAACACATAGAGAGTGCTCAATCAGTAGACCAATGACTTTTTTTTTTAATTTTATTTATTTATTTTTTATTTTTGGCTGTGCTGGGTCTTTGTTGCTATGCAGGCTTTCTCTAGTTGCTGTGAGCAGGGGCGACCCTTCATTATTGTGGGCAGGCTTCTCATTGCAGTGGCTTCACTTGTTGCAGAGCACAGGCTCTAGGTGTGCAGGCTTCAGTAGTTGTGGTGCAGAAGCCTAGTTGCCCCACAACAACTAGGGGAATCTTCCTGGACCAGGGATCGAACCTGCGTCCCCTGCATTGGCAGGTGGAAGTCCACCAATAACTGTTGACCTGCCCAATATACATTTTTATTCTTCTCGTACATGTCCTACTCCATTCCTTATGCATTCCCTTCCTCTCCATCCTTCGAATTAGACCAGAATTGATGGCCTTCTCAAGGATCAGGAGGCCTTTCTTCCCAAGTGGAATCCAACAGAAAAGAAAAAAAAAAATGCAGAAGCACAGATGCTGGGCAGGAGGCAGATAAAGTTAGAGAAGATAAGAGGATGTTTCTCTGCCCCGACTCTTTAGTTGGCAAATAAATGAATCTTCACTCTCAGAGTGGAAAATCCTGCGACTGTGAAACATCTCACTTCCTAAGCAAGGTCCTAATGGTCTTCATCTTCACGGTCAAGCTTGGCCTGGGATTTCAGTAGTGGGTGTGGCCCCTAAGTTCATGCCAGGGCTTTGCAGACCCTGAAAAAAAGAAGTCAGAATGTCCCTGTGTATTTGTGTTTGGGGGTTGAGAAAGGTGTGATAATGGCTGAGAGAAACTCTTCTTCTGAATATGAATATTTAAAATAAAAATTTCCCCGTTGGTAGAATTTTAAAATCAGAGTTAAGTGCACATCTTTGCTGGTTTGTGTTTCTCCTGTGGACTGTTAGGACAGCCAGTTGTTTGTGCTAAACCAAACGCTCAGTTTCCCTTGGCACCAAATGTCATGTTTCAGGTGTCCTGCTTTCCGTCCAGCACATTAACATTGTAAAATGAACAAACTATGGGGCCTGACCAGCCTAACATCCAGGTCCAGCCTTATCAACTTTTAAAAATGCTTAATTTCCATGTATCTGTAAAGTTTGCCATTGTGTACATACCCCAGACTCTTCTTCTTCAGAAAAGAATTTTATTTAGATCTAAGTATACTTTCCATAAGGGAAATTATTTCAAAAATAGGGTAGGGAACATTTAAAAATAAACAGTATTTCTGAGTTTGCTCTTTCCATGAGCATGTTTTAAATAAGCATGTAATCTTCACTTTATTGAATCACTTTTTTAAATTTAAAGGCATATAGAACTGAAAAGAGATGTCTCTTATAATCCCATCACCTTGAGATAACCACTATGAATATTTTTTAGTGTATTACCTCCCAGTCTTTTTAAAATACATACATACATATGTACATACTCTTTTTAAACAAGTAAAATATAGTTGCTTTATGGTGTTGTGTTAGTTTCAGGTGTACAGCAAAGTGATTCAGTTATATAGTGATTCAGTTAAGTGAATCACTCTTTGTGTGTGCATGTGTATATATATTCTTTTTCAGATTCTTCTCTGTTATAGGTTTTTACAATATATTGAATATAGTTCCCTGTGCTATTTAGCAGGTCCTTGTTGTTATGTATATACATTTTAAGGCAAAATTATAATTTTTTTTCACTTACTATATCATAAGCAGTTTTTCATATCTTTAAATATTCCCTGAGAACGTGATTGTTAATAGAAACTAGAATTCCCTTGTATAGACATCTCATATTAATTTCATGTTTCTCCTGCTGTTGAACACTTAATTCCTTTTTTCTTTTCCATGTTATATAAAACACCAGGATAAGTATTCCTGACTGAAATTTATGTGTGTTTCTACCACCTTAAATTACTAGAAATTGAATTACTGAGTCAAAGAATATGCACATTTTAAAAGTTTCTGATACATGTTGCCAAAATATTCTTCCAAAAGGTTGAACTGATTATATAGCTTCCCCTAGTAGTCTGTGAGCATGCCTGTGTGTGTGTGTGTGTGTATGTGTGTTTTCAATTTGACAGATTAGGAAAACAGTGTCTCCTTGATTTCATTTACATTTTTTTGGTTACTAATGAGGTAGAAGTGTTTTCTTCTATTTAAACAGTTATTTACATGTCTTCTTTTGTAAAATATTTGTCCGGTTCTTTTGCCTATTTTTATTGAAGTGTTTGGCTTTTTCTAATTGATTTGAAGAATTGTTTTCTTTTCAGTTAAAAATTGTGGCTCCTTTTCATAGATAATCAGATGAGATTGCTATAGACAGTCCGGTTGGATTCTTCGTGAAGACGTTAAGTTGTATTTGGAATGTCTTGATAATGGCAATGTTATTCATGCACTTCTTACTTTTTAAAAAATGGCTGTTTGCTGCTGATAAAAAAGATATATGGGAAAGAATCTGACAGTGTCAATCCAGCTCGAGTTAACTATCCCAGGACACTACCAGCATTTTATTACAGTTGTCAAAAAAAGGAAAAACCCAACAATTTTATTGTTTTGATTATTGAGATCCAGCCACAGATCAACTGAGCAATTAAAATCTCTAAATAACATTCTCTGAATTGTCAAACAAAGGATTTGTTCCCAGTGGAAAGGACTTTTTTGAAAGAGGATAGTTTTCGCGGTAATGTCTGTGCCAGTAAATAGTCGCGCTAATTGGAATATACAGAAATATTTTACCAGTTTAACAATGCATGACATCCTAATAAGATTGTGATGACAAGCTTTTCTTTTTATGAAAGGTGATGCTACTGCATGCTTCTAATATACATGGGCTCATGTGTCTTTTTATGACATGTTATAAATGAAATGTTTAGTAGAAATTAATCTGCCTTAGTCAAATCTTTCCTGTATATGAAATTATGTTTTAAAAGCAGGACAACAGAATCTTGATTTCTGTTGTTTTCATTTAAGTGCTTGGAATATTAATAATATATTTTAAGGCATCTTGGAATGGGATAGAAAAGTATGACAATTAAATGCATATTAAACTGCTTGTCCCAAATCCCACTCATCTGCTACTAGAATGTGTGAAGCTGGATTCCCCGTCTTGCCCCAGCTCAGATGGCTGGCTGAGTGCAGGCTTGGGACAGTTAATGACAATCTTCCAAGACAAGCAGGACTTAACATCAATATCCCTCTCCCTGATAATCTATATACTCCGGAGGTGGTGAGCCCTGGCAAGGTTTTGATGATTTTATGATGGCTTGTGTATATTTACAGTGTGTTTAAAATACTCTTTTTAATTATCATTTGAGTGACAA
Organism: Giraffa tippelskirchi; assembly: GCF_054371585.1. Taxonomy (NCBI): domain Eukaryota; kingdom Metazoa; phylum Chordata; class Mammalia; order Artiodactyla; family Giraffidae; genus Giraffa; species Giraffa tippelskirchi. Next base: position 38,686,840 of record NC_137281.1, on the reverse strand, counting down.
AGCTTAATCTTTCAATCTTTATCTGCACCTCCTGCTGATGTATGTTTGTTGGGTAACTAAAAAGCGGAAATTTACTAAAGCCCGAGCTTTATGCCAGTAATAAGACTGAGGAGTCAATAGATGATTAACCTGCCTTTCTCCTCTTTATGAGAATAAAGGAATCACTTTAAAAAATCTTGGAAGGTGGCCGAGGTTTTTCAAAACTGCCTCCTAGAAACATATAACAGCCATGCAGCACTGGGCAACATCTGAATTGCAGAAAGCAAGCATGTATGGAAAAGAATATTTAAAATATCATTTGAATACTGTTCTTCAAGTACATTGATATAAACCCTCCCATTGAAACTGTCTATATCCTAAGCATTTCATATACACATACATGTTTATGAATATATATGTAACACATGTATGTATACATTGTGCTATGTATATGTTACATACATACAAATTATCTTGTGGAGTTAGGTGGCCTGTCTGATTGGATATTGATATTTTGTTAGATTTTAGGGGCTAAATAAATATGACATAGTCATCATTCAGCTTATCATAGCTACATCTTAAAGTGTTCCCTTTGTATTATTTCATTTGAAATGAGATGAAAGCCTGGGGTTATTGGTCCTTGGCGCAAATGAGTAAAGACACATATGTTAATAATGGATGCCAAGAATTTAGGATGAAGTATTGAACCTCTGTCTTGGTTTTCCAGAAAGATGAGACACAACCACTACTCTTTTTGAAAGCTCTCGTTTCTGATAGTAATAGGTCAGAATTTTAAGCAAAAGCAAAGAAAAACAATTCCCAGTAACTGACCTGTGTGGTTACTGACATGTGCGATTCTCTGATAAAGTTACTGATCATCATCTTCAGCATATATAAAGGACCTGCAGGCTGCCTAAGCCTCCTTTCGAAGAAATCTTAAAAATCATGGATTGATTTGCAGATTTAGTGGGGTATTAAAAGCTGATGTTGTGCCTGAATAAGATAAGCGTTCTATATTAGACTGTCCTGGAGAAAACCCTCACGTGGCTAGGTGATTTTATTGACATCTTGGAACTAAAGACCATAAATTCTGCTATCGGGCAATATGCTGTCCTAAGAAATAGACATCACGGATGCCAAAGCGGCCTCTGGGAGCCTAGCAGACACAGCGTGGAGTCAGATAAAGCATTAAATCCCAGACCCAGCCCAACATCTGCAGCCTTGTCACCTCTTTCGGCCTGGATATTGGTAAGCTTGGCTGCCACTTGTAACCCACCCATGCCCTTGAGCAGGTTGTCGCTAGCACCACCAGTGAGTCTTACCCAAGGCCAAGTGTGCATCCCTAGTGGCCCCCTCTGCACCCCACCCCATGGCTACTCCTATCAAAATGATGCTTATCCTGTGGTTGTCATGTGGAGATTTAGGCAGCAACAGTGGAATTTGTGCCAAGAGTTCAGCTAAACAGGGCAGAAAACTTATCAAATCCCCTTGGTCAGGCAAGTGCTCATATTTTGAGAAATCATGAAAGGGCCACAGCATGGTAAGCTGAAAAAAGAGCAGACAGCAAGGCAGAGGTAGATGAGGGGTTGGATGTGGCGAGCTGAGTCCGAAGGAAAAGGCCAGCAAGGCCTGGAGGCCAGAATGGCAGGCAGTTGCATCAAGGATCCAGATTGAGTGGAAAGGCTCCGACTGAAGTTCTAGGCCAAAAGGTGTTTGGAAACTGGACCAGAATGTCTTAACCATGAAAAGCTGAAATCAACTTAAAAGCTGGGCAGTGACATACCAAGGGTGGGGCAGTGGGAGGAATCCACCCCAGCTCTCCCTCTCAGAACCCTTCCAGCTGGCAGGAAAGGACTGCATTGTCTATAGAAGGTTGTAAAACAGTAACAAAACAGACTAGAGTCTATCTGCCTTTCGTTATCACCATTCTCTGTCAATTCTAAACAACAGCCATGATGGAATACACATTCTTCTCTAAAGAAATCTTGTATTGGTCTAACAACCATCCAATTTCTGAATTACTCCTGAAGTTTACTCATGTATGTACAAGCTTCAGATCAGCACATTTTAGTAAGACATCCTTTAAGAAACATTGTATTCGGCATAGACATCCACTCAGAGAATTTGTGCAGTCAACAACTGACATCCACTCATTTGTGCAGTCAACAACTGACACATACGTACTCAACTGTACCCATTTATCTCAAGAGCAAGTTCATCACCTACACTTCTATCATTTGGAAATGACTGAACCTATGCGACCCCATAGACGGCAGCCCAAGAGGCTCCCCCGTCCCTGGGATTCTCCAGGCAAGAATACTGGAGTGGGTTGCCATTTCCTTCTCCGATGCATGAAAGTGAAAAGTGAAAGTGAAATTACTCAGTTGTGTCCAACTCTTCACGACCCCATGGACTGCAGCCTACCAGGCTCTTCCATCCATGGGATTTTCCAGGCAAGAGTACTGGAGTGGGTTGCCATTGCCTTCTCCGGTATAATCGTGAGGGATTTGATTTAGGTCATATCTGAATCGTCCAGTGGTTTTCCCTACTTTCTTCAATTTAAGTCTGAATTTGGCAATAAGGAGTTCATGATCTGAGCCACAGTCAGCTCCCAGTCTTGTTTTTGCTGACTGTATAGAGCTTCTCCATCTTTGGCTGCAAAGAATATAATCAATCTGATTTCGGTGTTGACCATCTGGTGATGTCCATGTGTAGAGTCTTCTCTTGTGTTGTTGGAAGAGGGTGTTTGCTATGACCAGTGCATTTTCTTGGCAAAACTCTATTAGCCTTTGCCCTGCTTCATTCTGTACTCCAAGGCCAAATTTTCCTGTTACCTAGAGTTAGAGAATGAAAGTAAATGAGGGACAGGCTGTTTGTTGATGGTCACCCTGGGAAAAGCATGCAGAGCCCACCAAGGAACTCCTGTGGAGTGGGGCAACTCAGGAGACGACACTGAAGCCCTCCTCAACCAAGGCCCTTCTGAACTGAGAATTCAGAAAGCAAAATGGCAGCATCCTAGAAGACACGAGACAACCAGCGGATGGTGCATGGCCACAAACGTGGGCTGGCTCTTTTATAGCCCAGTGAGCTGGAGCAGAATGTAGCAGAGATGAATGAAGTAGGCTGAGCATGGAGAGGTGGGATTTGATTCACACTGGAGCAAATGTGTCCTGTCTAAAGGGGGCAGCCGCTACTCAGCTCCCCCCAGTTATCGTCCTGGGGGGATGTTGACCCAGATAAGCACATCTTTCAGTTTTTCAAGCAAAGCCAAACATCTGACTGAGCAAAATCTCTAGATTTCTTTTTTCTTTTTCAAAAAATAACTGATTCACTTCTTTAAAAAAAAAAAGTATAAAAGCCAAAACTATTGGGGCCACAATAAATACTTGGGAGCAAAATGTCACCCTTGAGCCACCATTTTGTCACCTCTGCACCACAGCCTTACACCGTTTCTGCCACTCTCACATGATGCCAACCATAGGGTGAAGTCATGCCTTGGAATACTAGAGAGGGCTAAGAATCACATTTAGGGGGAAAGTAGAGGCAGCTCTTGACTTAAAGACAGTGATGGGGACTTCTCTAGTGGTCCAGTGGTTAAGAATCCACCTTGCGATGCAGGGGATGTGGGTTCAATCCCTGGCTCAGGAACTAAGATCCCACATGCCATGGAGCAACTAAGCCCACGCACTGCAACTAGAGAATCTCTGCACCTCAATGAAGAATCCTGAGTGCTGCAACCAAGGCCAACGCAGCCAAATAAATAAAATAAATAAATTTTTAAAAAGACAATGATGAAATAACTGTCACAAAGACTGTCACAGTTTGCAGTCACCAGGGCTTCCCAGGTGGCTCAGACAGTAAAGGATCTGCCTGCAATTCAGGAAATGCGGGTTTGATCACTGGGTTGGGACGATCCCCTAGAGAAAGGAATGGTAACCCACTCCAGTATTCTTGCCTGGAGAATCCCATGGACAGAGGAGGCTGGTGGGCTACATACAGTCCCTGGGGTCACAAAGAGTCAGACACAACTGAGCGGTAACACTTCCACTAACACTTGTAGTCACCAAGCACCAGGGAAGACATTACACTAAGAATCGTAGCTGTCATCTATTGAGCTCGTGACTCTGTGCCAGGCATTGGGCTATCCTACCCTTCACAGCTGTGACCTCAGGGAGTCTTCCCAGCAGTGCCATGAAATGGATTTTTATTTCCCCACTATGGATAAAGATGCTCAGCAAGATTTTGTCATTTTCCCAAGTTCAGTCATACAGTGAGGACTCCACTCCATGCCTCTCTTGGACTTCAGAGCTCAAGGTCTCAACCACTGAGCCTAAGCTGCCCAGTGGTGTGGGGCCTCTGTTCACTACACTAGGATGCCAGAGCCAGGTTGCCTTGAATGCCACCCATCACCCAGGAGCTTCAGCGGCTTCCCCAGGAACACAAAGATAACAGTCTCCTTCCATGGTTTTTGTCACCTAGTCAATAATTGTTTGAACACCAAAGCTGTCCACCACCCTTGTCCCATTATGGAAACTTATCTTTAGGAAGAGCCCATGGGAAAAGGGACCAACTCAGACAGTTTGGCCCTGGAGCGCTTGCGTCAGCATTCTCCTGCAAGAATATACTTTGACTTATGCATTGCTTGCTTAATAGACCACAAAAGTCAACATCCCTCTGGAAGAACAGCTCGTGCTCCGAGGCATCACAGGGCTCAAAAGATCCTGTTGGGGCAGGATGTTGTATAAAACCCACAAGTGGAGCTAAACCCCGTGTCTTCTCATTATAATGTTAATATTTAAGAAAGCTTCAGAGACGGCCTCTGTGCTTTCTCCCAAAAAAGGAGGTTGGGATTTTTCTTTGCCCTGTTTTGCTTTTTAGACCTGGAAGCAAATCAACATTTTTTTTTTTTTTTTCAACAAAAGAATGTGTCTCTTGTCCCTGGGTATGGCAAGGAGGCAGAGAAGTCAGCGTGTAGAGGGGAAGGAGGGAAGGTGACTGATGGAACCTAGCTCCCATTGGAAAGAGATACAGGCAGAGGGGCTCCCGGGGCTGTCTCAAGCCCCACCTTCCCAAAGGAGGCAATGAGATCTTATTTCAAATCGTGTCCACATTCCATTTTCCGGGAACCTTGTGGCAGGTCCCCAATTTCCGTTGTCCTCCAGCCCACCCTGGGGCTGGGCTCGCACTAAAGCGGCTGAGCCAGAGATGAGATCCAGCCTGACACCCACTCAGGGCAGATTCTCGAGTGACTACGTGGCCCCAGAGTGCCCGATAGCCACCCTGCCACCACACACACTGGCTGCCTTTTGTGCACAGTGGATTGAAATAAGCTCTGACCATGTTCAGTCCATGCCATGCCCTGCCCTTGGGTCAGTAGCCAAAGAGGCAGCAGATTTGAACCAAAAATAACAAGCACTATAAATCATCAGATGCCCCCAAACACTGCAGCATTGTTCAGAGATTACGGCATGCCCTGGATAGTAGGAGATATCTAATCAGAAAGTCAGAATGAACAGCCCCATGGAACAGATGGGCGAATTCGATGGACTTTCCTTCCTTCAAGAGAGGAGGGGCCATTATTTAAATTTATATACAGCAGAAGCCACTGGAACCCCCATCCTGATGATTAAATCTGGATGATCGCAACATCCAGATGCATTAAACAGCGACCTTCTCAAATCAGACGTGAGCAGAGACACCACATGGCCACGGCCAAGGACACAGAGAGTTCACTTCATAGGCTTGTGAGTTTCACTGCTGGGTCAGTTAAAGACATTAGCAGAGAGCAGACTGACTTCTACCAGCATCTTGGGCCAGGGGAGTTATTGCTTCTACTAAGTTAAATTCCACCCCTAGTCAGTGAGTCTAGGAAATTATTTCAGTCAGAGCTATGCAATGTCAAGGAAAGAGACATGGCATATAGGAAATACAATTTGAACTGTTGAGTCAAGGACAGTGTTTCTGCCTCTAAGCTCTCCAGCTCCTTTCACTGATCTGTAGAACACGGATGACCAGTGTTTCAAAAATTTTGCCATTCAATTCTTGCTCCAGAGGCTGAGAGCTTACAGGAGCAACTTCACATGGAAACCAACATTCTTACAAATATTAAAGTTATATTTAGGGGACTTCGCTGGTGGTCCAGTGGTTGAGAATCCTCCTGCCAATGCAAGGGACACAAGTTCAACCCCTGGTCCAGTAAGATCCCACATGCCCCAGGGCAACTGCTGAACTCCTGTGCCTAAAGACTGTGCTCTGCAGCAAGAGAAGTCACTGCAATGAGAAGCCCTGTACATCATAGCGACTAGAGAGTAGCCCCTGCTAGCCGCAACTAGAAAAAGGCCACTTGCTGCAACAAAGACCCAGTGCAGCCAAAGATAAATAAATCAGTTTTTTTTAAGTTTATGTAAGAAATGTGACCTCGAAAAATCACCATATTGAGTGAAATCTGGGAGGTGCTCAGGATGTTTAGTTCGGAATTCTGCCTCTGGTTAAAGTACTTAGAAGTTGAGGCATATACTCACAGTATCCTTAACATCACCTTCCTGTGTGCTATGTTACTCTTGATCCATTAATTTATCATACTCTTTGGGAATCTCAGGATTCCCATAGTCTATAATGGCAAAACTACAGTTGAATTTAACAGATTGAGGGGCCCATATTGCTTCTCAGACAATTTTAGGAATTCTTAAAAGTCAGTTTCTCATGATAAGCAAATTTATTTTAAAAACTTTATGAGGTGGGAGGGATCATTCTTCATTTTGGCGCAAGGACCCCTTTTGGTTGCAACAGGCAAAAGAAAATCTTTAAAAGCAAACTTTATGAGAAGGGAGAAAGGGTTGTAGTTTGGGGGCTCTTTTTAAATTGGATTTGTCTTCTTAGCTCCTGCCTTGAGCAGGAAACAGAATATATTGCATCCACAGATTTTCTTAATTGTAAAAAGTGAATACTCTAAAATGTATTTTTTAAAAATTGTGATTATGTTACAGTGGTTTCTATGTACCATTGATTAGATTTTGATTAAGGGTTTTATTAAATAACTGGTGTTTCACCAGCATCTAATTAAATCTTCTGTCTAAATTGAACAGAAAATTATGGGTGAAAAGAAAGCATTTGTAGCCGACTTTATTACAGATAAGACTATTATTTGTTCATCTTAAGAATTTGAGATCAAATTTACAAGCAGCATCCTCATCAAATTTCTTTTCTGGGCTGCTGAGCCCTGGCCCCTTGAAAGCAGCCCATTATCTCCCCGCCTCCTTTTTATTATAGTGTCCTGGTTGTTGGCAACACGCCCGCTGTTTAAGGTTACTTTCATTAATTAACCGAAAGTTAATTTCTTTGCAAGCAAAATCTCTGATCTCATTATGTTGTCTTTAAAGCTGAAAGCTTCAGGTTTTCTGGTCTCCTTTGATGGCACAATAAAAAGCATGCTCTTTATCTTAAGGGAAACTGTCTCCAGGGTTTAATTTAATAGTCCTTGAAATAGTTACAGCACAGCCAGGCAGACTACAATAATCTGCCCATTTTAGAAAACGTTGGCTTTGTCATGGGTAAGAGAGCCCAGTGACTGGTACAGATGTGGACCATGAGGGCTCTGTGTTCACAGAAATTCTGCATTTTACCTCTTGTGGTCCCATGTTTACACCCCCATTCTGTGTCCTGATGGAGATCAGAACAAACGCCAATAGCAGGATCCCTTCCAAAGTGTCCATCTTATTTTCTGGGAGTTTGGAAGTTTGAAGGAGTGACATTTCCTCTATTAGCCTTTACTGTGTCTTCTAAGCTGTCGTTTGTCCCTCTGGTAGAAATGAGGCAACAATGGATGGTACTCAGAGTTTGGGGTAGTGGTTTGGAGCCTGCCAAACCTGAGTTTGAATCCCAGTCTTTCCTTGGAGAAGCTCCGTGTCCTTGGACAAGTTACGTAATCTCTGTCTTAAGCCTCAGTTTCTTCATCAGTAAACTTTAAATGATTTTGCAGAGTTACGAAAGTTAAATCCAGAACTTGCCTTGGCAGTTCATGCAGTTAAGACTTGCATTTACAATCTTGAGGGCTTGGTTCCATCCCTGGTCGGGGAACTATCATTGAATTGTGCAAGTAAAGCAAATGAATTGTATGGTATATAAATTATAACTCAATAAAAAAAATTTAAGTTAAATCAAGTAACTAATCCATAGTAGTAGTGTTAGTCGCTCAGATGTGCCCAACTCTTTGCAACCCCATGAACTGTAGCCTGCCAGGCTCCTCTGTCCATGGGATTCCCCAGGCAAGAATACTGGAGCAGGTTGCCCTTCCCTTCTCCAGGGGCTCTTCCCTACCCTGGGATCAAACTGGGGTCTCCTGCATTGCAGGCAGCTTCTTTCCCATCTGAGCCACCAGGGAAGCCAACTAATCCGTAGCAGATACTTATATGTTAAGTCCTCTTCCCTTGATGATCCTGCTCTAGGCTTTACCAGCTACAAATGTGTTTCCCAATTTAGGGCTCAGCTTGATATTTAGGGGCTAGGATCCACAATGCTACAGCAAAAGCAGCAGTTTGGGGGAGATGCTCAACCTCACAGAGCATTTTTGGCGTTGATTTAACGAGTTGGGTTCTGAATCGCCTTGAATGCTCTTTTATAGATGTGGGGACGTGAAGAGTGTGTTTCCTTTGTCTCTCTGAGTTAGCTTCATTCTCAGTGATGAAATCTGGTTACTTTCTGGAGCATTAAATTCAGTGAGTTGAGAGGGGCCAGAATGTCTTTTCAGAGCCTCCAGGTATAGGTCACACGGAAGGAAGAGAACTCTTCAGGTGGCTCAAGTCTCAGGAGCCATCCAGGTACATGGAGAAGCCATTTGTATTCCACTGAGCCCGGCAATGTTGCACACATACAGCTGAGATTTACAGAGGCCGGGAGGGAGGGCTGCTGGGAGCCGGTAATGGCATGACCTGACACGCTGCTTCCGATGCCTAGGAGACCTGGTCTGCGCCATTTGCGTACGTCCCTGGTACCCATCGCTGGTGAAGGATGCGATTGACTCAACTCAAGCAGGTCAAAGTCACTTAGGCAGAAAATCCCAGGTCTTGGGAAGAAAAGTCCCATGCCTCTGGGGCCCTTGGCAGAAGTCAAAGGTCCAAGGTAATGTATTGGCAAAGATTCTGTCTGCTTTGGTGCCTCACTTACTGCTCCCCCCACCCCCAGTGCTTTTAGGCAGGAATATTGTCAATGCTATTGATTAGTTGATCTGATAATCTGGCAAGCTCCCTAATGTGTTAAGTCTCCTCCTTTGGACTGACTGTAAGTGGGAGCAGAGTATCTGCTTCAGTTGGGGGGTGTCTCTCAGTGGACTTTGCTTAGACACCGCTTCTACAGTGAGATTGCTACAGGCATGACCGTTCCCATTATTCTTTTGGCTGTCACACTTAACCCTTCCTGAGACTGTTTTCCCTAGTTATCTACATTTTCTAGCCTTACTTTATTTTTTTTCAACTTTTTATTTTATATTGGAGTGTAGCCTATTAACAATGCTGTAATGTTTTCAGGTGGACAGCAAAGTCATACATATATATACACGTATCCATTCTCCCCCCAAACTTCCCTCCTATCCAGGCTACCACATGACGTTGAGCAGAGTTCCCTGTGCTATACAGTAGGACCGTGTTGGTTAACCATTTTAAATATAGCAGTGTGTACATGTCAATCCCAAACTCCCTAACTGTCCCTTCCCCCACTTCCATCCCCCCCTGGCAACCATAAGTTCATTCTCTAGGTCTGTGAGTCTCTTTCTGTTTTGTAAATAAGTTCATTTGTAGCCTTACTTTAGATTTGGGAAAACACTTTGTCTTCTGCATTGGGCCTCTAGGGTCTCTTGATTTCTTAGCGTTCATGACATTTATGTGTTTAGGTTTATATTTTTTATTTTCCTTTTCTGTCGTGAGTGCACTCCATTCTCTTCAACTTCCCCTGCTGGACAAAGCACCCCCCTCACCCCCGCCCTGCTCTCTGCCATGGCAGAAATCATATTTGCCTTTCTCCTCATCTGGTACTGATCTTTAAGTATTCCATCAGCCACATCCCTCCTTTAAAAACTACGTAGCAACTCAATGAAAGGTATGTGATGCACGGTGTGTAGGTATCAAAAGAAAGAGTGGTCTTCGGTAAGGGCAGTAGAGTTATCTATAAAGAGCACAGAGTGATGATAAATAAGCTAGCACCATGACATTCATTGCAGTTTGTTTATCAGTTGCTTGTTTAGAGTCTGGTCTGGAATAGCTAGAAACTTCAGAACCCTTTGATTTGTCTTTAACTTGTTATTTATTCACTCCACCCTCTCTTTGGCTTCCATCTCCAAGGTCTTCAACCTTGTTGAAAGGGCATCAAGGTACCATTGGAAATCCAAGCCACCACTTGGATAAATTACGCCTTCAGCTGTTGGGGTCCATCGTGCTATTTGTTCTACCTCCCAGCTCACTGTGCTTGACATCAATTACACTCTCCGCCTTGGTTCAAAGAATGCGAGATGAGTACTTTAATCCCCTTTGCAAAATAATAATAGCAACAACAACGACAATAAGGCCTCTGAGCAGAGAACGTTAAGCCTAATTCAGATTTTTTAAAAGTGGAAAACAAATCATAAATACCTGAGAAATGAGGTTCATAATGCAAACCCCAAGAAGCCCTTTAACCTGGGCAAAATCCTATAACACAATTATATACAATTTCACACTTGACTGGAGCTGTTATTTGAGCAAAAATAACCATTTTTCTGCTCGCGCTAAATGAACCACGAGAGCCATGTACCCAGCTACAGAAAAATGTAGGCTCGCACGTTCAGTCTGCATGTAATCAGCGTACTTGATGGCAAGGGCATTGTAGGATCAAAAGAGTTAATCATTGGATCCTGCCCACAGCAACCACACAATTAAGGGCAAGATTAGCAGAGATGAAAAATTTATTGTGAAAATGCAATGCTGGGTCTGCAAAACAAAATGATTTTGCTGAGCAGTTGTTCTGTTGCCATAATCCTAATGATCAAGTCTATTACACTAATAATAGGAGAAAAACTAATTGCAGAGAGGACAGGACAAATCTTTTTTAATCTGCGTTGTCATCCCAACTAAATCCCAACCCATTTGTATTAACCTTTGCTGACAGAGTCACATGATGGACATAATTTCTTATAATTTACCAGCTATGGATCTAACCTTTCTTCATCAAATATTCATAAAGGCAGGATTCTCAATGATTTTCTGTCTCTCTTCATATTTACAGCTTGTTGTCTTCTTCCTTTTTACAGTAATTTGGACACAATTGAAGTCAAATGGAATTAAAGTTAAATGCCTTTAGCAACTGAGGTGCCTAAAAGCAGAGACTTGGGGGAGGGGTCGTGAACCGGAGGGGAGGAGCCTGTGTTCCCAGGACCATTCACATCCCAGAGGAGTTCCAGTGGGCTGCCCTGCCCCCCAAAGGGAAAAAACGAAATCAGTCAGAGAATAAAATGCCATTGCCCTCACTTGGCCTGCAGAGCATGCACTCTTAGGCCTGTAGATCAGGATGCCCAGAGGCTGAGCTGACCTGGAGCTCCTTGCCTTCCTCCGACCACAGGGCTTGCTGGGAACCTAGGCTGCTGGGGCCAGGTCCTGTCTGAGCATGCGTCAGAGGGGCCCCGAGAAACATGCCAGGGGCTCTAATGGTGGAGAAGAAGAGCTGGTTGGTACCGTTACTTAGAAAATGAACATGAATATCTGAAACCATTCCCGAGAGCATTTTTGGTAGAAAAACATCTGTTTCCACTTTGCTTCTTTGTTGCTTCAACAATTTTCTTAAGAGACATGTAGATGAAAGAAGTTTTATAAAGCTTAGGTGTTTAAAATAAGTATAGCCACTGGTCCTTTATTTTTCCTCACCCCCCTTGCAAGGCTTCAGTTTCAGTGGAATGGCAGGAGTTTGGGGAAGATGAATAGTCTGGAGAAATCCCTTTTCTACTCCAATCCTCAGAGGACCCTACCTTTACTGAAACAACCAAGGATGTTGTAGGTAAAGTCTCCTTTAAGATGCAAAGGAGTTGTTTTAGCTGGTTGACTTCAAATTCCTATATTGACTAAACCAAGAATTTACTTCTTGCTGAGTTTCCAGAATTCTAACTGATAGGACAGAAGTGAGAACTGAAGGTGCTTATATTCTTTAACAGCAGATTCACATCCCTAATTCTAAGGTATTTTGGCTTTTTCACCATCAGTTAGCATCTTTATTTAAGTTACACAAGGAATACATAAATGCATATATTTTATAAAAAAAAATTAAAATTTCATCACGTACTCTTTGAGCCCTACCCCTAAATTTCAGACCTTCTCACCTTTCCAAATATTTTTCTGTGCATTTATAGACCTATAGATGTACTGCAGACAAATATGTTTTCTTTGTTTTATCTAAATGGTCATGACAAATCACCATCAGTTCTGCCAGTCAATACCCAGCTTGCTTTTGTTACTCAATAACGTATCTAGATTTGGGAATCTCCCTATATTAGAACATATGATATAAATCTATTTAATTGTTGCAGCGATGTCCATAGGTTGTATATACCGTTGTTCAGTGTTAGTCCCATAATAATGGACATTTAGGTTGTTTCCAGTTTTTCAAATTATAAGTAATTCTGCAAAACACCATTAAATGTTTAGAACCAAGATAAAGCACATGTAATTGTCTTAACAGCAATGCTGGCTTTTGCAAATACAGTTTTGAGAATGTTTATACTGACCTGATGTAGCTCAATACTGACCTGACCCCATACTTTTTTAATGTCTTCTACCAAGCCAAGTTTCCTTTCTGATGGGAAGGACCAAAACAATTATGAGACATTTGGTATGATAAGCGCCCCACACATAAATAGACATTCCAGATGGCAGTGAATTAAATGTTTTCAATAGGGGGAAAAATGATAATCAGCTGTAAGAAATGCCCAAGTAGAGCTGTTATTCAAGGAGACTATCATTGTGGTGAGTTTGCTGTTATGCAGATTGAGTTATACTGAAGGTCAGACTGAGCTGCGGTTGCATCCTGGGAAATTCTCCCCCATGGTACTGGGTTCTCTATTTGCCTTGTTCACCAACACTCATGCTATAAAGAGATGTCTATGATTGTGTAAAGGATGACTTGCCAATTAGGATACACATACATGTATGGTGTTAATAACCATACCTCAGTCTCTTACAAATCTAATTGAAGATGGCAGGAAATTCTTTTAAATTCTTTTAAAGGACTAAAATCTTTGGTCAGAAGGTTTGAGGGGTAAGTTCCATGAAAATGTTTACTGGGGATCTCAGATACTGTTATTCTTCTGGGCTGGAATCAGATAGGTGCTGAGATGCTCATCGGCTCCCTCTGTGTTAATGGAAGAAGTAAGGCAGGTACACAGTCAGATTCTATACATTTATGGAAGTGCAGAGTGAAAATTTCCAATCTGAATGGGTGTAAAGATTCTAAGTTATTTCTTAAATAATTCACATTAACTACTGTTACATTTAGGGTTTAACAGTCTTGTCAGGGAGTGTTTAGCTTTGCTGAAAACCAACAACTGACTTAAGAATGACACGCAGATGGTAAAGGTCCTTCCAGCAGAGTTCATGAAACATTAGGTATCTCTTATTCCTGCAACTCCATTAGGCTGTTAACTGGCCCAGTCTCTCATTCTATGATGGGCACTCTTATCCTTATCTTATAAAAGGGGAAGTTGAGAGATTCTGCCAGAAGTTAGTGGAACCTAAGAAAAAATAGATAAATTCATCAAAAATGAAAAACTTTTATGCGTCAAAGAACACTGTCAAGAAAGTGAAAAGACAACCTACAGAATAGGGGAAAAAATCTTGCAAATCATGTATCTGATAAAAGTTTACTATCTAGACTATAAAGAACTCCTAAAATTCAAGAACTAAGAGACAAACCACCCAATTTAAAAATGGGCAAAGGAATTGATTAGATATTTTTCCAAAGAAGATATACAAGTATCAAATAAGTCCATGAAAAGATGCTTATGACCATTAATCATTAGGGAAATGTAAATCAAAACCACAATGAGAGACTACTTCACACCTACTAGGATAGCTATAATAATTTTTTTTTAAATAACAAAATAACAAGTGTTAGCAAGAATGTGGAGAAATTAGAACCCTCATACATTGCTGGTAGAAATGTAAAACCACACAATGCCTTTGGAAAATAATTTGGTGGTTCCTGAAAAAGTTAAATGAATTACCATCTATGTGACCCAGCAAGTCCATTCCTAGGTATAAACTCGAAAGAATTGAAAACAGGGATTCAAATAGATACTTGTATACCAACATTCATCATAGCATAATTCACAGGAGCTAAAAGGTGGAAGCAACCGAAGCAACCACAAGCAGATCAGTAAGTAAACCGACATGTTGTATACATGAAATGGAATACTATTCAGCCATAAAAAGGAACAAAATCCTGTCACATGCTATAACCTGTGAAAGTGAAGTTGCTCAATCGTGTCCGACTCTTTTGCGACCCCATGGACTGTAGCCCACCAAGCTCCTCTGTCCATGGGATTTCCTAGGCAGGAATACTGAAGTGGGTTGCCATTTCCTTCTCCAAGGGGGAATCTTCCTGACCCAGGGATCAAACCATGTCTCCATTGGCAGGTGGGTTCTTTGCCCTCTGAGCCACCAGAGAAGCCCTCCACCACAGTTGTTATTTCTCATATAAGACCCTGGTCTTCTGTGGGTTGACTCATCTGGATAGAAGGCTCTTCTACTGGCCTCACTGAGGGTCTCTCACCTGTACTGTAGTCGGGCAGCAGCTGGAGCAGAAAGGCTGGGTTCAGCTGGGGACTCTGGGATCACTCAGCCTCCATCTTTCCACATGGCCTTTCTGTGCGGTCTCTCCTGCAGATACTCAGACTTCTGGCAGTGAGGCTCAAGACACCTAAGTGCACAAAAGCAGAAGCTGCCGGGCTTTTTAAAAGAACTGTTCTAGTGTCACCCATGCTGCAATCTGCTGTTTAAAGCAGATGACAGAGAGGGCCAACTGAGCCTTGAATATAGGCAAATCCCGGAAGCGAGATCTGTTGGGGCCATGTTTGGAGGCTAGTTACGTCAAACACCATTCTCACGTGCACAGGATAAGGAGAGTCAAGCCCTAAGGTCACACTGCAGGAAGACAAAGGATTATATCTGAAGTTGAAGGATCAAGGAATAGGAGTGTGGTGCATATTGGTGAGAGATACACCAGGTAACCACTGTTGGAAACAAATCCAGGGCTGAGATGGATTAGAATGGGGGACTCCTGCTTTTATCATTGTATAAACTCTTCTATATCATTAGATTTAAAACTGTGGATGTGCAGTTTCAATAACATCATAGGGTAGTTTGGAGTATGGCTCTGGAGCCAGATCACCTGGGCTCATATCTTGGTCACGTCAGTTATAATCTCTGTGACCTTGGGCAAAGGACATCACCACTCAGTGCCTCAGTGTTCCCATCTGTAAGCTGGGGATAAAAATCATAACCTCAGGACTAACCTGGTCCTGTGGCTAAGCTCCAGTGGCTAAGACTCCGAGTTCCCAATGCAGGGGGCCCAAGTTCGATCCCTGATCAGGGAGCTAGATCTCACGTGCCACAACTGAGGATTACACATGCCACAATGAAAGCTGAAGATCCTGAGTGCTGCAGCCAAGACCTGGCACACAAATGAATAAATAAGTAAATACTTAAAAAAAAAAATCATAACATCATAGGGGATTAGGATTACATGAATAAAGCACTTAGAATGCCAATGAGGCACAAAGTAGACCCTCAAATAATGTCAGCTCTTAACAGCTATAACTTTAAAAAAGAAGAAGCGTGCAAACCCATGGTGAACTAAGGATCCTCAGACCAGATCCTTAGTCTCCTGAAGTGAAAAGTGTTAGTCGCTCAGTTGTGTCTGACTCTTTGCAACCCCCTGGACTGCAGCCTCCCAGGCTCGTCTGTCCATGGGATTCTCCAAGCAAGAATACTGGAGTGGATGGAGTGGGTAGCCATTCCCTTCTCCAGATCTTCCTGACCCAGGGGTGGAACTGGCTCTCTGGCATTGCAAGCAGATTCTTTGCCATCTGAGCCATCAAGGAAGCCCAACTCTGCCACAGATGAGCTGAGCAAGTCTGTTAACCTCAGCTTCCAACTGAGAAGGATATAAGCTACGATGAGCTCCTGAGAATAGAGGTTGTGTCAAATCTGAAGTCTTAAAGAGCCACGACTGTCAAAAATTACCCCGCTGAAACATGAGACTCCCCTCCCTTTTCCGAGAGATTCTTTACAGCCGAGCCTGTTCCTTTATCCTCATACTCTACCCACTATGGAGGCATAATTCAGAGCCTCACTGGCTGCCTGTCCAGAGACCTTCTCCTGGGACAGAACTTTATAAATCATTTTAAGTTAGTGGCCATAACTCCCAGGTGCTTACACGAGACCAAGTGGAAAAGGACATTAACTTGGAACCAATTAAATTGCTGCTAGTCTGTATTTGCTGGCCTCCTGGACGGATCTCTCCCAGAAGGCTGCTCACGTGGTCAGCCCTGGGTGAAACTGTTACGAAGGTAAGATCGGGCTTCAGAGAATCCCCCTTCCTCGCACCCCAGGGAAGGCGGAGTTCACGTGTCCCTCTGCTCCATCAAGGAAACAACGTGATCAGTCCAAGAGGTGACTTAAAATCATTTCCTCCTTAGAAGCAGTTGTGTTTTTAAATGCCTTTCCTTTTTTTCTGTGTACACTGGGGGAAAAAAAAATGAATGAATGGTACACTTTCTGGCATGGATTAGAGGCCAGAGCAAGAACTGTTTGCAGTAAGGAGGCTGTCCTAAAACCCGTGCTCCCATGCCACGTGGGCAGGCCACCTGCCAATGGCAATTACACAGATGACCCCAGCCTTGTAACTTACCAGTGGGTGCTGTTGGGCACTAGGACCTGGGCCAGTCCATCTCTAGCTAGAAAGAGCAATTTAAATTAGTAACAGCACGCTCCTTCCATCTCACTTGAGCTCCCCTAGCAGCTGGGGGGTGGTGCGGAGAAAACATAATGGCCCCTTAGTCGGGTAGTCTGTGCCAACTCCCAGGTGGTCTCGACTGCAGAACCGGTCTTCCAAAAAGTGTAAAATTCTAACTTAGCAGTCGGCTGAGAAGCCTGGCTCTCTGGCAGGCCAGGCACGGGGGCAGGAGATGACAGCCGCTAATCAGGCCCTCGCTGTGCCGGCCTGACTCACTGCTGCACCCTGGCCCATTCCCCACTGACCCCGCTCCTGTCGCGCTCAGTCAGAGCTGAACCTCTCCATTAATCGGCCTGTTCGCGGGAGCCGGAGAGGTGACTTGTAACAGGCCTCTCATTCCCAGCCTCCTCTATAATGACATTCTGCACAAGCAGAGTCGTCCTTTGATTCCCTGTGACCTTCTGGATTTTGGCAAATGAGAAAGCGCCTGGGATGCGTGGCGAGGGCCCAAGTGTGTCTTTCCTGCAAAGAGATGCTCTGGTCTTCCACCCCCGCCCCCACCCGCATCTCTCACTGGCACCACGCAAGGACGTGGCCTCATTCATTTTTCCCCGGTGGAAAAAAGCCTTCTTCCGGAGCCAAGGGGGTTCTGAGATGAGGTGGCTGGTACTTGGCCCGTGTGTGAGTATTTACCAGGCGAGACTCTGGGGCTCAGTGGCTGTCTCGCCTTGACAGATGAGAAAATGCTGTCTTAGCGTCCTTGCCAAGGTCACCCCACTAGCCAACAACCATGTGGGGAGAACACGTTCCCCACCACCACTCCAGACAGTGAGGGAACTGCAGACCCAAGCTTTCAAAGCTGCAGAGTAGAAGGCTTTGCACCAGCCTGCGGAAGGCGAGACCCTACAAGGCTGTAAGTAATAAATAGATAATGGCCGGTCTCTCTGTCTGCTTGCTCCTTGGAGATGCTCGGATGGGAACCTGGTGGCTGTGATGATTAATGAATCAACCCACCCAGTTAACCTGCAGTTTGGAGGCCACACGCAACCCCTAAGGCAGTCTCTGGGCAACTCATCCTTCCTTGCCGAGGCGCCTACCAGCGTTTGTCCATGGGTGGCGATGCCGGCAGCCCAGCAGAAGCTTCAGCTTGGAGGATTTCAGAATTTGGTCCGCTTTCTATTGAAGTGCAATTTAAAAAAAACAAAAACAAAAACTGCTTTCAAACCCAGTCATTTTAGAGGGAACCCCCGCACTGATTCAGAGTCCTGCTTAGTCTTCTGTGGCTCCCAGCACCTAAGATTACCCTCCTTCCTCAGCCTGAATCCCTAGCCCCCCGAAGGAAAAGAAAAGCGAAAATTGGATGTGAGTTGCATTCGAAAGATTACACTTCCAGTGAACTCTGGAATGATGGGAGGCTCGGGTGGTGTTTCTCCTTTTCCAGCGCAAACGGGAACAAAGCGTCAAAGTGATGGGGATGGTCAGGTTCAGTGCCGCCCCCTCCCTCTCAGCCAGCCTGGGGAGGGCCCATCAGGCCAGGAAAGAGATTTAAGGAGAATATTTCACTTCATCAACTCAACACCGTGAGTAGGTTGAGCGTAGAAGTTTCCTCTCATGAAATGACCACCCAGTTCCTAAAGAAGAAAGTTTTCTGCAGAGGATGAGACTGGATCCTGTCACTTTCCTTCTTAAGCCCCCCCCCAGGGCTTTCCCACCTCAGTTATAATACAACCAGTCTGTACAGTAGCTGCCAAGACCCTGGTCCTCTCTGACCCTGCCCCCTGTGTCTCTTGGTCACCCTCCTTCAGCCACAGTGGCCTCCTTGCTGTTTCTCTTGACCATGCTTAACTCACGGTCACCTAAAATCTCTTTCCCCCGGGGGAGATGCCTGCTGCTCCCACTCCAGGCAGAACCATTCCCCCACCCCTCATTCGCTCTCCTATTCATTTCCTGTTTGATTTGCTCCAGAGCATTTATCTCTAGCAGAAATTACCTTGATGTCTATTTGCTGACCTTGTGTGGCAGAGAATACTAGTTTCTCATCCTGCCCCCTTTCTTTCCTTCTTCCTGAGTATAGAATCCCAGGTTTTTCTAAAAAAAAAAAAAAAAACAAAACTTTTTATTTTATATTGGAGTATAGCTAATTACCAATGTTGTAATAGCTTCAGGAGGACAGCGCAGAGACCCAGCCATACATATACATGTGTCCATTCTCCCCCAAACTCCCCTCCCATCCAGGCTGCCACATGACATTGAGCAGAGTTCCCTATGCTATAGAGTAGGCCTTTGTTGGTTAACCATTTTAAATATAACAGTGTGTACATGTCGATCCCAAAGTCCCTAACCATCCCTTCCTCCCTGGCAACCGTAAGTTTGTAGAATCCCAGTACTGATGGAGGAAAGAAGAAGGTAGCACATCCAGTTAAAACCCAGCACTTCCCAGCCTCTTCTGTAGCCCAGGGACTGAGCTCTAGTCTGTGAGCTAGAGGTGGAGGTTGGTTGGCTGTCTTCCTTAGAAAGAGGAGGTGAGGGTGTATTTTACCCCTCTCTCCTTCCTGTTCCTGCCTGGAATACCAGATACAGTGGCTAGAGCACCTGGACCTTAGGATGATCTCAGAGATGGCAGCCATCAGCTAAGAACGGTGGAGCAAGAAGAGAGATGGAGCAGCGCGAGTCCTGGATGTCTGTGGGTTGCTGTCGTGTGACTGTCCATGAAAAAGAAAAAACAAGCTTCCCTCTTCTTCAGCCACTGTTAATGTCTAATCCCTCTTGCTGGCAGCTAGATGCAGTTTATAACTAATATTGCTGTTGTTGAGTTACTCAGTCAGGTCTGACTCCTTGAAACCCTATGGACTGTAGCCGTCCAGGCTCCTCTGTCCACAGGACTTTCCCAGCAAGAATGCTGGAGTGGGTTGCCATTTCCTCCTCCAGGGGATCTTCCCAAGTCAGGGATTGAACCAGCACTTTCTGTGTGTCCTGCTTGGCAGGCGGATTCTTTATCACTGAGCCACCTGGGAAGCCCCTTATAACTAATACATGTGCTTATTCTCTCTTCCTTCAGTAAAATAGTCACCTCCATGAGACCTGGAACTTTGTCTAGTTCGTATCTCTAGATCCTTGTCAAGTGAAAATCACTCAGTCGTGTCCAACTCTTGAGACCCCGTGGACTGTAGCCCACCAGGCTCCTCTGTCCATGGAATTTTCCAGGCAAGAATACTGGAGTAGGTTGCTGTTTCCTACTCCACTAGATCCTTGTACCTAGTAAATATTTGTTGAATGAATGAATGAACACAGACATACACACAGAGCACTAACCAAATCCCTTCTGCCCCAGCCCTCTCTTAATCAGTAGGTCAGTAGGCAGGCACTTAGTAAGCTACACTGCGTTGTCATCTTTTTTTAAAATTAAAGTATAGTTGATTTAAAATATATTAGTTTTTGGTGTACAGCAAAGTGATTCAGTTATATATACATATACGTATAAGGATTCCCTGGTGGCTCGGCGATGAAGAATCTGCTTACCAATTCAGGAGACGTAGGAGACTTAGGTTCAGTCCCTGGGTCGGGAAGATCCCCTGGAGGACGGGCATGGCAGTCCACTCCAGTATTCTTGCCTGGAGAATCCCATGGACAGAGGAGCCTGGTGGCTACAGTCAGACACGACGGAGTGACTAAACAACAGCATATGTATATATCTATACTTTTGAATTCTTTACCATTATAGTTGATTGAGTTTTCCTCCTTTTTGATCACTGAACCCAGGAGCATAGCTATTTATGTGGTTAAGAGCAATTTTAATTTCTAAACATTAGCTGCAGAAACATCATTCAGTTCCTAGCGGTATAAAACGCAGATTTGCTTTGGCCTTAAGGTGAGGACATTTCTGACATCTTTGGAGTTTGGGGCCTTGTTAGCACAGCAATCTTGATGCTACAGTTGCGGACTTCTTGCCCTTCTACTGAATAGCTTCACTGAAATATAGTTTTATTCCTGTCATAAAACACCCATAGGTGGAGGGAGCTGTTTATTATTTCTAATCTTGAAATGAAATGGCAGCTTAGAGAATCTGTGGATTCTTGGGCTAGAGTATAACAGTGTCCAGTGGGGTCTGTGATACACATGTGTTATCTCGAGGGAATGAGAATTTGCCAGCAAAAAATGGGTTCTGAATCAGTCCCAGCTACATGACTTACCAGCCATGTGACCTAAAGCAAGGCCTCCACATCCTAATCTCTCCAACTGGGCAGTACCTTTACTTCCTATCCTAGTAGTGAGGGTCACTTGAGATAAGGTATGTGGAGGTAAACCATAGCATTTATATGTAAGGACGGACTTCCCTGGTACTCCAGTGGTTGAGAATCCGCCTTCCAATGCAGGGAACACAGGTTCGAGTCTAAGATCCCACATGCCGCGTAGGCAGCTAAGCCCACATGCTGCAACTACTGAGCCCAAGAGCCACAATTTGAGAGCAGTCCACATGCCACAACGAAGACCCTGCATGCTGCAACTAAGACCCGCCACCACCGAAAATAAATAAATAAAATAAATATTGTTAAATATGTTTTTTATATAAAATCCCAATTTTTTTAAAGATGGGAAGAACCTTAGGGATTGTCTAGCCCAGCCCTTCATTTTACGGATCTGAGTACCATTGGCCAGAAAGTCAAGGTTTTGCCCAAAGTCTCAGGATAGGTTACTGGTAGAGCTGGGTCTTGAATTTCCAGACCAAATATTTTTTACTACCCTCTCCTTGTCTGTGGATAATAAGAAATTATCATTATTCCTCCTCTGATTGTGCCTTGTACTTTTATTGTCATCATAAAATGGGTGCTATCACAGAGAGATGAGTTCATCTTTGTATAGTTGGAAGTTCCCATGATGCAAGTTGCTTTCCATCATCTGTGCATCCCACCCCTATTTATTGTGGCTGCCATTTCCTCCTCCAGGGTCTCTTCCCAATCTAGGAATCAAACCTGTGTCTCTTGCATCTCCTGCACTAGCAGGTGGATTGTTCACCACTGCACTGCCTGGGAAAGCCCATTTATTGTGGCTACAATGTGCCAAACTGTGCTCTAGGCTCAGAGGATATAGCAATGAGTAAAACAGACATTCCTGCCTTCAGGGAGCTTACACACACACACACACACACACAACAGGGTATCAAGTGTTCTGGAGCAAAAAATGGGGCAGGAAAAGAAGATGGGGAGTGTGGAGCACTGGGGTTGGATACGGAGGAAGGGGAGATCCTGCTGTCTTCCATAGCGTAATCTAGGAAGGCCTTGATCATTGGATTATGTTTAGTTGATAAGCTGAAGGAACAGGGGAACGAGCTACATGGATATTTTAGGGAAAGAGTTTTCAAAGCTGAAGAAACAGCAGATTCAAATACCTGAGCGTGTTCTTTGCCTGTTCAAGGAAGAGCAGATAAGCCAGTAGGACTGGATCAAAGTGAATAATGGGACAAGTGGGAGGAGAGGACGGGAGTAGGGGTGGGGAAGGGGTAGGTCATGTAGGGACTTGAGGACCATTGTAAGAATTTTGACTTGGACTCAGTGTTTTTTTTAATTCTTTATTGAATTTGGTTTGCTTCTGTCTTATATTTTATTTTCTGGGGTGTAAGGCATGTGGGATCTGAGCTCCCTGATCAAGGATAGAACTCACACCCTCTGCATTGGAAGGCCAAATCTTTAACTGCTGGACCACCAGGAAGCACCAGGACTCAGCTCTTAAATGGGTGCAAAGCATAGATTCATCAAAAGACTGGGATGTGTGTGTTAGTCGCTCAGTCGGGTCCAACACTTTGTGACCCCATGGACTCTAGCCCGCCAGGCTCCTCTGTCCATGGGATATCCTTGATTAATTGGCATTCTGTTTCAGCCCGCCATTTTCTCATTCCACATTTGGACTGCCTTCCCCTGTCCCACGGTTGGTTTGGGGCTCCCCCGAGTTTTCTCTGTAAGTGCTCTCGACCTATTAACGAATGTTCTTAAAGGAGAGAAGAGGAACAAAGGTCCAGTTAGCCTCACGTTTGATATAAGGTTAAAATAAACTTTGGAGATGCTTCTTGGCCTCCAAAAACCAATTAAGCAGGTTACTCACAAGTATTTCTAAAAACAGCAGCCCAGTGGAAAGAGACTGACAGGTGAGCAGATGGGAGAACCATCAACTCAAATTTATTTCACAGCTTACAACTCAAATGAGCATTCCAAAGTCAGAACAGCTGGCCTTTTATGCTGTAAGCCATTGTCCTTTGCTTTACTCATCTCTCACGAGTATGAACGGGTTATGTGGCAGTGGCCGTCTGTCTGTCGGTCTTTGACTTTGCAGGGAAAAATCCTTTGTAGGAAACAAGCTCTTGATGTAAATCAGATTCCTCTGTAATGTCTGCTTCTTCCATGGGTTATGAAGTTTCTAGATCCTGAAAATCGATGGCTTTGGCCCCTTAGCTTTCATTTTCATAACTATATTCGTCATCTCTGTGACAGCTATTATCTGATTCTGAGTAAATGGAATTTAACCAAATAGTCAAAAAGCAAAAATCTTCAGGTTTTCAAGAGGAAACACTTTTTTAAAATGTTACAGTGCATCTGAAAATCACAGCTGCCTTGAATTTCTGATCGTAAGTTATTCTGGGAGCTTTCTGAAGTTTGAGACTGTCCCATGCAAACTTTACTTACATTTCAGGCAAGGGGGGAAGTCATGAAATTTGGAAAGGGTTATCTTTTGTCAATCATGGCCCTTTGTGGGGTACGGTGCTGACAGAGGATGGAGAAGAGACCGTATTCTATGGCTGAAAGGAGGGCTTGATACAACCCCATGGGGATTTTGTTCCAGTAATTGCATCAAATCGGACCTTCTGCCATGTTGCAGGTATAGCATTAATATCACTCATTAAGTCATAGGGCTGTATGCTTTCCCTCCCAATGGCAGAATCACTGGCAGAATATATTTTCTTCCAAAGTGTTTGTTTTCATTGTTGCCCTTTAAAAATAATGAGTTCATTCTATTCCCTTGCAAGGAAAGTTACTCTAGACTGCTTTGAAATTGTATATCTTTTGTTGAGCACAGTTCTGCAGTGGTTCCATAGCTTTGTGTGCTGGGGAACCCAACCCGGCCTCTCTTAAAACTCCTAACCAAGCTGCCTCAGACCTGATTCATATAATCGTCCAGCCGATTTGACCTTTATATTGTTACCCTCAGCCAGGTAGAAGTCATGCCAGTTTCAGATGACCCTATCATATGACCAGAGATCAAAGGTCAGCAGCTCCTAAATGTTCAGCTGTCAAGGTAGCCCATTCATCACTCTCATTATGTAACTGACAAGCCGACAAATGAAGCTGGGGATAAAATTGTTTTCTACCCTCCGCCTCCTGGGCTTACACCACAGTGGTGGGCCAAGCAATCTCACATATTAAGTGGTTCCACGGGCCTGCTGGAGTCCCTGAAGTAAGAGGAAGGAGTCCAGGAGGCCTGTTCTCTGTGCTGGACCCTTAGAAGTCACCAGTTGCCTGCTTAGGGGGCCAAGTTGTAGGTCTACAGGAACCGATGCTAAGTCTAGTATCCTCTGAAATGGAGATGAATTTAATGTAAGTTCTCTATGGACCCAAAGAAACCCTCATGGCCTCCGTGCCCCCCTGCCACACATATGACCTTCAGCATCTTTGTGGTCCTTTGTGGCAGGTTAAGATGGTGTATATTTTCCTAGACTGGCGCAGTCTGAAGAGTCACATGCAGAAATTCACATGGACAGGACCTTCCTCTGGGGAGTCTAGCTTGGGGCTAGGTGCCTTTGGGAAACTTTTTAAAACCAGATCCAAAATGATTCTTTCAATGTCTGTATTTTGGAATATTACAAAGAGCTGGATATTAAGAATCAGACAATTTTGCCAAATCCCAACTCTCTCCTTTCTTGAGCTGTGAAATCTTGGACAAGTTAGTTAATCTTCTGTACCTCCGCTTCTGTTCGAGGACATACATTTAAAAAGAAGACTTATAAAGTGTCTGGGCTTCCCTGGTGGCTCAGCTGGTAAAGAAACCGCCTGCCATGCAGGAGACCTGGGTTCGATCCCTGGGTTGGGAAGATCCCCTGGAGAAAGGAACGGCTACCCACTCCAGTATTCTGGCCTGGAGAATTCCATGGACTGTATAGTCCGTGGGGTTGCAAAGAGTTGGACATGACTGAGTGACTTTCACTTTTAGTTTTCACAGTGCCTGATGCTTAGTGTATATGATTATGTGTGTGTGTTAGTCACTCAATCGTGTCTGACTCTTTGCGACCCCATGAACTATACAGTCCATGGAATTCTCCAGGCCAGAATACTGGAGTGGGTAGCCATTTCCTTCTCCAGGGAATCTTCCCAACCCAGGGATTGAACCCAGGTCTCCCGCATGGCAGGCGGTTTCTTTACCAGCTGAGCCACCGGGGAAGCCCAGTGTATATGACTGGCTATGTTTAATGTTTCTATTACTATTATTACTATTCCTTTGGTCTGAGAGGAGATGTCATCAAGGAGGCAGTGGCATGAAATAGAATTTCTTTACAGGATCTCCCATAGCAACAGAACCTCTGAAAAACTCGTAAGGGCAGAGGGGTAAGGAGATGGCAGGATTACACAGTATAATCACGTGGGTTGGGAGGACACCCTAGAGGAGGCAGCAGATTGTACCGTAGAAGGGAAAAGCATGTGCCATCCTCCTGGGCCCTGAAAGAAAAAACAGAGATGCCTTTAAGGCTTATTAAATGGCTCAGTAAGCCATTCCATTGCCAAAAAGTATCCCTGATTTTTATACCAGCAAGAGGTCTTGGGACCTTGCCTTTTCATCTCCTGACCTCTTGGACGTACTATCTGAGCACCGTATCCTCACCCCAGTGCTTCTCTTCTTTGGTGGAGCCTTTGCCACAGGTCACAGGGGCCCTTTCAGTGATGCAGAGTGGGACAAAGCCCTGGTTCCATATACCACGTGGACTGGAAACCCTGGTCAAAGGAAATTTCTTCTTGGCTCCCAAGTTGGAACTCTGACACCCTGCTATTTATGGTTACTGGGCTACATAATATATTAATATTTCAGAGAAATTATAGGTAATATTGGTGTTGAGGACAAGAATTAGGAACTTTGAGAACCACTGTTTACATAGGAAATGTCGAGTTCCAAACAAATGTGGAAAACACAGCTGTTAATATTTACAGCAGCTGGGCTTTGCTTGGGTTAGTCCCTTCCCCTCCCAATGAGAGAACAGAATAGGATCAGAGTTGTTGTTGTTGACTCATTAGGTCATGTCCGACTCTTCACAACCCCATGGACTGTAGCCCGCCAGGATCCTCTGTCTGTGGGATTCTCCAGGCAAGAATACTGGAGTGGGTTGCCATTTCCTTCTCCAGGGGATCTTCCTGACCCAAGGATTGAACCCACATCTTCCGCGTTGCAGGCGGATTCTTTGCCACTGAGCCACCAGGGAAAACCACACGTAAAGTACTGCTTTTCTTTGAAAACTGGAATTATTCTGCCTGGCGAGATGTTCCTATTCTGCTGGGCCTGGGGAGACTTAAGAACAGAAAGCATTCAAGGTCCCGTATTGGTCTGAGCTCCATCCAAAGCATAGGAGCCGTTGAAGAAATTGTTACTTCTTTACATTGTTATTTCCCGCTTTTTTCATGCTGGTCCTGGCAGTTGGGTTTTGCAGGTTAAATGTATTAATCGATTTGATGTGACACGTCAGGATTTTCTACTTGAGTGAAGCCTCTTAAACCTTGGTGCTTGTTGACACTGTTTGAGGGAATGAATGTATTCTGATATGGCCAATATCCTGAAAAAGGCTTCTGTTTGATGTGAATCAGAAGGATAGTCAACTCTTCCGCGTGAATGAAAATTCCAGAAAAAAACTCTGCCTTGGAGAAGAGTGCACCTTTTTTAGTCCTTGGGTATTTTCTGATGAAGCTGTGAGTCTAAATTGTTCTAGTCTTTAGAAGTGTGATGTCTTTCACACTAGCTTTTTTTTTTTTTTTTAATGCTTTCTTTTTAATGGCTACATTATATTTCATTGTCTGGATGCACATCATTTATTCATTTTTTCCCCACACATTTTAAAGCATTACAGGCCTCCTAGCCAATGTTGCCTGAGCTGTGTTTTAAAAATAGAACTTGTGTCACATTGGAAAGGGCTGTTATTATTGTTTAGTCGCTAAGTTGTGTCCAACTCTTTTGCAACCCCATGGACTGTAGCCTGCTAGGCTCCTCTGTCCATAGGATTTGCCAGGCAAGAATACTGAAGTGGGTTGCCATTTCATTCTCCAGGGGATTTTCTCAACACAGGGATCAAACCTGTATCTCCTTCTTGGCAGGCAGATTCTTTACCACTGAGCCACCTGGGAAGTTGGAACAGGCTATGGAGGTGTAATTCAATATTTGTGCAGTATTCTACATATTTTAAAGGACTTTTATATACATTGTTTAATTTTTATCTTCACACAGTCCAGTGAAGCAGCGAAACATGGACATCACATAGCAGTTGAAGAAATTAAGAGGTCAAGAAATTTTTCTCAGGGTCACCCCAGGAATACAGTTGACCCTTGAATAGATTTGAACTAACAAGGTCCCCTGATACATGGATTTTTTTAAAAATAAATATACAGTCAGACCTCTGTATTTGGAAGCATAACCCGAGGATACAGAGGGCCAGCATCCATGGATTTGGGTACCCAAGCAAGGGATTCTGGAATCAATTCCCTGAAAATACTGGGGGATGACTCTGTATACCTGGGGATGACTGTCTATACCCAGGGATAACTGTGTAATTAGAAGTAGTTTAGGCTCTTAAAAGGTAAAGGTATGGGACTTTTCTGGAGGCCCAGTGGTAAAGATTTCACACCCCCGCTGCAGGGGGCATGCCTTCGATCCGTGCTTGGAGAACTAAGATCCCGCATGCCACACAGCATGGCCAAAAAAAAAGCTCTGTCAAAGATGAAGGTCTATCTTTTACATCTATAGACAAAAGATACTTATGCTGTGAGAACCTCAAAGTCATTAGAATGAAAAGAAGAAAGTTTTATCAGTTCACTTGCTGTAATTGTTGTAGAAACATGACAAAAACATTTTACTCCTTTCATTCCCCAGAAATGCTTTGGAATCTCCTGAATACCTAAATTTGGCGAGAATAGCTAAGGAGTCAGAGGATAGGGCCCATTTTGATCCAAATGGGAATCCATGAGAAAGATGGAACATAGTAGAAGGGGCAGCCTACCAGGTGCCCAGGGTCTGCCCATCCCTAGCTCTCCCACCTGCCATTGGATTAACCTTGGGTGAGGCAGCCCTGTTGTGAAACATGGTCCAAATACCAACCTCCTCTTTTTTCAGGTTATTGTGAAAACTGAGCACATCAGTGCTGCATGTTAAGATTCTTCAGGACGCTCAAACAATATACAGAATGTACTTACTTTATCAGGAGTTACTCTCTTCTTTCACATTGAAGAATTCTCTCTTAGGAGTTTGTTTTCCTTGTCTCCTCAAGGCCTGTGCTTGGTAATATTTAATCCATCAAATTCTAGTTTCTGGGACTTTTTTTTTTTTATGCTTGCTTTATCCCACTCCATCTTTTAGCAGGAACCGTTTCTCCCGAAATCTTGTCATTTCATCAAGCATACTTAATGGAAATGTTACCTGTCCTTCTTTATTTGTCACAAAATTTAAGGACGAGGAGGAAGACCATACATGTTTTCTTAAAATCAATGGCCAGCACATTACTGTAAAACCTATTGATTAAAAACACAAAGTATAATGTTAGTCATTTAGTCTGTGAAGTGATGCAATAAGGGAAGAAATTTATCCTCTGACTCTTGCATTAACCTTTTATTGACTGCTTGCATACCCATAATTAACACACACTTTAGCTAAAGTGGTTAATTTCAGCATGGCGACCAGTGCTCCCTAATGTAGCTGCCGTCCTGATGATCCAGATGGAAGTGTAGCCCTGGGGGAAATCAGCGAGCAGTGGGGCCCTGCATGAGTTACACCTGTGGGCGGGGACGAAGCGGGGGGCACTCTGGACATTTGGCTCACAGATCGGCCAACGTGACACCTTTCAGCTGCTTCCTGTTACGTCACTAGGTCATTCAGGGAGAACCCTTCCTCACTATCGGGAGTTTTGAGGGTGGCTGGAGTTGAAATAATGTGATTTTCGGAGGGAGAGAGATGAAGTATATGTCATTTTCCTCTGCTCCCCTGGCAATGCTCCATAAAAGGAGCAGGGTTTTCTAAGTGAAAGTGAAAGCCACCAAGGCTTCCCTGGTGGCTCAGATGGTAAAGAATCTGCCTGCAGTGCGGGAGACCGGGGTTCCATCCCTGGGTCGGGAAGATCCCATGGAGAAGGAAATGGCAACCCACTCTAGTATTCTTGCCTGGAAAATCCCTTGGATATAGGAGCCTGGTGGGCTACAGTCCATGGGGTTGCAGAGAGCACATGACTGAGTGACATCACTTTCTTTCTTTTCTAAGTAGACCTAAGTTTATTTGTTAACGCAAAGCATTCAAAAGAAGATTTTTTTCTTAAGGATAGGAGTAAAGAGTACAGGGTGGAAAGGGGAAACTGTAACTTTCTTACTGTTTAGCTGAGTTTTTTGCTGTTTAGCTGAGTTTCTTACTATTTAGCTTCTCTCCGCTGTCTGTAAGAGATGGAACCAATTCCACTCAAACCGCATGGCCAAGCTTAAGGATGGGACAAATTCCCCATAGGAAAATTAGAATCTTCTTTGTGGCAAAGATGGGAATAGACACAAGACAGCCAATGTCCACCACTGTCAGGATTCCTAAATCATTGCTGAAGAGAACTCAGGGCCCCTTGATTTTGCGAGAACCACAGAGTATGCATGCTGAGAAACCATCCAACTTCGTTTCCTGGAAATGCCAAGTCAGTCTGAAACAACTGCCACTGAAGTAGTCCAACGACAGTGCCTATTAAGAATTCTGGGTCTTCAGGAGCAACCGCTAAGTCTTTTCTGAGTAGTTTAGCCTGTCACTGGAGAGTTGCAGCAGCTTGCATACATAAGCCTTGGCATCCTGGAATGTCACACTGTGATGGGAGTCAGCCTCAGGCTTCATTTGATTCAAGCCAGAAAGAGTTGCTCTGGCTCTCCAGTTTCTCCGCAAAGAGCCAGTCCAGAGGCCACCCCACTCAGTTCGTTGAAGGGAGGGGACGGTCAGAAGAGCAACAGGCAGCCCCTTCGTTGGCATCTCCCATCGTCACTGGAGACACCAGTTCACTACTGGTAGGCGAAGTAACAATAGTGACAATAGTATTTAGTAATAATGTGCCAGGCGGTGTGCTAAGTACTTCACATGTGTTAATCCCTATAACTTTCACAACAAGCCCACATGGAAGGTACTATCATCGTCATCATTATCCTCACGTGACAAGTGAGAAACTGAGGTTTGGTGAGTTTAGGATACTCAAGATGTCAGGCCCAAGGGAAGCAGCAGCACCCCGTGTCCAGAGGATACCTTCACCACTGTGCTTCCCCATCTTAGGAAATTAGGATGGAAGAAAGACTGAATGCGTAGTTTGAGCAGAAGCTTCCCTGGGAGCTCAGCTGGTAAAGAATCCACCCACAATGCAGGAGATCCCAGTTCGATTCTGGGTTGGGAAGATCCCCTGAAGCAGGGATAGGCTACCTGCTCCAGTATTCTTGGGCTTCCCTGGTGGCTCAGATGGTAAAGAATCCACCTGAAATGGGGAAGACCTGGGTTTGATCCCTGGGTCGGGAAGATCCCCTGGAGGAGGGCATGACAACCCACTCCAGTATTCTTGCCTGGAGAATCCCCATGGACAGAGGAGGCTGGTGGGCTGCAGTCCACGGGGTTGCAAAGAGTCAGACACTACGGAGTGACTAAGTATAGTACAGGAAAATATGCCTTCAAGTCATTCTCAAGCCTTTCTTTTTCAGTCCTACTATCTGGCATGGTGTTGAAGTGGACAGTATGAGTCGGGGCTGACTGTCCTTTCTCGTAGGTAGATACATGACCTCAACAGCAAGCCCTCTGTGGAGCCCAGTCATGATCATTGACTAACTGGCAAGGAGCGCTGAGCATTAAAGGAAGAGTTTTGTTTTTATTTTTATTTTACAGCTTGCAAACTCTTAGTGTGGCATGTGGAATCTAGTTCCCCAACCAGGGGTCGAACTCGGGCCGCCTGGGTGGAGAGCACAGAGTCTGAGCCTCTGGACCACCAAGGAAGTCCCTAAAAGATCTTTAAAGTGCTCTTGAGGGGACATCCCTGGTGGTCCTGTGGTTAAGACTCTGCACTCCTAGTGCAGAGGATGCAGGTGTGTTCTCTGGTCAGGGAACTAAGATCCCACGTGCCTCCAAGCAACTAAACCCTAAATTAATGAACTCTAAACTACTGGAGCCCGTGGGCCACAACTAGAGGGTCCTTGCCCTGCAATGAAATATCCCACATGACACAATGAAGATCTTGAGTGCTGCAACCAAGACCCAACACAGCCAAATAAATGAATAAATGAATATGAAAAAAATAAAGTGATTTTGAAAGATCTGAATTAAGGGCCTGAAGAGCCCCAGCAAGGGGTTCTGTCTCTAGTCCAGAGGGAGGCAGTGGGTATACACAGCTCTTAGCCTCTCAGGGCCAGCACGAGAAGGAGGTAGTCCCCATGTCAGTCAGCCCTTCCACCAGAAGAACAATAGTAGAAAATCAGAGCGACTTCACCCAGAAGAAAGCTGGATGGGCTTGCGGACTTGTGCAATACAGTGTCAGCAAACTTCTGCAGCAGGTGTTCATATTTCTAATACTTTCTCAAAATGAAGGGGCCAAACCCATTTGACAGGTGTAAAAGCATCTCTATTGACTTTGGACAAACCTTACGCTAGCCGAGGTGGATCAGCACTTATCACAGCCCTTTAATCTGCCAACCAGGATAATGCGTGCAGAGATCATTTCCCTGCCGTGAGATGGAAGTGCTCAATTTGGAATAACTCTCCCTCTCTGGTAAATTGAGCCTTACTCTGATTCCGAGGCCGAGAGACAGCGCAATTTTAAAAGCTTCACAGAGTTCCTTTGTAATTAGTCGCAGCTTCCCTTGAATATTAATTTCTCCCCCATCCCTTTCATGTGATTTAGGACTCTATCTCTAGAACTGAAGTGAGCGGCAGCGTCTCAAACACCTATTATTATTAAGTAGTCTGTAGAACGCGCCTCTGTTCTTCGGTGCTCTGTGGCCTTATCAGTGCAAACAGTTTAATATTTATGCTAAGAGGATTGTCAAAAGCAGCTTCTGTTGCTTTAATTCTTGTTTTAAATAAATAATGAGAACATTTAAACACATTACTCTTCTTGGGGCCCTGAGGTCAGCTAATCTTATTATTTATGAAGTGATGGGCTACATAATAGTACTTAGCGCATGTTAACAGACGCTATTATCAGGGCCCGACGCGGAGAGCCGAAGATATATTGGAATGTTATGTGTAATGTACGACGGATTGAGCGCACAGAATGCCGGTGGAGCAATTAACCACCCAAGAAAATAGGTGTAAAGTTGAAGTATGCTTTCCCACGGGGATCCCCTCACCATTAATAATTCCCCAGAGGAGAAGATGTCTTTTAGTTAGGAACCTTCTCGACCATCAAGGCTTGGAAATAGGGTCGGGATGGTCCAGTCTT
Source organism: Giraffa tippelskirchi (assembly GCF_054371585.1). Taxonomy (NCBI): domain Eukaryota; kingdom Metazoa; phylum Chordata; class Mammalia; order Artiodactyla; family Giraffidae; genus Giraffa; species Giraffa tippelskirchi. The sequence continues at coordinate 38,654,235 of NC_137281.1, read as the reverse complement.
TGATCTCTTCATAGTTAGTCCTACACGGAAGGCACATGATGGATGGGTAGGGCCACTTTTTTAATTGATTTAGAGGATAAGGCCGAGAAGGCGGGGGTGGCGTGGGAGAGGACCAGGCAACTCTCCCAGATGTACTCAAGAGTAATTCTTTTTGGGGGCATGCACTGTCCCCGCCACGTGCTCCAAGAGAATAGAGAAATTGTTCGTGTCTTATTGCAATCTTTGTTTTCTTCTCCCTGATCCTCATTTCTCGGATACATAAAGCCAAAGCCACCGAGTTTTCCCAGACCAATTTCCAGTAAGCTGGTCTCTTGGAGAGGTAGCTGCCTGCCAAAGTGTGACAATGTGGCCCCAACTTTTTTCCTCTGAGGCTATAATTTAGTTGCATATGATAATTAATTTCTCTACTATTGATGAATAATCCATTTAATAAAAACCATGATTTAAGTGTTTTCCTTAGGGAGTCACTCTTGCTAGCCTCTTAATTTAATTTTGTGGAAGTTTTCCCCACCTATTCATCAGTGGAAATGATTATTAACCTCTATTTGCATATATCCTTATAAATCGGTCTCTCCTTGGAGTGCCTTTTTCCAAGCACAGCAAGCTGGGACACTTGTAAATCTCCAGGATCTCTAAAGTCAATCTCAGTCTGTAATATTGTTTAATCTATTCTTGGACGTTTTAATGCAGTAAATTCAATTTAATCTTTCCCAGTAATCTAGTAATACATGGAAATCCCACAAACATTTAAATCTGATAATGGCTTAATCACACACTTTAAATAACAGTCGAGATAATGAAAAAATAATTCACCATTTTAAAGGCAGAGTAACTGAATTTCCCCCCATGATTGGCTTCTACAAAGCCTTGAGAGTTAATACAAATATGGGAATTGAAATAAAAGTTCCAGCCTCATCAAGAACAGTTCTTCCTTCTTATAAACACACCTGCTTTCTGCCTCCCAAACTCGTCTTTCCTTCCTCCTCATCACCACCATCACAGCGGATTGCCAAGGTTGCCCCAAGTTACCTGAGTATGGGTCTTGCAGTCATTTCTTCCCAGGAATTAACTGCCTATTCTTACTCTTCCAGGTGCCAGTCTCGAATTGCCCGAACTTTACCCGCTGATCAGAAGCCAGAATGCCGGCCGTACTGGGAAAAGGGTGATCCTTCGATGCCTCTGCCTTTTGACCTCACAGAGATCGTTTCTGAACTCAGAGGTCTGCTTGTGGAAAACAGGCCCTAGAGACAGAGCAGTTCCCAGGTGGAGGAGGAAAGGCTATTTTCAATTCCTCTTCTCCAACCCTGTCATGAGCTTAGGCACGGGCAGTATGGGGTAGACTTGGCCTTGAGATTGTAGAAACTGTTGAGATGGTAGAGAATGGCCTTGGAGATTGTTTCCAGTTGGAAACAATTAGGGAGTGGAACCCATGAAGATTAAAATGTTTAAAAATGACACAGTGTTATAGTGATTTGGTATTAAATGAAAAATACCAAAAAAATGTAATACCGCCCCCCCCCCAAAAAAACAAAACAAAACTATTCCCCACTTGGATTTTTAATGCAAGCCATTCCACTCCTGAGGCCTAGGAAGCAACCAGGGTGAGCCCACCCTTTGACAGAACCTAACCTACTTCTTTCCCAAGCCTTTGCAAAGTCTCTACTGGGGATCTCTCAAGTCATGGAGAAGACCAAATTTAGAGATGTTTAGCCCATTTTCTCAGCACACTCTTCAGAGGCTCTGTGGTCCAGTATGGTAGCCACTAGGTAGATGGGGCTTCTACCATTTAAATTCCATTTTAATTGTAATTAAAAATTCAGTTCTTCAGTTGCACAGGCCACATTTCAAGTGCTTAGTAGCCAGGTGTGGCTAGAGACTACTGTATTGGACATAGAACATTTTCATCATAGTAGAAAGCCCTCCTAGACGATACTTGTGTCAAAAGTTTGAGAGCGGGAGAGTCTGTCTTCTAGTTCTCTGTGGCTGCTCTCCCCACCGGCAAAATAAATGAAAAGAACAATGCCTTGTTGGAAAGTAGCCTCTTTCCCCTCTCTAAGACAGCCAAGGTTGTGAGCCCTGTACTCTGCACACAGAAATAGAGCAATGTTGAAGATTAAAATAAAACTGACATCCTGTCTTTAGGAAGTTCCCCTGATCTAATGAAGGAGACAAAACTCTATTTACATTGCTTCTTGGATTTAACCAACACACTACATATTTGTTTTTCTTTAATTCCTCCATTCACACATAATGGCTAGAATTGAGGCTTGAAGAACCCTAGTGCCCCATCCTGATGATGCTGGAGCACCAGAGAGGTGAGAAAGACGTTAGAACCTGGGCTTTGGTTTTCGAGATCTTTGACATGTGACTGTGCCTCAGTTTCCTCATCTGTATGATGGGGATACTACAGGCACACTGATTCCCAAGGTGAAGATGAAATGAATAACCTAGCTACAGATTTAGAACAATCTCCGGTACGTAGTTAAACATGCAGTAAATATAGGTAAAATATTATATATCAGTAAGCTGACCTGCTGTAGGCATTTTCCCCTCCCTTCCTCAATCTTGGTGCCAGTTTGTCTCATGATGCCATGAACCCCCCTCTCCCTTTTGGGCCTGGCTCTCACCCTATGGTGGCCCCAGAAATCATGAGACTAGTCGGCCCCTCTCCCCAGCCTATTGCCTTCTCTTGTCATCTGCAGTATTTGGGAAGCCGAGGAGCCTTTTAACCCATTCAGAGGTGCCCTGAGAACCAAACTCTCCTGCCATCAGAATCTCACTGGTTCAAGGTGTGGGCTCATTTCTACGGAGTTACCCTCAGAGAGATCACAACACACAAGGCAGGCGAGGTTTCACCATCTTGAGACTCTCAAATCTTAGATGAGTTCCCTGATGCCCTTAAGCCTCAGTCTCCTCATCAGGAAAAGATGAAGTACTCCCTCTTATGGTTGCGGGAAAGAGGAAATTGTGGAGGCAGAGTGTGCAGGGCAGCCTTGGGACCACATTGCCTCGTGTTTTATTTCACCCCCCACAATGTTTGTTCCTTGTCATAGCTCATGAGGAGCCAGTATTTAAAAATGGAAGATTTCATATAATATAAAGATGTGTGCATCCTCTTTAAAATTCAGAGCATCCGGCAGCCTCCATCCTGGTGTGGCAGAGAGCTAGGTAGCATCCTCTTAGGTGGGGCACGAACCCTCTGTGGCCCCCGTCGCTCCCAGTCACCATTTATTGTGAACCTGACCATCTTTATCCCTTCACGTCAGCGCCTGCTTGCTTGCACCCCTAGAGTAGAAATAAATAGTAATGTTGTGTGCTTACTCCAATGTGTGTGTATTACTATCCAGCTATTGTTGTGGACTGCTTGTGCTAATATGCCATGTACATCATAAAATACGCATAAACAATAAAAACATTGAAAGGATGAGATAAGAAACCAAGAGAATGCCTACTCTATTTCTCCTTTCACAGATGCAGGTGAGCATGCTTCCTGGGCCCAGCGGGGGCGGGGCGGGGGTGGGGGGCAAGTGAAGAGAGTCTCAGAGTCTTCCAGCGGGGGGAAACAGCCAGTGTTGGAGGAACCACTTCCAGGAGTGAATCCAAAAGGTGAGATCATGTTTTCTCAGAAGAAGTGGTGGCTTTCAATGAGCTTGAGCTCAGTGTGTTTGAGGATTACCTATGCTTGCTCTCAGAGAGCAAGGGGTAGGGTAGGTTTCAGACAGGTAGAAGGCGGGGGGGCAAGAGATGATATAAAAAGGGGCGGCTGGGGGCACTAAGTTGACAATCAACTCAGTTCCTGCTCCTGCCCTGTGAACTACTGAAGGACTTTTCTGGGGACATGGGCCATGTGGGTAGTGGGGGCAGGGAGGAAGCTTTGCCCTGCTGCTGCTGCTGCTGCTGCGAAGTCGCTTCAGTCGTGTCTGACTCTGTGCGACCCCACAGACGGCAGCCCACCAGGTTCCTCTGTCCCTGGGATTCTCTAGGCAAGAATGCTGGAGTGGGTTGCCATTTCCTTCTCCAGTGCATACATGCATGCTAAGGTGCTTCAGCCATGTCCAACTCTGTGCAACCCCATGGACAGCAGCCCACCAGTCTCCTCTGTCCATGGGATTCTCTAGGCAAGAATACTGGAGTGGGTTGCCATTTCCTTGGGCCCACCTTTAGTCAGTGGTCCTCACTGCTACCTGTAAGGCTTCCCCATCCCCGGTCCCAACTAGCATCAGAAAGTTATCTGAAGAGACAGGTCCCTTTCAGCTAAGATGTTACAGACTTCCCTCTCCCACAGATGTTTCTTGACCACCTGCTGCAACTCAGGGGCATGGTAAGCCCTGGACATCCAGGGAGGTCTCTGCCTTCCGAGGGCTCCCATGTATCGACCCCCATGCTGGAGCAGGGGATGTGGTGACCCCAATAGGAACTTAACTCTATAGTGGAGAAACAGTCAGCCTGCAAATAAACAACACGATGGTTTCAAATCATTTTCAATACCAGGGTGGAAACCCATAAGGCAAGGAGACAGAGCATAACTGGGGACTGAGGAAGGGTGGCTTGGCTTAGGAAGTCCAGGAAAGGGGGTGATGGGGGAAGAGCTTCCCAGGAAAGGGAACAGCAGGTGTGAAGGCCCCGAGGCTGGAAGGTGCTTAGAGTGGGAAGATCAAGGAAGAAAAAGGACCACGATGGCTGAAGCAGAGAAACAAGGTCAAGGAGGGAAGGAGATGCAGGTGGGGAGGAGGAGGGACCAGCGTTTGAATGTGATTGTCAAGTGCCCGAGAAACACGGAAGGTTCTATGCAGGAGAGGGGGGGTCATTGGTGTGCGAGTCTCATGGTTCCAGATCATAGCCTGGTTGCTCTCTGGGTTCCAAAGGGTCTCAGTCCGAAGGCACGGCTTTCTAACCAGGAATTTCCCGATTCCTGGGGCCAGGTAGAGAAGACGTCCCGCCAGCTCCTCCAAGAGCATGAGGCGGCACCCCATCCTCCTGTTGCTTCACTCCCAGCAGCGCCCACAACTCTGTGTCCACCCCGCGCCCTGCACCCTGCTTTCACAGGCAGCCTCTGCTCAGGGGAGTTCGCTAGAGAGAAGAGGGAGGTGAGGTGGGGTGGTTGTGATGGCTTGTGACACGATTTTTTTAGTAATAAGCTTCCAAATCCATCACTAACTGAACCGAGGCATGCTAGAAATGAGATTCCATCACCCTATTAATGGACACACCACATTCAGTAGTTTTTTGGTGTGTATTTTTGAGGGAAGTATTTTCGAAAGCAACATTTTTTTTTCTTCCCTATCTAGTTAAGGCTTATTTTTACCACTGGGCAAAATTGCATACATTTGGATCTATGCCACGCTAAATACTGTTTATTTTGGAGATCTGTCAGAGGCAAGCCCATGGAAGACAGGGCGGGATGGAGGGGAGAGGGTTCTTATTTGAAAAGGCAATTCTCATCCAAACAGATTGAGAAGGACCAAGAAGCAGTGTGGATTAAAATGCGCTGAAGTGGTAATGCCGTTTATCCAGTTTGCCTTTGTTACTTTGTGATTAAATGGTATTTTTAATTAACTTTCTTTGGGAGCCATAGGTATGGCAGTGGTGAAATCAATTTGACAACCATAAAGGGGGAGGGAAGGCCCAGGAGTGTTGTAATGATTGCGGCTGCAGGGAGAGCCGGGCAGCTTTAAGAGGCTGGGGTGAGGAAGGGGAGAAGCGGGGGAGGGGGAGGAAGGAGTGGGTAGCCAGGGATGACTTCCTGCACGATGCCCAGGGCTCCTGTGGCTGCTGCTGCATCTGGGGGGCTGGTTGTAGGGATTATCAGGAAAAGGGGTACACCTGGCTCTCTCAATTACCCGAGTCCCTCATTAACAAGGAGAATGGGTGAGCACCCCCAGACCCTGTGCTGTAGCCTCACCCCAGCCTGACTCCTGAACAGAGCGGACTCACCATCCTTCAGCCCATCCCCTTCCTTTCTCCCCATAACCTGTCAAGGCAACACAGTCTATTGATATTATCCAGGTTGTTGTTGTTCAGTCACAGTCGTGTCCAACTCTGTGCAACCCCATGGACTGTAGCCCGCCAGGCTCCTCTCTGTCCATGGGATTTTCCAGGCAAGAATACTGGAGTGGGTTGCCATGTCCTCTTCCAGGGGATCTTCCCAACCCAGGGATCAAACCCATGTCTCTTGAGTCTCTTGCATTGACAGGCAGGTTCTTTACCACTTTGCAGCCGGGAAGCCTATTGTCTAGGTATCAAATGTGCTGGTAACATATCGTTCTGGAACTAAGTAGGAGATACAGCGTGAACCATAGTGGTGACAAGGCAGCCCAACTAGCTAGGCGTTGCAGAAACAAAGACTGTATCACAGGGAGCCCCTAAATTCTCTTCCCACGATTGCACATCAGTCCTCTCGACACCCCTGCTCTGTATCTGGTCACCATGGATCAGATTTTCAGAATCTTCTGATTCCTAGATGTCAGGAGAGTCTTTTGGTTGCAGAGTCCTGATTCTGTGTGTCATCCTAAGGCTAGCCTCCCTTTCAAACCTTTGTTTTCTTATCTGCAAAATGGGAACAAGAGGAGTATATCTACCACCTGAGGTTGTCGTGAAGATTAAGATGTTGATGTGCACACAGCATGCCTCCAGCCCCGGCTGGGTCTTCGGTGACATGCCAGCTCTAATAATTATGATCCCAGTTTCTTGTGATAACAGTTGTAGCTTCATGACTGGGGCAAATCCCTTGACCTCCCTGTGATCCAGTCTTTGTTTCTATAATGTCTAGCTGGTTAACTGTCCTTTCACCATAGTGGTTCACACTGTGTCACCTACTTAGTACCAGAACAATATGTTACCATTCCATTCTATCCCATTTTCCTCTCCCAGCTTCCACTTTTCTTTTCTCTCGGCAGATGGTGTGGACCTTTTTATAAATGAGATACTCTGAAAAATGATTCCCTCGTACTCCCCATTACTACAACGGGATTAGGTCACCCCCTTGCAATTTTAGATCTGCTTTAAAAATTCTCGCCATCACCTTTTAATGGATGATTTGTGTTCAACAATTGTTTATTGACTCTGAATGTCTTAAGTACCAGGGTCCATCTCTTGCCAGGGGAAGGAAGCATTAATTAACTCCCAGCATTAGATTCAGTGATTCTTTTCCAATGATGCAGTTCGTGACTTTTGCTTGCATTTTCTTTTCATCAGTCCTGAAAGAATTGAGGTAAAATAGTTCTGCTGCACATGCATGTCAAGCTAAATGGATAACAGCAGATACAGATCTGTTTGCCTGTCTGCACTTGCCTTTAGACAAAATTCATCAATTTTACAAAAGCCACTGACTAAACATGGCACCAATACAAATAAGTGCTTCTAGCATGCGGGTTTTCCCGTTGTTTTTAATCTGGTAAAGTGCTGTAGCTTCCTGCTGAGGGATGGGAAGTGCTGGCTTAGAACAGCACTGTGCCCCACAGATGGGGACCAAAAGGTGAAGGCCATTCTACGGGAAGTTTAGGAAAAGCCCAGTGGTTCTGGACTTTGTGTGTTTGGTTAATGACTGCCGCAGGAAGCTGATCCCCGGCTCTCATATTCCATATTCAATAGAGACCACAGGTTAGCCACCCTTTAGTGGTGCCAGGGTCTCAAAGGTACCCTGCTTGCCCTTCCCAGCTTCTGAGACAGAGAGCCAGAGGATATACCCACAGGAAACTTCACCAGTGCTATGAGGCCAGCACCTCTCCAGCCAGAGACAGCATTTGGAAGGACCTTGTAAATACCAGATGTTAGTTGCTCAGTCGTGTTTGACTCTGTGATCCTACAGACTGTAGCTCATCAGGCTCCTCTGTCCATAGGATTTCCTAGGTAAGAATACTGGAATGGGTTGCCATTCCCTTCTCCAGGATATCTTCCTGACCCAGGGATCAAACCCAGGTCTGCTGCATTGCCAGCGGATTCTTGACCGTCTCAGCCACCAGGGAAGCCTATAAATACCAAAGCCCTAGGCAAATCCAAAGAAGGAGGATTATTATTATTTATTTTGTGAGATCAGTTTCATCTGGATGCGTAATAGAAGAGTTTGTGTCTGTTTATCACTTCTGATCAGGCAAAGCCAGTTTGACACTTCGTGACCTACAGCAAACATCCAGAGCTTGGCTGCACTTTCACAAAAACAGGCTTGAAAAATATTGTTAAGGCCGCTTTTAAAAATTTTTCAGACACCATGGGCCCTGAGAAAACACCGTTCCAGAGTGAAGAGCTGTTCAGTCCTTGCTAAAATAATCTTGGGTCCTCGGGACACACGGGAGCAGATACAGGGATCAGACATTCATTTGTTTCTTTGCAAACTGGCCATTGCCAGCTTAAAATGCTTTTTATCTTTTCAAACAGGGAATTGAGTTTTTCCACTTTGGAGCAAGTGCAGTTAACCTACCAACCTCGGAGCCCCAAAAGGGCTGAGTCAGTTTCTCAGGGCAACTCGAGCTCCGGCTCGTAACTCATCCAACTCAGAGAACGGTACCTCTGGTCACCCTCCCGCCCCCGCCCCCGCCCCCCAGCTCTTCAGACAGAGATTTCCAGTTGATTACGCCTTGATTAGAGCCCAGAGAGAGGCAAGCCAGGTATATAGGATTCCCATTGTCCTTCCCCCTCTGCTCCCGACCAGGGTCAGGCCGAGAGGGCTCTTGGTGAACACCGAACAATCAAGCCCTGTTTACCATGGACGCTTAGTTTTCTTTTCTCAAAATCAAAACAGAGTTTAGTAGGCAGCGTTATTTCATACATGCCTCTTGATCAATGGAATGATCTGTCAGAAGCCATTAAAGCCCCCATTAGCTTGAATGCATTCAAAGCTAAACTATTGGATCATTTAAGGGCCGCGGTGATTGTTTTTAATATACTGTACATTGATTTCTCCCTGTGAGCGGCAACATAAGTTTGAAACTAACTGTGTATGACTAAGGCTTCATTTGCTGTCTCCAGTCCTCTGTGACAAGCATGGTTTCACTTCGACCAGAAATGTCTGTGTATAGTTTTTAAAGAGATGCAGACCCTGGTAGATTTCCCAAGGTTTAGACTGAGTTGAGTGGTTTGGTTTTTTTTTCCTTTCCCGAGCTTTCTCCCATTTCTTTGTGCCCACTAAGTGGGCTGGGCGTGCAGAATGGGAGAACCATCCCTGCCAGGGATCTCAAGTGAAAGGCAGTGGGGGAAATTTTTCTGAAAGCATGAAGCCCCAGTTGAGGCCAAAATCGAAGTGAATTTGACAGCCTTGGGCTGACGAAAGTCTGTGTCCAGCACAAAGCAACAGAAGTGTGGCTGTATCAAGGGTATCCTTACTGGGGCAGAGGCAACAGATACCGCCATCTTTTGGTAGGTTGACCCTTCCTTAGCCAAAATGGATTCTTCTACCAAACACTCACTAATACCAGACTCTGTGCTAGGGGTCATCCGGCTCCCAGGTGGCGCTAGTGGTAAAGAACCCCTCTGCCAGTGCAGGAGACATAAGAGACATGGGTTCGATCCCTGGGTTGGGAGGAGGGCATGGCAACCCATTCCAGTACTCTTGCCTGGAGAATCTCATGGACAGAGGAGCCTGGTGGGCTACAGTCCATGGGGTTGCAAAGAGTTGGACGCCACTTCAGTTCAGTTCAGTTCAGTCGCTTAGTCATGTCCAACTCTTTGCGACCCCATGAATCGCAGCACGCCAGGCCTCCCTGTCCATCACCAATTCCAGGAGTCTACCCAAACCCATGTCCATCGAGTCGGTGATGCCATCCAACCATCTCATCCTCTGTCGTCCTTCCTCCTGCCCACAATCCTTCCCAGCATTAGGGTCTCTTCCAATGAGTCAACTCTTCACATGAGGTGGCCAAAGTATTGGAGTTTCAGCTTCAACATCAGTCCTTCCAATGAGCACCCAGGACTGATCTCCTTTAGGATGGACTGGTTGGATCTCCTTGCAGTCCAAGGGACTCTCAAGAGTCTTCTCCAACACCACAGTTCAAAAGCATCAATTCTTCAGTGCTCAGCTTTCTTTATAGTGCAAATCTCATATCCATACATGACTGCTGAAAAAACCATAGCTTTGATTAGATGGACCTTTGTTGGTAAAGTAATGTCTCTGCTTTTTAACATGCTGTCTAGGTTGGTCATAAGTTTTCTCCCAAGGAGCAAGTGTCTTTTAATTTCATGGCTACAGTCACCAACTGCAGTGATTTTGGAGCCCAAAAAAATAAAGTCCCTCACTGTTTTCCCATCTATTTGCCATGAAGTGATGGGACCAGATGCCATGATCTTAGTTTTCTGAATGTTGAGTTTTAAGCCAACTTTTTCACTCTCCTCTTTCAGTTTCATCAAGAGGCTCTTTAGTTCCTCTTCACTTTCTACCATAAGGTTAGTATCATCTGGATATCTCAGGTTATTGATATTTCTCCCGGCAATCTTGATTCCAGCTTGTGCTTCATCCAACCCGGCATTTCACATGATGTACTCTGCATATAAGTTAAATAAGCAAGGTGACAATATACAGCCTTGATGTACTCCTTACCCGATTTGGAACCAGTTCTGTTGTTCCATTTCCAGTTCTAACTGTTGCTTCCTGACCTGCATACAGGTTTCCCAAGAGGCAGGCCAGGTGGTCTGATATTTCCATCTCTTTAAGAATTTTCCACAGTTTGTTGTGATCCACACAGTCAAAGGCTTTGGCGTAGTCAATAAAGCAGAAATAGATGTTTTTCTGGAACTCTCTTGCTTTTTTGATGATCCAGTGGATTTTGGCAATTTGATCTCTGGTTCCTCTGCCTTTTCTAAATCCAGCTTGAACATCTGGAAGTTCACAGTTCACTTATTGTTGAAGCCTGGCTTGGAGAATTTTGAGCATGACTTTGCTATCGTGTGAGATGAGTGTGTGGTGTTTGAGCATTCTTTTGGAATGAAAACTGACCTTTTCCAGTCCTGTGGCCACTGCTGAGTTTTCCAAATTTGCTGGCATATTGAGTGTAGCACTTTCACAGCATCATCTTTTAGGATTTGAAATAGCTCAACTGGAATTCTATCACTTCCACTAGCTTTGTTTGTAGTGATGCTTCCTAAGGCCCACTTGACTTTGCATTCCAGGATGTCTGGCTCTAGGCGAGTGATCACACCATCATGGTTATCTGGGTCATGAAGATGTTTTTTGTACAGTTCTTCTGTGTATTCTTGCCACCTCTTCTTAATATCTTCTGCTTCTGTTAGGTCCATACCATTTCTGTCCTTTATGGTACCGATCTTTGGATGAAATATTCCCTTGGTATCTCAAATTTTCTCAAAGAGATATCTAGTCTTTCCCAGTCTATTATTTTCTTCTGTTTACTTGCATTGATTGCTGAGGAAGGCTTTCTTATCTCTCCTTGCTATTCTTTGGAACTCTGCATTCAAATGGGCATATCTTTCCTTTTCTCCTTTGCCTTTAGCTTCTCTTCTTTTCTCAGCTATTTGAAAGGCCTCGTCAGACAACCATTTTGCCTCTTTGCATTTCTTTTTCTTGGAGATGGTCTTGATCACTGCCTCCTGTACAATGTCACAAACCTCTGTCCATAGTTCTTCAGGCACTCTGTCTATCAGATCTAATCCCTTGAATCTATTTGTCACTTCCACTGTGTAATCGTAAGGGATTTGACTTAGAAAATAGTTCAAGTGCCATTAATTTGTTTTCTCTTGGGCCACAAAAGTCCACAAAATTCTGGTAATTTTAACTACTTGGATAAACCATTGGCATTTATGGTACAGGATACTAAAATCAGAGGCCAAGATTCATCATCCTAATCACTGGCAGGTCAAGCAGAAGTCACAGTAGTCAATTCTAGAGCAGGAGTCAGCAAATGATGGCCCACAGCCAAATCTGGCCCACCCCATGTTTTTATAAATAATGTTTTATTGGAACACAGCCACACTTGTTTGTTTACATGTTATCTATCCATGGCTGCTTTTGTACTCTCAGAGTAGTTATGATAGAGACACAAAGGTGAAAATATTTACTGTCTGGCCCCATACAGAAAAGCTTTGCTGACCCCTAGCCTGGCTCAAAGGACTGCTGTGTCACCTGTGATCCTTCAGGTTAAGTGAGTCACATCATGTCTGCATGTGTGTGTGCTAAGTCACTTCAGTTGTGTCTGACTGTTTGCAATGCTATGGACTGTAGCCCACCAGGCTCCTCTGTCCATGGGATTTTTCCAGGCAAGAATACTGGAGTGGGTTGCCATTCAGTTCAGTTCAGTCACTCATTCGTATCCAACTCTTTGCATCCGCATGGACTGCAGCATGCCAGTCCTCCCTGTCCATCACCAACTCCCAGAGCCTACTCAAACTCATGTCCGTCAAGTCAGTGATGACATCCAAACATCTCATCCTCTGTCATCCCCTTCTTCTGCTTTCAATCTTTCCCAGCATCAGGGTCTTTTCCAATGAGTTGGTTCTTCACATCAGGTGGCCAAAGTATTGGAGTTTCAGCTTCAACATCAGTCCTTCCAATGAATGTTCAGGACTGGGTGTCAAGCCCTCCTCCAGAGGATCTTCCCAACCCAGAGATTAAACCCATATCATGTCTATTACTTACTAATTACTCAACATGTATAAAAGATGATGATAAATCTTACTATAGTACCCCAACCAAAACACTCATGCCAAGGCCACTCTCTATGCAGCAACATGGGGGAAAAAAACGTTCAAGGGCAACACCATTAAGGAGCGAAATAGACTAGTAGCAAGAGCCGTGGTTCTTCTTGAATTAAAGGTGCTTGAGTGAGGAGGGCAGGGGACAAGGGCAAGCCGTCCCAAGAGGGTGGAGCCACTGCCTGTCTTTCAGGGTCAGGCATCTTGTTTAAATGGAGGGCAGGCCTACAGGAGAGCGAGTTGCAGGCTCATCTTCCTTGAACAGATAGGTGAAGAATCGTTTCTGAGCGCTCCCCATCTCTCTTGCTCCTGTAACACAGCTAAGGTTATTCTAATGCCTCATTAGGAGAGGTGATGATCTGGTCTATGATTTTTTTCATGGAGGTGGGTGGCAGCAAGGGGGAGGGGTGGGCCTATGCCTTCTAACTTGCAGGGCTGACTAATGTGTCATTATAAAGGATCAGAAAAACACAGCTGCTGTTTATTCTGTGGTTGAACTTATCACCCCAAAAGCTCTGATGGCTTATAGAGTTTTATGAAGGAATTCACAATTTATCATTTTTGTTCAGACTGTTACCATTGTAATGAAGTTGCAAGGTGAGTCTGTCTGTCCATAGATTTCTCCTCCATCCAGTGTGCTGTCAGGTTCTTTTTGCCTCCTTAAAGCTTCTGCATTTTGCCCTACCATCTAAACTCTCCAGGATTGCCCTAGGTCTTTCCTGTCACACTAATCTCTTGCCATCTGAGTCCCTGAGTCACTTATAAGTCATTCCGTTTTCATTTGTTGATCATTTCCATTTGTTCTGCCACCAGCGTGTTTATAAATACTATTTCACTTTGTCAAATTCAGTTTCCATATTGGACTATGAAATACCAGAAGGCAGAGCTCACAGGATCCAATCTTTACTTCCATTTTATTAGGCTCCATAATACTCAGAATCACACTTCATCTCTCCCAAAGCATTTAATATTTATTAGCTATCCAATCCAGCTAACTTTTATCTGACACATAATAGATACTCAATAAATGTGTGTTGACTGGCTGTTTGCTAGAGCAAAAAATCTATCATCATCCTCCCCTGCTTTAAAATCCACCCCCAAGCCCCCAGACCCCCTTCCCCTAAGATTTTTCTGACCACAGCTCACAAGGCTATTTGAAATTTACCCCCAACTTCTCTCTCCAACTTCATCTCCCCAAACTTACTCCTCACCTTGTTCCAGCCACACCTAAGTTTGCACCACGTCCTGAGTTCTCCCATGGTTCTGGCTCTGCACCTAGGTGAGTGGCCTTGAACATGGTGGGACTTAGCAGTAGGCAATAGGATAAAGCTGAGAATGGGTGGAGCTGGGGAGAATTTGATCAACAAAGTCTGTGTCCCAAAGAGGCATTTGATCAAGGAGGCACTGATATGATAGCCAAGCATCTGAGAAGGTGGTTGGGATATGGCAGCAGGGACTATATGGGGCCTTGATTCTGCCTAAGATTAAAGGGAACAGAGGAGGCACCCCCAGGAAGGAGCAGACAAACCTTCCATGTGAAGTCAAGGCCCAGCCAAGTTGTGTAGCATTCAGTATAGGCATCCAGGGCCAGTGCAGTTCTGAGAGCAAGATCACAAAAGACACCTGCCTTGGCCAATGGAGACTGAGGGAAGGCTGGAAGAGCTCAGTGGACATGGACTGGGGCACTGGACTTGAGTTGGCAAGACTAATTTCAGATCCCACTGAGCTGGGATCATTAGGCTACTCTACAAATAACAGCAGTGTCATATCATAAACATTTACTCAAGAATTCAATTCTCCAGGCACAGCAAACAGACACAAAACAAAGGGAAAAACAACATAATGATTCCATCCCCAAATGGTAGTCAGCAAGTGCCCAGCCTGGAGTATGAGATGGGGGACAAGAATCTTGTTTTCTCTTTGGGGAAGGTACCACATGGCTTCTTAACACAGTCAGTTACTTCACCTGGAGCTTAACTGAAAAAACACAATCTATTCCAGCAACAGGCAGGCAAAGCTGCCTAAACATTTGACCAGAGAGAACTTACCGGTGGCAAATAAGCTCATGAAAAGATGGTCGATATCATTAGCCATCAGGGAAATGCACATTTATAGGAACGAGTACACACTTATAGGAACGGGTATAATTTTATAAGTGGAGTTATAATTTTATAACACCACTTGCTGGGAAGGATGTAAGAAGCTGGAGCATCAAAAATGGCTGGTGGGAATGTGCAATGGTACAGCCACTCCAAAAATAAGTTGCTCAATTTCTTATAAAATGAAACAGGAAATTAACCATAGGAGCCAGCAATCATACTCAATCATTTATCCCTGAAAAATAAAGCCTCTACTCCTAAAAATGTACATGACTGTCCACAGCTTTATTCATAATAGCCCAAATTGTAAACAAACTACAAAGGATATAATTTGGGTGTATCCATATCATGGAATACTTCTAAGCAATAAAAAAGGAATAACCTATTGATACATCAACTTGAATGAATCTCCAGAGAATTATGCTGAAAAACAATAACAACCAAAAAATTTAATCTCAAATGACTATATGCTATACATGTATGCAAGCAAATGATTTCACTTCTTAAATAACCTTGATCTATCAAAAGTATAGAACTGGAGGGCAGATTGGTGGTTGCCAGAGGTCAAGGATGGGAAGTAGCTATCAAGGAGCAGAGTACAGGCAGACTTGTAGTGATGGAAGTGTTCTGTATCTCGATGCTGGTGGCGGGGATTGTATGAATCTACACATAGGAAAAAATCGTGCTTACTGTTTATACATGCACACGCAACTGTTGAAATCTGAATCAGCTCTGTGGGCTGCAGCACTATCAGTTTCCTGGTTTTGATATTATAGGACAATTTGATATTGTATTACAGTTATCTAAGATGTTACAATCCTGGGAAACGGGCTGGAGGGCACAGAGGACCTCCCTGTATGTTTTGGGGCAACTTCTTGAGAATCTATAATTATTCCCAAATAAAAAGTTAAAAAAGAAAATGGTCAGGAAATATATAAGAGGGGAGAAGGTTAGCACTCCCTTGACAAGAATGGAAGAGGCCCTTGGGCCTGACAACACCCACGTGGTTAAGGCATTGCCACCTGCTTCGTGGCATCTAACCACTGCTTTTGTAGAGAATGGACTTGTGGACACAGTTGGGGGGAAGTAGTGAGGGTTATGAATTGAGAGAGCAGCATTGCCACATATTTATACTATCAGATGTAAAATAGATAGCTAGTTGGAAGGTGTGGTATAGCACAGTGAGCTCAGCCAGGTGCTCTGTGATGACCTAGAGGGGAGGGGGTAGGCGGGTGGGAGAGAAGCTCAAGAGGGAGGGATATATGTATCCATATGGCTGGCTGACTCACATTGTACAGCAGAAACTAACACAATATTGTAAAGCAATCACATTCCAATTTAAAAAATTAAAAAAAATCTAGTCAGGCTGAACAAAATAAAAGTCAGTGTTCCCATTTCCAGCATACCACCTCCCTAGGGGACTCTCAAGAGTAATTGTCACTGTAGATGATTCCTTGCACATAAGATGTGACTGTACTCTTGAAACTCAAAGCTCGCTCATGCTTGTATCTTAGAACTACACTCATCCCTGGGGACCGAGCTTCCCTTGGGCATTGCTGGCGTGTCTTCATGAATCCTGCTGGAAGGAGACCCCTCTCCCCATTCGTTGATTGCCTGAGACTTCTTCAGACAAGGTCACAGGCACATCCAATAATCCAAAATGATCTTTTAACCAAACATATTTGGGATACACTGGGCTAGACTGTGTTCCTAAGTGTCCTCTGAAACCTATGGACAGAAACAATAACTACCATCTGGGCCTGTGCTGTAAGTACTTCACATCACTGTCTCAATAAAACATTCACAGCAACCCCACCTGATAGTTACTACTGTTTAACATTTTTTTCACATGAGGAAATTTAGGCACAGAGAGGCTAAATAACTTGCCCCAGATCACACAGCCAGGAGCTGGCAGAGACAGGATTTGAACCCTGGGAATCTGGCTCCAGAGCCTAAGCACTTAATCTCTCTTTCCCAGCTTGAGCTTGACACTATTCTCAATTCCATCCAAATTACTGGCTCCACTAAACCTAGAAGGTACCAGATCTGGTAAAGTCAGGAACCAGAGTTACTTTCAGCCACTGCCTCATGAGAGCAGTGTATTATAGTGGAGCGGTTCGATCCCTGGACTTTGGAGGAAATCATGCCCAAGTTCCAGTCCCAACAGACCTCCACCACCACCACCACCACCACACACACACACACACACACACACACTCACAAACAGCTGTGTGACCACCGGGTAAGTTGCTTAACCTCTCTGTGCCCCAGCTTCCCTCCTGTCAAATGGGACTACTAACAACATCTGTGACATAGGATGGTTTGAGGGTTAAAAAGAGAGAGTACACAAAGCTCTTAGCATAGGGCAAAACAGAGTAACTTCTCAAAAAAGAGAAACCTAGCTTTTTGAGGAAGAGAATTTGCTCTTCGGTGCCGGGGAGTAAGTAGGGAAGAGGGGCACATTTCCAGGAGTGTTATTGTAGAACAGAGCAACTGCTGAGCCTTGATGAAAAAACGGAGGCACCTCCTGGAGGATCCCACAGTTTGAAAGCAGTCCATGCACTTCATAGCCTGGGGGTGGTCTAACGATCATGTCCCCCCGAACAGAGTTGGCAACTGCTTTGGATGGGACCACCCGCAAAGATGGCAGGATTGCTAAGATCACTTGATTCTTCAACAATTCGAGAAGCTACCAAGGTAGAGTTTAGGTGTGAAATTGATAAGTACACGCTCATCCGCTCAGTCATGTCCCACTCTTTGCGACTCTATGGATTGTAGCCCACCAGGCTCCTCTGTCCATGGGCTTTTCCAGGCAAGAACACTGGAGTGGGTTGCCATTTCCTCCTGCAGGGGATCTTCCCAACACAGAGACTGAACACACATCTCCTGAATCTCCTGCATTGGCAGGAAGATTCTTTACCACTGAACTGCTTAACCTACCCCCAAAATTTTTTTTGAAGAATATTCTTAATAGTCCTAAATTTTTTTTGTTCAGCTTCATAGAAAACTGGAGGAAATTTTTTTCACCTGGAGGAAACTTAAAAAAAAAATTTATTTGAGTCTAGTTGATTCACAATGTTATGTTATTTTTAGGTGTACAGCAAAGTGAATCAGTTATACATATACATATATACACTCTTATTTTAGATTTTTTCCCATACAGTCCATTATAGAGTTTTGAGTAAAGCTCCCTGTGCTATATAGTAGGTTCTTATTAGTTATCTATTTTGTATATCTTAAAGCTCAACGTTCAGAAAACTAAGATCATGGCATCTGGTCCCATCACTTCATGGCAAATAGATGGGCAAACAGTGGCTGACTTTATTTTTCTGGGCTCCAAAATCACTGCAGATGGTGATTACAGCCATGAAATTAAAAGACGCTTACTCCTTGGAAGGAAAGTTATGACCAACCTAGACAGCATATTAAAAAGCAGAGACATCACTTTGTCAACAAAGGTCCGTCTAGTCAAGGCTATTGTTTTTCCAGTGGTCATGTATGGATGTGAGAGTTGGACTATAAAGAAAGCTGAGCGCTGAAGAATTGATGCTTTTGAACTGTGGTGTTGGAGAAGACTCTTGAGAGTCCCTTGGACTGCAAGGAGATCCAACCAGTCCATCCTAAAGGAGATCAGTCCTGGGTATTCATTGGTAGGACTAATTTTGAAGCTGAAACTCCAATACTCTGGCCACCTGATGCAAAGAGCTGATTCATTTGAAAAGACCCTGATGCTGGGAAAGATTGAGGGCAGGAGGAGAAGGGGACGACAGAGGATGAGATGGTTGGATGGCATCACCGACTCAATGGACATGGGTTTGGGTGGACTCAGGGAGCTGGTGATGGACAGGGAGGCCTGGCGTGCTGCGGTTCATGGGGTCGGAAAGAGTCAGACATGACTGAGCGACTGAACTGAACTGAGTGTGTCTATGTCAATCCCAATCTTCCAGCTTATCCCTCCTTCCGCCTTGTCCCCTGGTAACCATTAGTTTGTTTTCTGTGTCTGTGACTTTACTTCTGTTTTGTGACTAAGTTCATTTATACCCTTTTTAAAGATTCCACATATAAATGATATCATATTTATTTGTCTTTCTGTATTTGATTTACTTCATTCAGTATGACAATCTCTAGGTCTATCTATGTTGCTGCAAATAGCATTATTTTCTTCTTCTATATGGCTGAGTAACGTTCCATTGTATACATATACCACATCCTCCTTATCCATTCCTCTGTTGATGGACATTTAGGTTGCTTCCCTGTCTTGGCTGTTGTAAATAATGCTACAATGAACACTGAGGTACCTGAGTCTTCTTTTCTAGTTGTGATTTCCTCTGGATATATGCCCAGGTGTGGGATTGCAGGATCATATGGTGGTTCTATTTTCATTTTTTTAGAGAAACCTCCATGCTGTTCTCCATAGTGGTTGTTACAATCTCCTACAATGTAGAAGGGTTCCTTTTCCTCCACACCCTCTCAGCATTTATTGTTTATAGATTTTTTGATGATGGCCATTCTGACTGGTGTGAGACAATACCTCATTGTAGTTTTGATTTGCATTTCTCTAATAATTAGTGATATTAAACAACTTTTCAAGGTTTTTTTTTTTTTGTCCTTCTGTATGTCTTCTTTGGAGAAATGTCTATTTAAGTCTGAAACTTTTATTTTCGCTGTCACCGTATTGAGCTCATCTCCTGTGAACCTCTCTACTCCCACTTCCAGCCCTGGTTATCTCTCTCTGCATCATTCACTCTGGCTTCCATACACCAAGTCCTCACCCACCCTAAGGCCTTTGCATTCGCTTTTGGCTCTCTTGGAACCCCCTTCATCCAGGTACCCACACAGCTCCTTCATATTCTTTAGGTCCTACTTCGACTGTCACCTTCAAAATGAGGCCTTTCTTGGCTACCTTCTACACAATTGAGTATTAGTATTTTCAGCATTGAGTCCAAAGTAACATCTAAAAATAACAGCTTTATTGAGCTATAATTCACCTACTGTAACCAAGATAACAGTTTTAAGATTGATGTTAATCTTTACCTCATCTAGTTTTATGGATTATATTGAGTGAATTCTAAAATGCCTCCCCCCCACCCCCCAGTTTTAGCATCTCTGAGATCAGGATGTATCTTACAATGATGGCATGTCATAGTTTAATTAGCAGCATTTTATTTTTTTCTTTTATAACAATACATAAAATAACAGTATAGTGCATAACCAAGGATCCTTTGCATTGATGAAATGTGGCGTCTAAAATTTCTATCACCATTTACTCTAAAGAGCTCAAAGTACAGAGCTGAACTGTTGATAAAGATGTAAAGTACATTATTAAACTGCAATAAAAAGAGATTCCATTTGGAGTGAGATAGCATCACTGGGGTGGGGGCATTGATTTCGCAGTTGCTTCTGAGTTCATCTGTGCTGGAGGGTGGGAAATGTTTTTGTTAATTTATGAGTCCTGCTCTTCTATTTAGAATCTTTTCCTTGTCTTCTCTCCCGTTTTTCTCTCTCTCTCTAATGCTTGCTGAGGGATTTCTTTTCTTTTGAGAATGTTAAAAACAATCATAATGAAAAACCTTCACAGTGACTCAGTCTTTGAAAACTGACATCAAGGTGAATGTCTAGTGGAAATTTGGGGCTTGCTGGGCTGCCACGGGCCGTTTGCATTTAAACAAGTGGTGACTTTGATTTAAGGATTTGACTTGATGGGTAATATATCCAAAGCAGGAGATGATGTATATACTGTTTCCATCAGAAATATCAAGTTCTGTGTGTGATGTGTTTATTTCTCTGAGTGGTTATGTATTTAATAAATAATGTGTTTCAGTGGGTATTATTTTCATTTCAGCCTGTAATTCCTCCACAATATGTCTCAGTTTCGGGGGTGAATGACACTTCATAAATTATGAGCTGTTATTAGCTGCTTTCTCGTTGCATCTTAATTATTAGGCTGCAAAGAGAGGGCAGACTTTTATAAGCATTCATATTTTCTGTTTACAAGGCTTTTACTGACGTCTAATAAATTTAATTACCTCTAATAAGAAGAGGAAATGAAGTTCTATTTAGCAAATTCATAGCTTTGAAATGCATCTTGTAGCTTTATGAGTGTGGCAAGCTCCAGGAAGGTGAATGCCATTTAAGAAGCCGTGGCTGGGTTAAACTAACTGCAAAACTGTTAAATTATTTTTGTTTCCATTTTATTGCTTAACCTCCAGGGTAAACTTCAGGCTACCTGATAAAGCAGCCACTCAGGAACTTTAAACTTTACATGCTTTGCCCCACAGGGCCGAAGCCGACTTTGGTATTAAAGGTACATTTTTCAAACATAATTTTAGATTTGGAAATTGATTGTGTCTTGACCTACTTATTTCCAAGAGCTGTTCATTCCCAACTCCTTTGTTTTGCTCGTATTATAAATCTATTGTTCTTTCAGGAGGGCTCCCAGCTGGTATGGGGGTGGAGGGAGGGGAATCAACGCAGTGAAGACGGACTCATTCTGCCAACACTGCTATCATTTGAATCAAATCCACAATTAACCGGACTCAGGCTACAGAAAAGACACGCCGTGATCTCTGATCAACTGCTTCCTACAGAGGGTGGGAGTGGAGTCGACGGCTGGTTTATAAAGATCATGTTTGAAGGAAGAGGGATCCTATAAAATATTTAATGACTTATTTTATAGGGCATCAGATAATTTAGATTTTTTTTTTTGGTTGGATATCTTCCCAAATAACATTTTGAATGCATCTAGATTTTCATTTATTGTAGCAGACAGACCCTTGGAAAAACCATACTACTTAGTGATGAATGCTTCCTTTTCTTGGTCTTTCTTCAAAACCTAAACACAATCTAGAGGTTAATAGGAGGGGCTTGTGAATGAATAAGTGTCTTTTAAAAGTGCCCTCACGTCTGGAGTCTCTCTCTATGGGACTTGGCTACGCTGCTCTGAAGCACTCCTAGGGGCTTGTCCTCGGCTCTTTCTTGGTCCCCACCTACACTCTCCATCCATCCATTAAGTCTGTAGCTTCAGAATCCTGTTTTTTCTCTATTTGCCAACACCTTATTTCTGTTCCTTGTTATTTCCTCTGGGACAATGACAGCAGCTTTCCCAGGGATCTTTCTGCCAGTTTGGGCCCTTTGAGTCTGTTATCCACAGCAGTGGCCAGAGCCAGCTTCCTCTAAAAGAATAAACACACGTGACCTAGCCCTACAGTAGGGTCCCGAAACACTCCTCTAGTCTCATCTCCCATCTCTGTGCCTGACTCCTCTCCTCCCTGAGTCCTGCCAAGCCTCTGGTTCCAATCTAATGGTGCTTCCTGTTTCCTGAATACACCCAGTCCTTCCAGGGAGCTGAACAGACTCCACTGGGACATTCACCAGAGAGGTGGAGATTGATCGCAATGAGTTTAAGAGTGGAGACAAAGTGGACGCTGTGAGAAAACCATTTTTGTTTCAAATAATCTATATTAGACAGGAAAAAGAAAGGATCAAGAAAGGGTATTTTTAACATATATTTTTGGCATACTAGTCATTTCAATTTCTTTTTCTAAGAATTGCTTCTTCCTATCCTTTGTCAGGGGCTTCCATGGTGGTTCATGCAGGAGACCCCAGTTCGATCCCTGAGTCTGGAAGATCTCCTGGAGGAGGGCATGGCAACCTACTCCGGTATTCTTGCCTGGAGAATCCCATAGACAGAGGAGCCTGGTGGGCTACAGTCCATGGGGTCGCAAAGAGCTGGACATGACTTAGCCGCTAACACTTTCACATCCTTTGTTATTAAAAAAAAGAAAAAATCGGTCCTTTTAAATTTATTCCTAGAAACTCTTTGTATATTTTGAATATCATCACTCTCTTGTATGTGTCTCAAATATTGTCTCCTGGTCAATCACGTGTCTTTTAATGTTGATTATGGTATCTTTTATCACATATTGTATATTTCATCATATATGAACATTTGAATTTTTAGTATATTCAAATCTGTTCATATCTTCCATTATTCTCTTTTGTTTCTGTCCTACGAGCATGCCCCATCAAAATTACTCTTTGTTTTCTTCTGGTGCTTTGTCTGCTTTCTATTTAACTTCAAATCTTTATTTTACCTAATATTTATTGTGGTGAATGATGTCAGAAAAAGTTCTGGCTCTGTGCCCTTCCCCCAGTGTGTCCACTTGCCTTGTAACCAGTCAATGGACAATCAGTGATTCCTGCGCTGATTTGAAAATTCATCTTTTTAAAACTTCTAATTTCTAAAATGTATGTATTTTTTTATTTATTTATTTCGCTGCATTGGATCTTAGTTGCGGCACTTGAGATCTTTTTTGTGGCATGCTGGATCTTTGGTTGCTGTGGGGCCCAGACTCTTATTTGTGGTGTGTGGGCTCTGGAGTGTGCAGGCTCAGTAGTTGTGACGCCTAGCCTTAGTTGCTCTGCAGCATGTGAGATCTTAGTTCCCTGACCAGGGAACTTAACCAGTGGCCCACCAGGCAAGTCCCTAAATTCTAATTTTTAAAGGAGAATCATCTTGAATATGCTCACACACATGAAATAAGGTCCTTTGGACATCTTTTCACTCTGGCATGTGCTGCTGTGTCAGCTGGAGTCTCCGAATTAGGATGAGCAGAGGCCCCCGGGAACCCAGGATGGAAGCGTAGCATGAGTGAGAAATGTGGGGAGTGCTTCTTACCAAGCATAAGCTAACCTGTCACAACTAGCACATCTTCTGCTGTCATCTGAATTCTGATCATAACTGTATTCCTAGAGGAAAGGGAAGGGAAGATTACTTTTCAGTTACTGAATTTCTTTTTTTTCCCTTAAAAAGATTTTTTAGTAGCAAAACATCTTGTACATAACATAAAATTTACCAGTTTAGCCATTTTTAAGTATACAGTTCTGTAGCATTAAGTACACCCACATTGATGTACAACCATCACTACTATCAGTCTTCAGAACTTTAAAAAAATTTATTAATTTTTATTGGAGTATAGTTCCTTTACAATGTTGTGTTGGTTTCTGTTGTACAGCAGAGTGAATCAGTGATACATATACATACATACATACCCTCGTTTTTAGATTTCCTTCCTATTTATGTCACCACAGATTACTGAGTAGGGTTTCCTATGCTAAACAGTACAATCTCATTAGTTATTTATTTTATACATAGTAGTGTACGTATGTCAGTCCCAATCCACCAATTTTCACCCCCCTGGGTAACCATAAGTTTGTTCTCTACACCTGTGACTCTATTTCTGCTTTGCCAATTAGTTCATCTCTACCATTTTTCTAGATTCTACATAGAAGCAATATTATACAATATTTGTTTCTCTCTTTCTGACTTACTTCACTTTGTATGACAATCTCTAGGTCCATCCATGTCTCTGCAAATGGCACAATTTTGTTCATTCTTACAGCTGACTAACATTCCATTGTGTATATATACCATGTCTTCTTTATCCATTCCTCCATCGACGTACATTTAAGTTGTTTCCAAGTTTTGGCTATTGTAAATAGTGCTGCAGTGAATATTGGGGTGCGTGCATCCTTTTGAATGATGGTTTTCTCTGAATATATGCCCAGGAGTGAGATTGCTGGATCACACTACCTCAGCTTTGATAACCACTATTCTACTTTCTGTCTCAATGAATTCAACTATTCTAAGCATCTGCAGCCATGAAATTAAAAGACGCCTGTTCTACTTTCTGTCTCAATGAATTCAACTATTCTAAGTATCTATAGCCATGAAATTAAAAGACACTTGCTCCTTGGAAGAAAAGCTATGACCAACCTAGACAGCATATTAAAAAGCAGAGACATTACTTTGCCAACAAAGGTTCTAGTCAAAGCTATGATTTTTCCAGTAGTCATGTATGGATGTGAGAGTTAGACCATAAAGAAAGCTGGACGCTGAAGAATTGATGCTTTTGAACTGTGGTGTTGGAGAAGACTCTTGAGAATCCCTTGGTTTGCAAGGAGATCAAACCAGTCAATCCTAAAGGACATCAGTCCTGGATATTCATTGGAACGACTGATGCTGAAGCTGAAACTCCAATACTTTGGCCACCTGATGCAAAGAACTGACTCATTGGAAAAGACCCTGCTGCTGGGAAAGAATGAAGGCAGGAGGAGAAGGGGATGACAGACGATAAGATGGTTGGATGGCATCACTGAGTAGATGGACATGAGTTTGAGTAGGCTCCAGGAGTTGGTGATGGACGGGGAGGCCTGGCGTGCTGCGGTACGTGGGGTCGCAAAGAGTCAGACACAACTGAGCAACTGAACTGAAGTATCTCATTAAGGAGAATCATACTTAGGTGTCTTTTGTGACTAGCTTATTTCACTTAGTATAATGTTCTCAAGGTTCATTCATGCTGTAACACGTGTCAGAATTTCTTTCCTTTTTAAGGCTAAATAGTATTTTGTTTATCCACTCATCCATTGATGGGCATTTGAGTCGTTTCCACCTTTGGTGGAATGCTGCTATGAACACTGATTTATGCATATCTGTTCCAGCACCTGTTTTCAATTATTCTGAGTAATATACCCCTAAGTAGAATTGCTGGATCATATTGTAATTCTGTTTCTCTTTGAGGAATCACTCTACAGTTTTGGACAGCAGTTACACCATTTTACATTCCCACTAGCAACAAATAGGATTTCAATTCTTCCACATCCATGTCAACACATTGTTTTCTGGTTTTTTCCTTTGTTTGTTTAATATTAACAATCCTAATGGGTACGAAGTGGTTTTTCACTGTGGTCCCAATTTCTTTTTGATTCATTCCTTGCCACAGGAGAACAAAGCCATGTTTTTTATCCCTAAAAATGGGGAAAATGCTTTCAGCTCCACTCTAGATTTGAAAGCAGCCCTTAGCCAGACCCTGATATGGCTGAATTCAGTCTTTTATCCCTGTTCTTCCTATGTCTTATGCCCATTTCCAAATGCCTCTCCTGACAAGCCCTCTGTTCAACCAAAACACTCATTTATACTGAGAGTGAGATCTCCTGGGAGCATTTGTTGTCTAAACACAAGCCTGGGGTGGGGGCAGCATTCACTCAGAGAAATACATTGCTGATGGCATAAGTACAAAATTCAGTGAGAAAGATGTGTGGGGTGAGGCACCCCGGAAATCATATAGACAAGAATGCCTCACAAGAAGGATGCCTCATTCCCACAAGCCACATCCTGAACCAAGCCTCCGTCTGGTCTCTGTGCTGCTCTCTGGTTTACTGTTTGGAGTTAGGCTCTCTTGGATGTGTCTTTATGTTTTTGGTTTTTTTAAGAATTGAGTTTGTTAATCCTTTTTAAAAATTTTATTAAAATGTCACATAAAATTCACCATATAAACCATTTAAAAGTGCATAATTCTGAGTATATTTACAAGGTTGTACAACATCATGACTATCTTATTCTAGAACACTATCTGATTCCATCACCCTCCCCACCCCCACCTACCCCCCGCCAAAAAAAAACCCTATGTCTGCTAGTGCGCGCGTACATGCTAAATTGCTTCAGTCATGTTGGACTCTTTGCAACCCCATGGACTATAGCCTGCCAGGCTCCTCTGTCCATAGGGATTTTCCAGGCAAGAATACTAGAGTGGGTTGCCATGCCCTCCTCCAGGGGAACTTCCTGACCCAGGGATTGAACCCACATCTCTTACATCTCCTGCATTGGCAGGCGCCAACCTGGGAAGCTCCTATGCTTATTAGTAGTCGATCCCAATTCCCAATCATTTTCTCTCCCTTTTTAAAAATTGAAATATAGTTGATTTACAATGTTGTATTAATTTCTGCTGTACAGCTAAGGGATTGAGTTATATACAAGTATACACACACACACACACACACACACACATCTTTTTAAAATATTTTTTCCATGCTCTTGAAGTGTCAGCATGATTGTATGACTTTATCCAAAAGTTTCCTGGTGAACACATAAAGCTCAACTATAAAACACAGCCTCTTCATTGGAACTAAGCCTTTAATCGGACTCCTAACATTCTGAGGTGTTCTTAAGATCCCTCCAAGTGATGAGTCTGTGCAGAATGTGAGGACTGCTGTGAGTACTTGGAATGGGGCTAAAGCTCTACCATGGAGATTCAGGCTGAGGGGGTCTGGTCAGCCAGGCCTGTCAGATTCTATCATCAAATGTGACATCATTGGCTCTGACAGTGCTTCCAAGTGACGACCAGAGGGGCACCATCACTCCTTAGCTGGGTGTCTTGGGACATGAACACTGGGCATGCTGCTTTTTGCCACCCCTGGGAAGTCCAGGGCTTGGAGCTGCGGCCAGTGAGACCGGGGCTTCGCCTGCCCACCTCCACTCCACTCAGGGTGCCTCCTTGTTTGCTCCTGGGCACCTCCTGAGTCCTATAAGAAGAGCCATCATGGGGAAACACATGTTCTTTTAGATTCCTGCTCACAAAGGAAGACAAGAATCCCCCCTATAGTTCCTCATAAGAAAGTGGACACTGCACAGCAATGATGAACAAGGGTTATGTCAAGGTTGATGGCAGGTTGATGATAACTACAGGGACCAACAAGTCAAAGTATTAATTGCTCAGTTGTGTCATACTCTTTGCGACCCCATGGACTGTAGCCCGCCAGGCTCCTCTGTCCATGGGGATTCTCCAGGCAAGAATACTGGAGTGGGTTGCCATTCCCTTCTCTAGGAGATCTTCCCAACACAGGGATCGAACCCAGGTCTCCCACACTGCAGGAGGATTCTTTACTGCCTGAGCCACCAGGGAAGCCAACACCAAGAAGGAACCAACACCTACAGGAACCAACACCAAGAAGGAAAACCTAACAAGAAAACCCTGAAACGTGGATTCTCTCCACCTGGAAGCCAGCAGTGTCTCAGTTCCACCAAAGGCCTATACCTGTCAACTCTCCCCTTTCCCTCCAACTCGACACCGTATGGTAGCTGCTAGATTTGCTTCCCAGGCAAGAAGCTCCTTTCTAATGGTTCTCTCTTTCCTCATCTCCAGCCCAAAGGCATCACTACTGACCCCTTTTAAGAGAAAAGTCATTTTGTTTTGATTTTAAATTGATGAATATTGTAACAGTCTGCAGAATCAAGTGCTGTCCTTCATGATGTCAGCCTTTGACATGAAGAATCAGGCCTCTTAGCATTTCTTCAGAACCACGTGTCTCTGGATGACTCCATTCCCATAGCATGGGAGGTTCTTACTTAATCTCTATATGAATAAACTCACCCACCAAGTGGTCCCTCCCAAAGTGGGAGTTACCCTCAAGGACAATCCCAGCATCTACCGTTGAAACTACCAAGAGTTCAGAAATATTGGGCTCCAGTCTCAGACTTTCCTGCTAAGACTTCTTAATTCTCAACCTACAGAGTGGCCAGTCTCTGCATAACTGAAGGGAGATATCAACTAGATCATTAGACTGAATCCCA
Organism: Giraffa tippelskirchi; assembly: GCF_054371585.1. Taxonomy (NCBI): domain Eukaryota; kingdom Metazoa; phylum Chordata; class Mammalia; order Artiodactyla; family Giraffidae; genus Giraffa; species Giraffa tippelskirchi. The sequence goes on along the minus strand of NC_137281.1, from coordinate 38,626,095 downwards.
AAGAACATTTCAACTCAATGTCCATTGGCATTCATTGGAAAACTACCCAGAGTTGCACTTCCTGTCAGATCCTGGGGCGGGGGGGGGGTGGTGGTGTGGAGGATTCAAGACTCTGGCCCAGGATATTCCTGGTGGTCCAGTGGCCGAGAATCCACCTGCTAATACAAGGGACACAGGTTTGATTCCTGGTCCGGGAGGATCTCGAATGCCATAGAACAGCTAAGCCCATGCACCACAACTATTGAGCCCCTGTGCCAAACTACTGCACCCCACAAGCCTACAGCCTGTGTTCTGCAACAAAAGAAGCCGCCGCAAAGAACAGCCTCCACTTGCCATGGGGGCTTGCCACAGCTAGAGAAAGCCCACGTCCAGCAAAGAAGACTCAGGGCAGCCAAAAAAATAACTCTGACCTAGACAAACCTCCTGCCTAGTTTCAGTGGGAAAAAAGGGATAGGTTGGAAATAGCATAATATGATTCATGATCAAAGATTGATTCAGAAAACGAGACTTCAGGAAATAGGAAAAGTGTCATTTTCAATAGGAGGTCTGTTATGGAATCCTGGAATTCTAGAGCTAAAAGGATCTTGGAAGTCAATTGTCCCAATTTCTTTACTTTTGAGGAAGAAGGCTGAGATCCAAAATATTTATGAGTTGCACAAGGTCATATAGCTAGTAAAGTCAAAACTGGGGCCGATCATCAGGATTCCTAATTACCAGACCTTAGTGTGTGTGTGTGTGTGTGTGTGTCATGGACAGAAGTGATGCTCTCAGGGGATCCTCAGTGCCTGAGGCCTTGAAGGACCCAGAAGGATTTGTTCAGCTGCCTTAAGCTCATGTGGGTTTATGTTAACTGGAAGCAGAAGGAGCTTCCTTTGCCTTTTAAAACGCGTCTGACTCATTTATATCTGAACCACTTGCCTGAGAAGCCAGTAACAGCCTGACTGATCCTCTTGCTCCATCTCTCCCGTTCCATTCACCAGCAGACTTCCCCACACCCAGCTCTGGTCAATGCTCTGCCCCCACTCATGCTCTTCCTGTACTTCGCATCGCCTGCTTGGGATCTGCTCAAGTTAGCAAAGGCGCCCTTCCCCAGGTTAAGTCTGATTTTGATCCTTGTGCTCACTACCAAAGAGTTTTTCTTTAATCGAGATACAATTCAGTTCAGTTCAGTTCAGTCGCTCAGTCGTGTCCAATTCTTTGTGACCCCATGAACCACAGCACGCCAGGCCTCCCTGTCCATCACCAACTCCTGGACCCTGCTCAAAATCATGTCCATCTACTCAATGATGCCATCCAACCATCTCATCCTCTGTCGTCCCCTTCTCCTCCTGCCCTCAATCTTTCCCAGCATCAGGGTCTTTTCAAATGAGTCAGCTCTTCACATCAGGTGGCCAAAGTATTGGAGTTTCAGCTTCAGCATCAGTCCTTCCAATGAACACCCAGAACTGATCTCCTTTAGGATGGACTGGTTGGATCTCCTTGCAGTCCAAGGGACTCTCAGGAGTCTTCTCCAACACCACAGTTCAAAAGCATCAATTCTTTGACGCTCAGCTTTCTTTATAGTCCAACTCTCACATCCATATATGACTACTAAAATTCACTCTCTTAAAGTATACTATTTGGTGATTTTTCAACTTTCTCAAAGTTATGCAGCTATCACCACTAGCAATGTTTTCATTAATTCAAGAAGAAACTGAATACCCATGAGAAGTCACACCCACTCTCCCTTTCCCCAGTCCCTGGCAACCACTAATCTATTTTCTGTTTCTATAGATTTACCTTCACTGGACCTTTCATATAAATGAAATCATATTATTTGTAGCCTTTGGCTCGGCTTCTTCGTATAATGGTTTCAAGGTTCATCCATGTTGTAGGATGTATCGATGTTCATTCCTTTTTATGGTTAAATAGTATTACATCACATGGATAGACCACACTTTGTTTATTTATTCATTAATTCATGGGGACTTCCCTGGTGGCCCAGTGGTTAAGAATCTGCCTTCCAGTGAAGCGGACTCAGGTTCCATCCCTGCATGCTCTCAAGCCTGCCCACCACAACTGCAGACAATCCTAAGCATTTAAAGAAGCCCTTTGCCACAGCGAGGAGCCTAGGTCACAATGGAGGACCCCACGTGCCCCAACTAAGATCCAACGCAGCCAAATAAATAAAGAAAGAAGATTCATTCACATTACATTTTTTAAAATTTCATCAATTCATGGATATTTTAGCTGCTTCTACTTTGGGGCTTTTATGAATAATGATACTATGAACATTTGTGTGCAGTTTTTTTTTTATGGCTGTGTTTCAAGTTCTCATGCATATATACCCAAGAGTGGAATTGCTGTGCATTTATTAACTCTACATTGAACTTTTTGAGCAACTGTTGAACTGTTTTCCAAAGAAGATACACCATTTTATATTCCCACTTCTGGTTTCTGCACATCTTTACCAACACTTACCATTGTCCATCTTTTTGATGATAGCTGTCCTAACCTAACAGGTATGAAGTGGTATTTTCTTATCGTTTTGATTTACTTTTCCCTAATGATTAATGGTGTTAGGCATGTTTTCAGGTACTTATTCTCCATTAGCATATTGTCTTTGGAAAAATGACTTTTCATATCCTTTGCTCATCTTTTAATTGAGTTATTTCTCTTTTTTATTATTGAATAATAAGTGCTCTTTATATATTATGGGTATTAGTCCTTTATCTTATATGGACTTCCAAATATTCTCTCATTTTGTGAGTTGTCTTTCACCTTCTTGGGTCTCTCCTTTGAAGCACAAAAACTTTTAATTTTGATGAAGCCCAATTTACCTAATTTTCCCTTTGGTTGCTTGTGTTTTTCATATTCTATCTATCCAAAATCTTTAAAAAATTTTTTTTAAATATTTCTTTGGCTGTGCTGGGTCTTAGTTGCAGCACATGGAATCTTTAGTTGGGGCAAGCACGATCTTCTAGTTGTGACATGTGAACTCTTTTTTCAAAAATTGGAGTTTAATTGCTTTACAATCTTGTGTTCATTTCTGCTGTACAGCAAAGTCAATCAGCTATATGTATGCATATTCCCCTTCTTCTTAAGCCTCCCACCATCCCCCCATCCCACCCATCCCATCCCTCTAGGTCATCACAGAGCACTGAGCTGAGTTCCCTGTGCTACATGCCAGCTTCCCACCAGCTATCTCTTTTACAAATGGCATTGTATATATGTCAATGTTACTCTCCCAATTCATTCTACCTTCTCCTCCCCCCAACCCCCGTGTCCACAAGTCCGTTCTCTACGTCTGCGTCTTTATTCCTGCCCTGCAAATAGGTTCATCACTACTCTTAGTTGGTATTTGAGATCCATTTCCTTGACCAGGGATCAAACCCAGGCCCCTTGCATTGGGAGCACAGAGTCTTAGCTACCAGGGAAATCCCTGTTCAAAGACTTTTAAGAGCACCTTTAATTTCCTGTCCAAGATGATACTGAGCAACATTCAGATGGTAACTGCATATCTGTCTTTTAAGAAATAATCTTTTCCTGTTTGAGCTGACTGGTGCTTTCAAAATACTCTTGGGAGAGAGAAATGTGGAGAGCTTGCACTATGGACATAGCTGGGAAACTGCTCCTAAGTGTAGGGACAGAAAATGTTCAAATGTTCACATCTTGAGCCATGACGATAGCCAATTACAGCTTTCTTTTACCTCACTTAGGAAGAGTAACTAGTTCCTATTTGCTTTCAAACTCTAAAAAGTAGAGACACTGAATTCTCCTCTGTGGGCTTTTTCAAATCTTCCCTTGGGGCTTCCCAGGTGACTCAGTGGTAAAGAATCCACCTGCCAATGCAGGAGACCCAGGAGACATGGGTTTGATCCCTGGGTCAGGAAGATCCCCTGGAGGAGGAAATGGCAACCCACTCCTGTATTCTTGTCTGGAGAATCCCATGGACAGAGAAGCCTGGCGGACTACAGCCATGAGGTCACAAAAAGTCGGACACAACTGAGCATGTACGTACATGCACCCTTGGCCTCTTGCCTCCCGGTCAAGGTTAAAGGTTAGACTGAGTGACAATTTTCTCCTCCATGAAGATGAGGCTTTGGATGGCAGGGAAACCTCCTGATTTTGTCTTGAATCCAGATCAGTGGTACTTTCTGCTGATGTATGTGTGTGTATATGTATATATATATATACACACACATACACATATATGTATATACATACACATATATGTATATATATATTTTTTTACTTTATTATTATTATTATTTTAATTTTTGGCCATACCTCACAACATGTGGATCTCAGTTCCCTGACCAGGGATCGAACCTGGGCCCCTGTATTGGAAGGCCCTGGATTACCAGGGAAGTCCCAGTTCTGCTAATCTTGATGCCTCAGGGCATCCCCTCTGTCCTACTCTCTACAGGGCAGACGGTCTGAGCCACAGCAGTCCTTATCTCTTTGAATGACCAATTATGGCTTTTGCCCTCTTAAGGACTTGTGATTCTAACAAAACCTGCCTCTGGGCTCTGAGGGAATTTACTCTTAAGAATGCTTGGAGTCCTCAAAGTGTCCTTCAGAAACCTAGTCTGTCCCAGAGTAGGAAGGACCCAACAGGAGTCCTGGGCAGATGGCAGCACTCTGGAATTTGGGGTTGTATACTTGGGGCACCATCTTGGTCTCCTCATCCAACTAAGATCCCCGACATTGGATGTGTGGGGTCTGAAGTCAAATTTTAGCTTTCCTCCATCTCTGCTGTCTTGCTACCCTCTGCCAGCTTCCAACTATAAGCCTAGGCACAGCCAGAGTTCCAGAACCGTGCATGCCGTGTGCTTGCTCAGTTGCTCAGTCGTGTCCCTCTTTGCGATCCTGTGGATTGTAGCCCACCAGGGTACTCTGTCCATGGGATTCTCCAGGCAAGAATACTGGAATGGGTTGCCATTTCCTCCTCCATGAGATCTTCTCAACAGGGATCGAACCAGCCTCTCTTGCAATGGCAGGTGGATTCTTTACCACTAGTGTCACCTGGGAAGCCCGTGGAAGTAAAGCTTTCAGGAAGGGACCCCTGGTATTTTTCAAGTGGGCCCTTTAAGTCCACTCCCCTGTGGACTGGCCAGTGGATATGCCCTTGAGTAGATAGCAGGGATAGGGAGACTAGGTAGGAATGGGCTGAGAAGGCACCTCGAATAGAGATAGAAAGTATGATGAATTCGCCGCCTAATGAGATGGATCTGTCATGCTCCCAGCCTCACGGCCGCATCCCCAGGATAGATCGTGCAATTGATAAGCGGGAGATGAAACACTCTGCCTCCTTCTCATTTATTAGGACTTAGAGAAAATGAATCTCATTTGGAGCTCTCTGGGGTCACTTTGGGCTCGATTCCTTTTTAGCTGGGAGGTGGAGAGTCTGGAAAGGTTAGCTGCCTGTCCCCGAAGCTGTTAACCAGTGTGCTCAGAACTCAGGAAGTGTTGGGGGCGGGGGACCAGAACATTAGGGAATGAAGTTTGCCGTCTGACCCCACCGGCCACGAAGGTTAAGGAGCTGGTGACAACTGATTTCTCAAGTGCGTTTTGTTTGCAGATGGCTTTCTAGCGATTTAGGTGGGTCATTAGTGGATCAATACTTTTCTCAGGAGTCTCTGAAATCCCTGGCTGCTTGAGAGTTGAGCAGAGGTAGTTATTTCTAATGAGTGATTGTGCCCAGTGTCGAGACTCCTCTGTAATTTTTAGCTACCATCAGCGCTCTGGGTGTTTTGTTTGTGATATATATGTGTGTGTGTGTGTGTGTGTGTGTATTTTTCTTTTTTTTTTAATGAACTCTGTGCTTAGTCACTCAGTCGTGTCCAATTCTTTGTGACCCTATGGACTGTAGCCCCTCAGGCTCCTCTGTCCTTGGCATTCTCCAGGCAAGAATACTGGAGTGGGTTGCCATTTCCTTCTCCAGGGAAATCTTCCTGACCAGGGATGGAACCCGCATCTCCTGCGTTGGCAGGCAGGTTCTTTACCACTCATGTCACCTGGGAAGCCTGCTGGAAGGAAAAGTGAGCCTCAATGGCTGCCACTCAAGCAAAATGGGTTAACTGTGGGGCAGGAAGGCAGACAGGGTTGACCACAGGCCTGGCAGTCCCTTTCCATCTGATGCCGATCCATAGAAGGGAATGAACTTTGAGATTTTACGTATTTTTATTTTTAGTATTTTATTTATTTATTTGGCTGCACCAGGTCTTAGTCGTGGCATGCAGGAACATTAGTTGCATGTGGGATCTAGTTCCCTGACCAGGTATTGAACCCCAGTCCCTGCACTGGGAGCTCAACTACTAGAGAAGTTTCTGTATTATTTGTTTGGATCATTGTGTAGATAGAGTTGTGTTTCCCTGGTGGCTCAGTGATAAAGAATCCACCTGGAGACACAGTAGACTTGGGTTCGATCCCTGGGTCAGGAAGATCCCCTGGAGAAGGAAATGGCAACCTATTCCAGTATTCTTACCTGGAGAATCCCATGGACAGAGGAGCCTGGTGGGTTACAGTCCATGGGGTCACAAAGAGTCGGACATGACTGAAGCAAATGAGCATGCACCCACGCATGCACACACATAGATGGAGTTACATGAGACTCAGAGGGATTAAGTGTCTTAACTGGAGTAATTTAGTCCAATTGCCTGAACTGGAATGTTCTCCCCCTGACTGTGAGCTTATACAAACTACTCAGCCTTCCTAAGCTTCAGTTTGTTTATCTGTCAAATGAGATAATATGTGCTATGATCGTGGCTCTGTGCCTGGAAAGTAGTCAGTAGTCAATATATGATAGCTGACCCAGATTTTCTGCCTTAGAGTCCATTTTTTTTTCCGTAAAATTACAGGAACCTTGAGACAGGAAGGAAGAAGTGTGGTTGGATTTTGAAAACATGTGTATTTTCTTCAAAGGTGTACTGTAGTGTTATCTGTGGTTGAATGTGACTTGGAAGAATCCTAAAAGCGCTGATCTGGTCAGGATGGCACTGTAGGTAAGTGCCCAGGCTCCAAAACCAGGCTGCCCCGGATCAAGTCCCAGGTCCACCACTCAGTAGCTGTGTGACCTTGGGTAAGTTAGGTAACCATTCTGTGCCTCTGAGTCTTCACCAAAACGTGAAGCTAATAATAGTGTCTACCTTATAGGTTGCTGGGAAGATTCAATGAGTTAATACCTGCAAGTGCTCAAGGGAGGTTAGCTGTTATTAGCACCATCCTTTTGTAGGCTGGGGATGGAATCATGGCCATTTCTTTTGCTAGAATATGAATAAGTCAGTGGTTAGATTCATTGGGTTATAAACTGCTGATTGAGGGTTATATGTTAAACCTAGAGGAGTTTCTGATCTCAGTAGAGGTTACATACAGGAACAAGGAAGGAAAAGAGACCAAAGAACCTGAGAAGGAGGAAAAGAGGTGTGACCTAGAGAGGAAAATGTTGATTGGATGGGGTTAGGAGATCTGGGTTCTTCTACAGGTGATGCCATTAGCTAACTGGGGGACAGCAGGGGTCCCAGGCAGATACAAACTCCCTGGGAATCAGTCCTGGGCTCTTCACCCATATGGTGAGAAGGTTGACTAAAATCATTCCATCTATTTAGACATTATTTAGCAAATATTTATCAAGTGCCTATGTGCCAGGGGACACACCAGTGAAAATAACTGTCCCTTCTCTCATGGGGTTTACATTCTGTTCTGTAGTGGAGGGGGCAGACAGGATGCAAAGAAACCAACAAACAAGATAATTACAAATGGATGGGAACCACCTTTGTGCTGAGAGTTGGGGGGAGGGGGAGTTGCTCCCCCCAACTGGGAGGGACGAACTCTGAGCAGGTGACGTTTGTACTGATTCCTGGAGAAGTGGTCAGATCTGGGGAAGAGCATTCCAGACAGAGATCTAGGGACAGCAAAAGAATGGCATGTTTGGGGCAGGGGGAAGGGATAGTTAGGGAGTTTGGGATAGACATGTACACACTGCCATATTTGAAATGGATAACCAACAAGGCCCTACTGTATAGCACAGGAGACTCTGCTCAACGTTGTGTGGCAGGCCGGACAGGAGGGGCGTTTGGGAGAGAATGAACACATGTATATGTTGGCTGAGTCCCTTTGCTGTCCACCTGAAACTATCAGAGCATCCTTAATTGGCTATCAGTCAGTTCAGTTGCTCAATCGTGTCCGACTCTTTGCCACCCCATGGACTGCAGCACGCCAAGCTTCTCTGCCCATCACCAACTCCCAGAGTTAACTCAAACTCATGTCCATCGAGTCAGTGATGCCATCCAACCATCTCATCCTCTGGCATCCCCTTCTCCTCCCGCCCTCAATCTCTCCCAGCATCAGGGTCTTTTCAAATGACTCAGTTCTTCGCAGCAGGTGGCCAAAGTATTGGAGCTTCAGCTTCAGCATCAGTCCTTCCAGTAAATACTCAGGACTGATTTCCTTTAGGATTGACTGGTTGGATCTCCTTGCAGTCCGAGGGACTCTCAAGCCGACTCTAATCTGCTATACTCCAATACAAAAATAAAAAGTTAAAAAAAAGAGTGGGCATATTTGAGGAAGAGAGAGCAGAGAAATCTGAGCTACAGTGGAGAGAGATGAAGCCATGGAGACCGTGGGCAGGGCGAGGAGTTCGACTTTTTGAAAACTATGAGAAATCTTGGAAGCGGGTTTAAGCATGGGAGAGGCGTCATTTAATTTTCATTGTTGAAAAACAGACTAGCTGCTGAGTGGAGAAAGGATGGGAGAAGAGGAAGAATGTGAGCTGGGAGCAGAGTGCTGAGTGGTCCAGGAGGCAGAACATGGAGATGGAACAGGAGGGATGGAAAAAAATGGGTGGATCCCAGACAGAGTTGATGGTAGCAATGGCAAAGCCTGGTGCAGATGGATGCAGAGACTGAGGGAAAGAAGGCCATCAGGAGAAGCCCTCAATTCGGGATGTGAATTCATCCAATTTTACAGAGTTACCCTGCAGTAACAAACAGCCCTAGAATCTCAGTTGCTTACAAAACAGTTTTATTTTTCATTTAAGTCCCATGTGTCTCCTGAAGGTTATTGGGTGCTCAGTCTTCTTCCCACGTCTCTTTCACTTTAGGATCCAGCCTGAAGGAACAGCCTCTCTTCTTTGGGGTAGATTAGGGGGAAAAGGAAGAAAACAAGCCGAAACAAGCAACAACTGGGAAAGCTTCTGCCCACCTCACGTCCTCTTGTGTGCCATTGGCTAAAGCTAGTCACATGGCCAAGTCAATGGCAAGGGCAGTTTGTATACTCCTCCCACAAGACGCACTGCAAGTCTCAGGTGGGGAGTGGCTCTCTTGGAGCAGAATAAAATCTACTGAAAGGCCTGGGCTAGCAGCTCATGCCTTTCACTGAGAGCTGGGTGAGCAGTGATGGGAGGAGATAGGGAGCAGTTTGGGGGGGACACCATATAACAATCCCTTCTCGTCATCTGAATTCCCATCAAGGGCTTCGATCCCACGTGAACTAAATGAGTTGGATACAAACCAGCCTAGGGAGAATGCCTGCTTTAAAGGCAGCACCGAGTTGTTTCGGAGAAGACAGACTGGATATTCTAGAGACCAGGGGGCATCCAGGTTAAGTTCTCTCAAGAAAAAGGCCCGTAATCCAAGCCCATCTGCTTTGTTCAGCCACTCATTTCAACCCAACCACCGAGTCCTCGGGGGTGAGCCAGGCCCCCCCTCCTTCTTTGTTCTCTCTCCTCTACTCCGGGCTCAGGATTTCCAGGGCCTCTGGGGAGGTCAAGTGCTGGTTCCCTGCCCTCCTCTTCAGAGATCAAAAAATGGTTCCCCGGTTGAACAATGGCCCGACCATCTGCAATATGTTAACTGCATAATGGAATGTAACTCGAAGGGCTTTTAAAAACACGAAGAGAGATTTTATTGTAACTAATCGTGATGGATGGTGAGTACGGTCACACCAGGAACATAAATCTTTGTGCCAAGCCTCGAACTAAAAAGCCGACTAACTTCAGAGTTCAGAGAGCCTTGTCCTCAGCCACGGGCAAGTCCCATGGGAGAGGTTTGGAGACCTCGTCTGCATTAAGAGGGCAGATACCTTCCCTCCCTGGGGCCCCCCGACCACCCATCTCCAGGTCTCTCTGCAGTGAAGTCACTTGGGCTGCTTCTGCTTGAGTGATGGGCTGCCTGCTGCATCCTCCGAGGGTCCCAGGAGTGGACCAGGAGGCAGGGAATGGACCAGGCAGGAGCTATGGCAGCTCCTACTACTCTCCCGACTAATTAAAGAGAATGAGTTGAAGACCAAGGCAAGCCCTCAGCAGAAAATTTCATGTGTAATAGCTGCTCCTCTTAGTTCTGGTCACTCTTTTAGGACCATCTGAGCTCCCATGAATGATGCCAAGGCTCTTCCTTTGTGAAGGCTATTAGGTCAATGTTTTATGGGCACTGGCGAAGGAATAATAATACCACTCTTAGAAGTTCTGGACTCGAGAGTCAGCTCTGCCACTCTATGACTGTGGGCAAGCCACTTACATTCTTTGGACCTCAGTTTTCCCAATGATAGTCTGTTTAATGGGCACAACAATACCCAGGCTACCTAATTACAAGGATGAGTTTGAGGGGCAAATGAAATTATGTATGTCTCAAAGCACCTTGTAAAACATGAGACTATATGATTTTTATTCAATGAGAATTTGGGAAAGAACTCAAAAGACATTCCTAGATAATATTTTTTTTTTCCTGGAAAAACAAAAACCAGAAAGAAAATGAGAAAACTGGGTTGACTTCACTTTCAAAATGAAGATACGGCTTGGCTTTCGGTTCCCATCTCCCATCTCCAACTTAAAAACAAAAGTCTCTAAACTCAGCATTTTAGAATCTGAGAATAAAGATGCTGCTTTTTTTTTTTCAAACAAGGACTGTGACAAATTTATGCTTTGAAAAAGCATGATACAATGATGACTTTTCCCTGGGTCTTTACCTCCCATCACTATCTATAAGGCAAGGGACCGGAGCCTGGAGACCATAGGGAGCCCAGGAGACAGGTAGGGCATATCAGTTTCACCCCAGTGACCCTACCCATCACTGGTAGTGGCTGGGTTGTCATCAGAATCTTAAAAAGGACTGTGTGTTCAAGTGCCCCCATTGGCTGCTTCTGGGTCATCTTCATTCTTAGCGTGGCCTTTCTGGTACTAGAGGTTCTCCTGGACTCCTTGAAGTGTCCAGGTACTTCTCAGGGTTCCTCCATGCCTGAGGATCTTTGTCACTGGATGGAGTGTTTTTCTACCTATTTCTGAAGCTTCCAGAAGTTCTTTAAAACTTGAGTCCACTGAATTGCATTCTTCTCAGTTTCCTAGGACAACAGCAGATTGTTTCTTATTCTTAGATTTCTTAAAAAATTTCTTTGGGGATTTTGGAAATGAAGGTGAAATCATTGTTGCCTTGATTTTCAGTCTTAAAACCACCTGTCGGGAGCTCGGTACTTTTTTTAGAATTGATTAAAATCAATATTGGGAACTAAAAGATAATTCTTGGACATGTTTTATGGAAAAATTTAAAGACTATGGTCTTCCTTTGTAGGGAATATAATTTGATATTAAATCAGCCTTATTATATTATTCAAATTTTATATCTTTATTTAATACTCTTGAGTCCTTTTGTTTGAGGATTATCTAATTAAATAACATATTTAAAATTCTGAGAATCTCTGAATTTAATAGAGTTAACTCATTTATCTGGTTTTGTATTTAATAGTTAATCTATTTATATATTATGACTAATATTTGGCTTTCTATTATTCCATTTTGCTTTTAGGCTTATTTGCTTTCCTCTTCTTTTTTAAAAAAAATAATGCTTAATTTCTTTCTTTTATTAAAAATTTTAGAAAGGCAGACCCCAATTTTGTTCTGTTAGTGGCAGCCCTTAAGTTTTTCAAGTACATCTTTGATCATTTTTCTCTGTCACTATAAGTCGGTATCTCTCCGACTTTCCCATGTGTATAATAGAAAATGTCTTGAATTTGTCTTTTCCCTCATTAAATTGATTTTCTGCAGTATCCAACCTGCTGTTCAGAAGATGGTTTTTAATTAATCAATTGTGCTTTTTTTCTATTTGCTCTTCTCTTATCTCAGATTGTTTCTTTCTCATCCTGCTTGCTCTAGTTTCTGGACTCATTGTCCTTTGAATATTGTTGAAAAAGCAAATCAGACATTTCCTAAAGTTGTCTGTTTCTTGCAGTAAGTCTATAGGGTGAGAAAAGGGTGGCCTTTTTCTTAGACCTGCAGGAGTTTCAGCGTCCAGTGCCTTCTCTGCCCCATTAGCAGGAGGATGGCTCTCTCTGCCACCTCTCCTCCAAGAAAGGACAGTTCTGTGGGCTTTTTTAGTGTCTCCTCCATGTACTTCCCAAGCAGCTCCTCTGAAATGGGAAGAGGGATGAGGAACTGGTCTCCTGAACTCTCCCCCCATGTCTCTGGTCATCCTGATGAAGGGCAGTGATATGTGACAGACAAGACAACACCAACCAACTCTACTGATTCCTCACTGCCTTGTGGGAGAAACAAAATAAAGCCATGGAACATCACTCAATCAATCTGAGGCTGTCCCTAGATCATGGGTATTCTCTGATCTCATACAGAGTTAATGCTAACAGGTTTCTTTCAGTGACAAGTTTGATCTTTTTTTTTTTAACAAGTACATTAGTAGATGTAGCATCTCCTGTTCTTGAAATTGATTCATATGCAATCATTATGGCAGTGTACAAAGATTCAGTCTACGATGCTGAATACACAGTGGTCTTACATTAGCATACAACTGGAAGCAGCCTAGAGGTCTAAAAATAAAGGATCGATCAATTGGTTAAGACTTGGTGATGCAGCCCTTCAAAATGCTGCTGCTGCTAAGTCTCTTCAGTCGTGTCCGACTCTGTGCAACTCCACAGACGGCAGCCCACCAGGCTCCTCCATCCATGGGATTTTCCAGGCAAGAGTTCTGGAGTGGGGTGCCATTGCCTTCTCCCGCCCTTCAAAATAGAGCAGGACTATTTTATGACATGGGCATATTTTCATTGTCAAGCAAGTAAAAAGTCACAAAACCTTGTTTGATCCCATTTTTTGATAAAAATAGTGTAAATAAGTGTGTGTATGTGCAATAGAGAGAAAGCAGAGAGAAATAACAGAATAAATAATATGTGTACTTAATCTTTCAATCATGTCTGACTCTTTGCGACCTCATGGACTCTAGCCCATCAGACTCCTCTGTCTCTGGAATTCTCCAGGCAAGAATACTGGAGTGGGTTGCGTTTTCCTCCTCCAGGGGATCTTCCTGACTCAGGAATCAAACCCGTGTCTCCTGCATCAGCAGATGGATCCTTTAGCACTGAGCCACCTGGGAAGCCTGAATATACCAATATGTTAATCTCTGCATGAGGCTAACTACTGAGATTTAAACATTTTTTTCTTTCCTGATTTCACTTGTATTCTCTTCAGTGCACATATAATGCTTCAGTATTGAGGGAAAGAAGATATTTTTTCTTTTTTCTTTTCAGTTGGAGGATAATTGCTTTAAATTGTTGTGTTGGTTTCTGCCATACAACAACGTCAATCGGCCATAAGTATACATATGTCCCCTTCTTCTTGAACCTCCCTCCCACCTTCCACCCCATCCCACCCCTCTAGGTTGTCACAGAGCATGGGGCCGAGCTTCCTGTGTTATTCAGCAACTTCCTACTAGCTCTCTATCTTACATATCGTAATATATGTTTCAATGCTACTCTCTCAATTCATTCACCCTCTCTTTCCCCCACTGTGTCTGTGCTTTATGTCTGTGTCTCTATTCCAGCCCTGCAAATATGTTCATCAGTACCATTTTTCTACATTCCATATATATGTGTTAATATATGATATTTATTTCTCTCTTTCTGACTTACTGCACTCTGTATAATAGGCTCTAAAAAGAACTTATTCTTTAAAATATTAGTTCACTGGAAGATTTCTGGGAATCCTTATAGATGCTATCTCAATATTAGATGATCTTACTATTGTCTTACCATTCCCCCTCCCCTGAAAGAACAAAATTGGAAAGACTGGATATTCCGGGCATCCTTTTCCATGAGAAATCATATTGATGTTCATTATTATAACCCTGGTGTGCTGGAGGGTTCTGAAACAATTTCTGAATTATCAGAAACAAAAAGTATAATTCTCTTCTTGTATATGTACATTTAAAATTTGTTTTTATTCCTTCTCTGAAAGCCAGTACATCCATAAAGTGATGAAATTCTTGAACTAGAAGGGATCTCAGGGGCAGTGGTAAGCTGGAACTCACTCAACGTGGCTTGAGGCATCATCCCAACTATATGTCCAGTCATGTCAAACCCGAGGCTTGAAATCAGCAGCAGTGGGAGTATTGACACCATGGGAATGGGCAAACACTGCCAGTCAGGGGCCTTCCCCCTCTAAGGACTGGTTGTTTATCAGAACACCATCACTTTAGGGATGATCTAATCCACGAAGGAACGGGGGAGGGGGTGGTGCTTAGGAGAAGTAATCTGCCCAAGGTCATGTGACAACTTGAGGCTGGAGCTGGCCTGACAGCTGGGGCCTCTCAAATTCCTCCAGCCAAATATCCCACAAGGGCTCTGCTAAAAACAGCCACAACTCAGGTTTTTCCAGTGCTGAAGGGAAGCCTGTTCATTTCATTCAGGAGCAGGAAAAAAAATCTCACTTCTAGAGTCTGAAGAAAAATGAGCAGAGTGCCCACAACCATTATTTAACTTTATGCGGATTCACAGAGAGACTTGGAGCGATGACTCAAGACAATTAATCTACATGGGAAACTAAGCACTTATCAGATAATTGTTAAAAAAGAAAAAAAGCTTAAATCCCTGTATTAGACAACAAAATATTCTTACCGTTTCTGCAATGATTTGTTAATTAAATTGCTGCTAAAACAATATTTATTTTTCACCTTAAAATCAGCTGAATATCAATCTACAATCAATACAATGTTGCCTGGAGGCATCACTTGCTTCAAATTTGCTTCACAAATCTGCTGCAGGTAATTTATACCCAGTCAATAAGACATGTTTCAAAAGCCACTTTTCCCTCCCAACAGGCAACCCTGGTCTAATTTACAATTGGATAAGAACTAGCAAACTATACACACCTGAGTTAAATGTAATTTGTAATAGGATTGTTTTGTTTTTTTTAAGCAGTAGTGAAAGATTTGATTTCGTCTGTTCGGTATGCAAGTAATCTTTGGCTATTTCTGGGATGATAACTGGAAAACATAAATTGCTTTTGTTTCCCTTTCAGGCATCATTTTTTGTTGTTGTTATTTGGGTGGGGAGGGGGGACCTTCAGGGACAGTGAACATCATAACTGCCCTCTCCTGTACACGTTTGCAGAATCCACTGGTAAAAATTCAAGAGGCGATATGATTGTTTGGGTTTATTTCTTAAGAAAAGGAAATCTTTATTCCAAGACAAATCTTCCTCTTGTTATCTGGGAGGAGGCAGAGGCAGAGGCGAAGCAAGAGCCGTCAAATTTTGGCTGAATGAAAGACTTACAAATTAATCCCAGGGCTTGAAATCTCAACAAAGGTTGAAATCTATAATTAGCGTTAGGAAATACAATTAACTTATTTGGCAGCCGCGGTGCAGTCTGGGTACATCTTCAGCCGCGGGTGGATACCATCCTTAGAAACGTTCTCTGGGAAGTGGGTCTCTAAGCTCTCACCCACCCTCCCCATTTCATTCCACCAGCTGCCCCATTTGATTGGTTAAGTAGTTCGGATTGCACAATCCTCTCTTTTTCTTTTGGATTGATGTGTTTATTACTTTTTGTGACAGTGGCTCCCAAGGCAGATGTTCAATAAAGGGGGGAAAAAAAATCTGATACAGACCCAAGTCAAGAGAGAAGCGGTGGAGATTGCAGAAAATTGGGAAAGTTATCATAAGCATGGAGCTGTTATTGGCGATTTTGCTCCCAGCGTTTGTAGCCGTTGTGTTATTTACTCTTCTGCAGCCGGCAACCTAGCGGGGAATTATTGAAAGTCGAGTTTCCCGAGTTTTAAATTGCCCTTGTTTTTTGTGCACACCGTGCACATCAAAGGGAGGGCTAAATTGAAGCTCTGAGAGATGCGAGCTGTGCTGTCTCTCTGTCTCTTTGTCTCCCTGTCTCTCTTTTTCCAGAATGAGGAGAGTGGACTTAGCTTCCTAAGGATATTGTTGTGGTTGAGTTGCTTAAATTGTGTCTGACTCTTCTGCGACCCCATGGGCCATAAACCCTGCTAGGCTGCTCTGTCCGTGGGATTTTCCAGGCAAGAATACTGGAGTGGGTTGGGATTTCCCAGGCAAGAATGCTGGAGTGGGTTGCCATTTTCTTCTCCAGGGGATCTTTCTGACCCAGGGATCGAACCTGCGACATCTGCATTGGCAGGCGAATTCTTTACCACTGAGCCACCTGGGAAGCCCCTCTTAAGGATGAAGTTGTGTTTATTTGATGGTACCAGGGAGCAGGGTCAGGCTTGGGCATGACTGTGACCCTGGTCTTCAGGGTTCCTTGGGGCCCCAGCTTCCCATCCTTGGCTGCCTCTATGGCTCTGCCCTCTCCCCGAATTCCCTGCTCTCCTGGCTCTCCTCCTTCCTCTTCTTTCCCAACTCCTGCTCATTCCTGAGTCCCTGGAAGATTTACCTGCCTTAGACATCTGCAGGGGACCCAGTGACAAATCCATGCAAATCAACTTCCTCTGATATATTTAAATTGAAGTATAGCTAATTTATAATGTTGTGTTAACTTCTACTGTACAGCGAAGTGATTCAGATATATATATATATATACATTGTTTTTTGGAGGGGGGGACTTCCCTTGTGGCTCAGCTGGTAAAGAATCCACCTGCAACTCGGGAGACCTGGGTTCGATCCCTGGGTTGGGAAAATCCGCTGGAGAAAGGCTACCCACTCCAGTATTCTGGCCTGGAGAATTCCATGGACTGTATAGTCCATGGGGTCTCAAAGAGTTGGACAAGACTGAGTGACTTTCACTTTCACTTTCTTTTTTTTTTAATATTCTTTTCCATTATGGTTTATCATAGGATGCTGAATAGAATTCTCTGTGCTATACAGTAGGACCTTGTTTTTTATCCATTCCATATATAATAGCTTATATCCACTAATGTCAACCTCCCAATCCACCCCTCCTCCCTTGGCAACCACAAGTCTGTTCTCCATGTACATGAATCTATTTCTGTTTCATAAATAGGTTCATTTATGTCCTATTTTAAATTCCACATATAAATGATATCATATGGTATTTGTCTTTCTCTTTCTGACTTACTTCACTTGGTATGATAATCTCTAGTTGCAACCATGTTGCTGCAAATGGCATTATTTTGTTCTTTTTTATGGCTGAGTAATATTTCATTGTGATTATATTCCACATCTTTATCCATTCATCTGTGGTTGGACATTTAAGTCAAATCATCTTCCTCTGAAACGCTATGTTTTCTCCCTGCCCCTGATGTAATTGAAACACATTCAACCAGATGCCTTGTAGAGACAACGCACTTCATCAGGATTTCCATCAAATAGGCTTTCAGGTCCTTCATGTTTCCAGGTTTTCCATAGGTCCCCATCTATACAACTGCTTCTCAGTCTGCCCAAAGGCCATTTTTATCAGGTTTATGCCCCTTCACTTGCTTCTTAATGTTCTTCTTCCACACAGCACAGGAAACTCTTCATCTATAAAAATTAACCCCCTCCCCAAAAAGAAAAAAAAAACCAAACTACCCCATAGGAGAACAAGAACATCTCAGTTTGGCAATTAACTGGATTTGGGAATATTGTTGTTATTCAATTGCTAAGTCATGTCGGACTCTCTATGACCTCATGGACTGCAGTAAGCCAGGCTTCCCTCTCCTTCACCATCTTCTGGAATTTGCTCAAGTTCACGTCTGTTGATTCAGTGATGCTATCTAACCATCTCATTCTCTGCTGCCCTCTTCTCTTTTTGCCTTCATTCTTTCCCAACATCGGGGTCTTCTCCAATGAGTCAGCTCTTTGCATTAGGTGGCCAGAGTATTGGAGATTCAGCTTCAGTCCTTCCAATGAATATTCAGGGTTGATTTCCTTTAGAATTGACTGGTTTGAACTCCATGCAGTCCAAGGGACTCGCAATAGTCCCAAATAAATATGTTTCCAAGGAAGTTTCCTCTCTTGGCCTTTCCTAAGGCACATCCACTCATTAAAGCTCTGCAAAGGCCCAAAGTAAGAAAACCTGCTTCATGTTGGCTTTCATCTGAGGTTTCATGAAATTATCTGGCTGGCTAAACGATCATTCTAGAGAGACTGACTGCATAGTCTATGTTGCAGTTTTCGTGCTTGGGTCTAGGACGGCAGTGTGTAAAAGAAGAGGTAGTCTCTCTTCCTACCACCCCACAAGCCAAGGAGAGATGCCACAGAGGAAACCAAAACTGCCGACACCTTGACCTTGGACTTGCAGCTTCCACAGCTGGAATAAAATCGATTTGTCTTGTGTAAGCCACCCAGCCTGTGGTACTCTTTATGGCAGCCCTGCTAAACAGAGGGAAAACTGGCTTTGGGTGCAGAAATCAGTCATAACTGTCAAACTGATTAGAGAAAGTAAATGTGCAGGTAGTGAGGAAGGAGAGAGAAAAAGGGGAAGGAGCTTGAGTAAACATCCAGGAGGGCAGTGGACTTTCCCCAGAGACCCTTGGGGATAAGCCCTCCTTTTTACTTGAGACATGCCAGCCAAGATGGAAGCAGCCTGAGAACTTGGGAAAGAAGCGTGTGGACAGCACAGCTGGCTTCCTGAGTGATAGCAGTGGGTCTATTGATCCTACCCTGTCTTTTTTTTTCAGATGAAAAGTGAATTTTTGAACCCATGAGGGGCATCACCCATCAAACAGTTTTATTTATTTCTAACTTTCATGTTTGACAACTTTAGGCTCAGAAGCATTGGTACTGGTCTCTGTAGAGTTGGAATGATGGACGGGAGGGAAGTGAAGACTCTCAGGTATGCATTTCAAAATATTTTTTTTTAAATCAAGAAATTGCCAGATGGCCAAATGATCAATAGAAACCTCTAGACGGAATGGGTATTTGGTTGAGGCCAGGAAGAAATACTCTAAATAGCATTGGAAAATGACCATTTTTTTAAAAAAAACAAACCTCCCTCGGATGTCTGCATCATATAAATCTAATAAGACAGAGCGAAAAATATTGGATTTATTTTTACAAGTTAGCGATGACCTTCTGACCTTCTGAATGGATTCACTTCGCACGGTTCCTCTTAAGGGCCTTAGGGTGATGACTAACTCATAAAAATAAATCCAATATTTTCCCCTTAGCCATGTCATAGCCAATGTAGGAATTCAGATGATGGGGTAAGGGAGGTGGGTTTTCATTTCATTTGACCTCCCATTATGAGAGGTGCTGAGCCCTCAACCCTGGCAGGGCCTCTAGCTTCCAGCTCTCCTGTAATCAGTGAACAAAGGAAGAAGAACAAGCTACCTGTGTTGGGACCAAGCCCAGGGCTGGGCATCATGGGGATGTGGTGGCCAGACACAGGAGACCCGTATACCTGGAGGGAAAATCCCACTTTGGTCCAAGGTAAAAGGTAATCCCCTTCTCTTGTTTGTGGGTGGGGCAGTGGTTTGGTAATGAGGCTATTCTTCCTTTGGTCCAAGGTAAAAGGTAATCCCCTCCTCTTGTTTGTGGGTGGGGCAGTGGTTTGGTAATGAGGCTATTCTTCAATGAGAAGAGAAACCCCACCTTTGATGAAGGGTCTTCACAGAAGAGGGGATTTGGCCTCATGGAATAATCGAGGTTGGGTCTTCCTAAGGCTGGAAACACCACTTGGATCAGTGCTTTGACTCCTGTCACTACCAGGAACCCTTGTTGATCAAACATATATATCCAGGCATGGGAGAACTGTGAGGATATGCAGTTGACAAAACCAGACTCTGGCCCTGTCCCAGACTGTTGGAATGCAAGATTCCAACAGTCACCCAATAAACACTGTCATCACAAACTGAGATCAAGTCCCCAACAGGGCACATGTGAGTCCTAGGCAAGCCAATGATGGCAAGACCCTGACTGCAGGGGGGAAGAGGGCAGTTCAAGGGGACTTCCTGGGGGAAGTGGCGCTAGAGCCGAGAGATGACAGGCAGCAAACAGGTAGCAGGGAAGTGGAGGAAGAGGGACCAGCATTCATGAGGCAGGTGGGGTTCCCCCAAAGCAGGGGAACTCTGTGACAAGCAGTGTGCCTGGGATCGCCACATGCAAGAGGAGAGGGAGGAAGCAGCTGGGTTCATAGGTGGAGGCCTTGGGGAACCTTGGGGAACCCCCAGGAGCTGAGAGGCTGGGATGGCCCCTCAGATCAGTCTTGAGCTGGGCTGAAGGTGCTGGGCCTAAATACTCCCTCCCCCAGCCCCCACCCCTCTGCCACAGCTGTTAGTCACTGAATGCAGGCCCTCTGGGGTGGGTGGGTGATCTGGGTAAGGCAGCACAGCTTCACCTGGGGCATAGCTCTGTCATTTAGGATTAGGCCCACGTCCTCCTAGTACCTGTTCATTTCTTTCTGCCAACACCCCTCTGGACCCAGGGAGCATTGGAAGTTTCTCAGCTACCTTGTGAAGGAGTGTTTATTTCTCCTTTATTTATTTATTGGCTGTGCCGGGTCTCAGTTTTGGCACGCAGGGTCTTCATTCCGGGGTGGGGGGCTGTGCGGGGAGTTCCCTCTAGTTGTGGTGCATAGGCTCCGGAGCTGGGCACTCTGGCTTAGTTGCTCCGCAGCATGTGAGATCTTAGTTCCCCGACCAGGGATCAAACCCATGTCCCCAGCATTGGAAGGCAGATTCTTAACCACTGGACCACCAGTCATTGTGTTAGTTGCTGAGTCATGTCTGACTCTTTGCGACCCCATGGACTGTAGCCCACCAGGCTCCTCGGTCCATGGGATTCTCCAGGCAAGAATACTGGAGAGGGTTGTCATTTCCTTCTCCAGGGGATCTTCCCAACCCAGGGATCGAACCTGCGTCTCCTGCATCACAGATGGATTCTTTACCGTTGAGCCACCTGGGAAGCTCCTTTGCATATTTTACCACAATACAAACAAATGATGTGCCCTTTGACCAATGCCTCTTTATTTCTAGCTCCCCACCCACCACCCCCACTTCTGGCCACCACTACTCTACTCTTGGCTTCTGTGAGCCTGACTATTTTAAATTCCACATATAGGTGAGATCATGTAGCATTTGTCTTTCCGAGTCTGGCTGATTCCACATAATGCCCTCTAGGTTCATCCATGTTGTCACACACAGCAGATGTCCTTCTTTTTTAGGGCTGAATAGTATTTTCATTGTAAAAACAGACCTCTATTTCTTTTGAACAAAGGGTACGATGTTTGAGTTATACAGGATGTTATGAGTTCTGGGGATCTAATTACAGCATGGTGATGATAGTCAACAATACAGTATTGCCTATTTGAAACTTGCTAAGAGGATAGACTTCACTTATATCTCAACACACACACACAAATGGAAACTCTGTGAGGTGACAGATATGTTATTTAGCTTGATTACAATGATCTCTTCACAAGGTCCACATATATGAAGGGCTTCCCTGATGGCTCAAAGAATCTGCCTGCCAATGCAGGAGACGTAGATTTGATCCCTAGGTTGGGAAGAGCCCCTAGAGAAGAAAATGGCAATCCCCCTCCAGTATTCTTGCCTGGAAAATCCTGTGGACAGAGAAGCCTGGCAGGCTGTATAGTCCATGGGGTTGCAGAAGAGTTGGACACAACTTAGTGACTAAACAACAACATATATCAAAACATCGAGTTGTACATCTTAGACATACACAGTTTTTAGTATTTTTATATATTTTTAAAAATAGAAGTATTGTTGATTTACAATGTGATAGTTTCTGGTGTACAGCAAAGTGGTTCAGTTATGCTTCTATGTGTATATACATTCTTTTTCATATTCTTTTTCATTATTGGTTACTACAAGATACTGAGTATTTCCTTGTGCTATACAGTAGGACCTTGTTTATCTCTTTTATATAGTAGTGTATATCTGCTAGAGATATATACGATTTTTATACATCAAAGGTATCACCAAAAAGTTGTTTAAAAATGCTGTGTTTTCTCTGCCATCCACGTTTAACTGGCCTTCCAGGATGTTATTGGGGACCATGGTTCCTATGGCTGCAGGAACTCTGGGGTCTCCTCTCCACCAGGGAAGCTGCTTGGCTCCTTCGGCTCAACCTGCAGCCTGGAAAGGATGGGAAGTGGCTGTCTGAGACTCTGCTTGGCCTGTTTCCTGTTTTTTTTTTTTGCCTCTTGGTCAGCAGTGACCATGTTGCCCTGTCCTCTTGGCTCGGCCTGCAGGGACAACCCCAACGTTACAGAGAACCTCATGCAGTATCTTTGGACTAGTTGAGTGGCTCATCTTGATATGGGGGAGTGGGGGAAAATTTGGAACTTCCAGCAGTCAAAGGCCCTCTCTCCACCTCCTGTGTCTGGTTCCATATGTTCAATCATGGGCTCCTCTTTCCCGGAGCTGCCCTGGAGCAGATCAGGGCTGGCTTCCTCCTCCATCCTGATCTTTAATATAAGCAATATCTTCCCAGCCAGGGCTCCTGTGACAGCAGTTTTCCTTCAAGAGCACAAATTAAAGTGATGCCACCCAGGGCATGAATGGTCTTAGCAAAATCAACAGCAGGGAGCATCGGCATCCTTATTTAATATGAAAGGTGACTAAGCAGAGACACTGCCCTTGCAGCCGGACCTGGTCTGAATACCAAAGAAATGGCAGGGAGGAAGGGGGAAGGGCAAGCTTGGAGCTGCGGGGTCACCCCAGGCATGGCTCACGTGCCTGCCCTGGGGGGCTGTGGGACAGGAGGGAAAGGTCAGGAACTCTCTGCAAATATTTGGAGGGCTGTTCCCACGCCTGGTGGGTCTGGACACAAGGTAATCCTTTTCTGGAAGGGGCCCAGTAATCTCTGAGCAAATGCTGGCCTAACCGGTAAGGCCCTGGCTGAGCCGGCCTCTCTCCCCCGGGGGCAGTAGCCAGGAAGAAGGTGAGCACCCCAGCCTGGGGCCTGAACGGAGCACACCTGCGGAGAAATGCTTTCGTGCGAGACCCGAGGCAGTGGGGTGTACAGTATTTTGTTATCTATAAAAACATTCATGAAGCCTGTGCTGTATATCAGACTCTGGGCTAAGGATGGGGCTTCAGAGATGAGAGACGTGGTTCCCTAGAGTCTGACCTGTAAGCTCCCAGAGGACAAGAAGCATCTCTACTGCTCACTGTTGGATCCCTGGGAGCTAACAGTGAATGGATGACTTGAAATACAATGGACCTCTTCCCCATCCCGTGGGACTTGAGGATGGCTTCCTGGAGATGAACTTACAGAGCAGTTAGAGAGAGCTGGGCAGAGAGGTGATGGAAGGACAGAAGGAACAGCCTATACAAAGACATGAAGGTTCCATGGGGTGTGAGACTTGAAGCTGGAACCGGGGTGGGAACCATGTGTGGAAGGACCTTGCAGGTGGTGGTGAGGAGCTTGGATTCCTCTTTGAATCTCCTGAAGGATTTTAAGTAGCAGAGTGACAAGGTCTGATTGGCATTTCAGATCATCTGTCTGGAGTATGAATTTGCTCATTGTATTTATTAAGACAGACAAAAATAAACCCCTATTCTTCATCCTATATTGTGCTGGATCTAGACTAGCGCTGTCCAACGGAAACATAATGTGGGCCACATCAGTAAATTTATATTTCTCACTAGTCACATTGAAACATTGGAACCTAGTAGCCACATGGGTTTCCCTGGTAGTTCAGCTGGTAAAGAATCTGCCTGCAATGTAGGAGACCCTGGTTCAATTCCTGGGTTGGGAAAATCCCCTGGAGAAAGGTTAGGCTACCCACTCCAGTATTTTTGGGCATCCCTGGTGGCTCGATGATAAAGATTCCACCTGCAATGTGGGAGACCTAGGTGTGATCCCCGAGTTGGGAAGATTCCTTTGGAGGAGGGCATGGCAACCCACTCCAATATTCTTGCCTGGAGAATCCCCATGGACAGAGGAGCCTGGCAGGCTACAGTCCATGGGGTTGCAAAGAGTCAGACAGGACTGAGCAACTAAACGCACACACACACACACACACATTGAAAAAAGTAAACAAAACCAGTGATAGACTTACTATTTTATTTAACCAATGGATCTGAAATATCACAACACCTTTCACGTTGTCTTGGTTCTACATCTTTGAAATCCAGTGTTTCCTTTACTCTTCCAGCCCTTCTGAATTCAACTTCATTTCAAAGGAACAGTGGCTACTATACTGAATAGTGCATGCAGGTGTAGACAAGGGTGCAGGTATAGACAGTGGCGTATGAAGCCATCATGGTCTCTGTCTTCACAGAGCTCAGAATCTAGCAGAGAAGACCCAAAATTAAACAAGCAAACAAAATAGTACAATGAAAGTTACAGTGGTGGTGAGAGTGGAAGGGAGGATCATGACACATAATTCAGGGAAAATTTGAATCCTTAAGGATGAATGGGGGCTCCGTTAATTGAGAAGTAGGCATTCCTGGTGGGCGGAACCAATGTGTGAAGCGCTGATGACCACACTTAGTGAGCTGCCCTAAGGCCAGGGAGCACGGCTTGAGATGACTCTGTCAAGGGCACCAGGACCAGGTCAGGCCAGCCTCCAGCCACAATGGGCATTCAGGCTTTCTGGTAAGAGCAGTGAGAAACCACTGGAGGGTCATAAAAAGCAGGGAAGTTACCATGACCTGATCCTTAAGAATACATCACTGGGGTTGATGTCGCCAGGAAAGGGGGCACTGAAAATGGGAAGCAGTGGAAGGATGTAGGAGAAGCCAGATGTTACAAGCAAACAGGACTTAGTAGTGGGTTGGAGGGGTGTGTGGGGGGAAGAGAGGTAGAGGTTGAAAGAAAAGAGGGTAACAGTGGATGACTCCCAGGTTTCTGGTGCTGTTTCTGAGACTGGGGACCTAAAAGAAAGGCAGCTTTGAGGGGCCCAGGAATTAACAGGTTCAGTTTAGAGTGTGTTGAGTTTGAGACACGTGTGAGATCTCCAAGATCTGATTTTACCTGACAATAAGTAAGGCCAAACTTGGGAGAGAGGTCTGAACTACAATCGCATATGAGAGATGGTCTGTATTCACATGTGTGGTTGGTAATTAAATACACAGTAGCAGGAATTAAGCTGAAGTTCCAATACTTTGGTGACACGATGAGAAGAGCCAACTCATTGGTGAAGAGCCTGATGCTGGGAAAGACTGAGGACAGGAGGAAAAGGGGCCAACAGAGGATGAGATGGTTGGATGGCATCACCGACTCAATGGACATGAGTTTGAGCAAGCTCTGGGAGACAGTGAAAGACAGGGAAGCCTGGCATGCTGCAGTCTGTGGGGTCGCAAAGAGTCAGACATGACTTAGCGACTGAACAGCAAGCAAGAGTTAAAGACATTGAACTGCATCTAGAGCAGTGGTTCTCAACCAAGAGTGGTTTTATGGCCTCCATCCCTACACTGGGCGATTTGGCAATGTCTGGATTGATTGTCCCATTCATGGGGTTAGGAGGAGTGCTACTGGCCATTTTTAATATACTAGGAAGCAGGAAAAAAGGCACCAGATCATAAACCCAGGCATACCAGACCTTTTCAAAGCAAATGAGAATAGACTTGAACCATTCTTCACCCAGCCTCCCAGGGTTTGGGATGTGATGCAGGCAAGTGTCAGGTAATAAACTCCAGGGAAACATTTTCTTTCAAGTCCCCTGTTTCATCTTTAAAAATCAATAGATTTAAATTCTAGTCATAATATATCACTGTGCATCTTAATATAATAATAAAAATTTTATATTCTTTTCTAGCTGAGTTTCATGATCCCTCCCCATCCTGTTAGTTTTCCCAAGTCTCTGAGAGACACCACCTTATAACCCTGGGAGAGCAAGTCCAACTTGAGATCAAGTCCAGCTTGATCCCCATAAACACCTACATGCTCTCCTTGGATACCATGGACCTCTTGGATAGTTGCTGCTGCTGCTGCTAAGTCGCTTCATTCGTGTCCAACTCTGTGCGACCCCATAGATGGCAGCCCACCAGGCTCCCCCGTCCCTGGAATTCTCCAGGCAAGAATACTGGAGTGAGTTGCCATTTCCTTCTCCAGTGCATGAAAGTGAAAAGTGAAAGTGAAGTTGCTCAGTCGTGTCCAACTCTTCGTGACCCCGTGGACTGCAGCCTACCAGGCTCCTCTGTCCATGGGATTTTCCAGGCAAGAGTACTGGAGTGGGGTGCCATCGCCTCCTCCACTTGGATAGTTGACAGATCCTTAATGATGTAGGGGATGATGAAGTGTTGAAGGAACAGCCATGGAGAACATCATGTGGAATAAAGAGTTCTCCTGGGAAATGGGAGGAGGGTTCCTGAATTCTCTACATCTTCTACAAGAACTGTGATTCTGATTTGATTTTTCCAGCTGGCAAAATTTTTCTAAGTAGAGTTAGTAGAAGTTAGCAAGAAAGTAGAGTTAGCAAGAAACATTGCCAACCTCTTTGAGGAACCTATTGGAGGTGCTTGATGTAGTTTCTGTTTGGTAACAGTTTAACCCTCACAGGTATTGAAGTTGGAGGTGTTTGCCTACTGCAAAGTCATCTATTACAGACACCCTCTGCAATAGTAGACATGGCCAAGCAAGCTGGCTGTCAGAACCTCCGAAGAAGGATGCCAGAAGATAATGTCCTCTTCTTTGTCTCTTAAGAAAGAAGTCCCCAGGTTGCTCAGGCCAGGATGGAGTTGACTCTTCTCTGCCACATCCCACGCCTTGCAGTTAAGTGTGCCGAGATTCCAAACAGGGACTACATTTCCCTCTATGGAAAAACAGTCTGCTGATTTTGAACAAAATGGCTCCGAATTTACATAATTAAAATTCCAGTGTCTTTCAGATCACAACAATGGGTAATTAACATCGTTACTTGTCAGCTGGGAAATACCTCAGGGAGGAGGCGATCAGAGCCCAGCCGCTTTATTTTGGGCCACATCTCACGGACAGTCGGGGCTAATTGACTCACCCCAGTCTCATCGAAAATGAATGAAAAGAACATTGAAAATCACTCAGCCTGGCTGGCGATCCACGCAGAAAGGCTGCTGGCTCAAACAATCCCACGTGAGATCAGAACCCCAACCCTGCGTTTGAGGATGGCGGCCTGACAGTCTAATTTAGAAGCGTTGCTTAAAATCTTAATCAGCGTGTTGAAATTAGCAGAGGCAAGTTTTGACACCGTGTTTGTTGTCTATGGTTATCATTTTTAATAAACGTTAAAGTGTTTTTACAGGTGTGGAAAAAAGCACATCCCTGGGACACCTATCTCCTAGGTTTGTACTTTTCTCTCAAGGAAAAAAAAATATGTCATCGTCAAGAATGAAGACGTAACATATTCATCAGAGCTCGTCTTCCTTTTATTTTGCGGATCCCCGAAAGCTATCTGCAATCCTAAGCCTGCGTCCATCTTCCCTGCACAAGTATATCTTGATTGACACATCTCCAAATAAGCTTGTGAATAGCTTTCCATATTAGCCTCAGAATAATTCAGATGTCAAATTACGGCTCACAGACTCCCTGACTCCTCTCGCGCCCCAGAATGAATTTTTTAAATATTTGGGAGAAAATATTAAATTTTGTTCAGGTTGGGTCAAAGTTCATATCATTTGGTAATAAAGAGCCACAGAGGGTGTTTGCACAGAACTGGGGGCTGCATTGATTTTATTTTGTGCGACAGCTGCAGGTCAGGCTGACCCTTGGTGAGCTGTTTGGAGTTTGCAAGCCTGCAGCTTTCGGCATCTCTGGCAGTTTGCTGTGGGTTTCCTTTGGACAGAAAAGGGAATGAGGGAAGAAAGAAGGGGAAAAAAACTCGACTCATTCTCTCTCCGTGTGCAGGAGTCCTAGCTGATGTCATCTCTAAATATGCAGCTTTAATTGCTCCTCTCGGCAGCAACAAGGGGAGAGGTGATCTTAGTCTGTGTTTTCATCCCTGTTGAAACTACACTGCCGATTCAGCCTGGATTCCTGTCCTGCAAACCGCACAGAAGCATCTCTTACCAGCAAAAAGGCAAAGCAGTGCTTGCCTGGCTGATAATGACCACTTTTCATAATATTTGTTGGATGCTCTGTAACGTGTGGCTGAGAAAACTCTCATTATTACCGGCTGTTTGCGCAGCTGTAAATATTTAACCAAGAATGCTACCTGCTTTGTGGAAAGACTGGCTAATTACACCTGCTCCTCTCTATAATTACATATTGTTGTAAAAATTCCAGGATAATGACACAACTGTGTCTTCTTCGTGCAAGGGGTAAATTTATACCGAGGACAGCACTTGAATTTCCATAAGCAATTAGCCTACACGTTTTCATCCTTGTGTTTTCCTGTGATTTTATTGAAATGAAAGATAATGAATTAAATCCAATTACAGCAAGAAGACAACCAGCAACTGGATGTTCATTGGGAACCACAGTTCTACTTTGTAAGCAAAGTGAGGAAGAGAACTATGTCCCTGCTCAAGACAGTAGAAGCGTCTCGATAAATTAGCAGTATCAGCCTGATAGCACGGTTCCTGCTGAACAGCCCTTATTGGAGACATGGGTTCTCTTCACAAAATGTTTCTTCTAAAGGTGCATATTTCTAGTCTGATGAATGTGAAGTACTGCTCTTGGCTTGTAGCCTGGTTATGAGTGGAACATCTCTATAAAAAAAATGTTTCCCCAGATGCCATAATAAAGCCCAAGACAATAATCCATAGTTCACAGGGTTTGTCAAAGAGAGCGAGAGAAAGAGAGAGTGCTCTGGAATCCAGGAAATATGAGGCAGGTAATATCCTTATCTTCTTACTTAAAAACATGGGCATTCCTATTCTTTTGGAAATCTTAACTCTCCAGGAGATGTAGAGAGACGTAACCCCTCTCTAGGCTACAGAAAAGGCTCACTTGCTTTAATCAGGAGACTGTTCAAAGACGCAGAGCCACGGTTCCCGAAAAACAAAACAAAATGAGTGGCTTGACGGCACAGACATTTCCCAAATCAATACGCCTCTACATCTTTATCTCTCTCTTTTCCTTTTTTGCTCCCTCACCATCTTTCCTTTCCATCCCTCTTCTCCCTCTGGATAAATGCAAACACCTCCACATGTCAAAAGCAGAGACATGACCCATCCTTTAACCGCACACCGAACGATGATGTTCTGAGTGCCGCGTCATTTCAGACACAAACACATCTCCCCGGCTTACGGGCTCCCTGGAACAGTTTTAAACCTGATGGTGATGAATTCACTTATTTATCTAGTGATCATGACTATTTCTACTAACACTTTGGTAAATATGAGGGTGATGGTGTAATTATACCAGGCAGGGGGAGGAGAAACGGTGACAGCCGGGGACGGGGAGCTGACAGGCTGCCCTGCCCAGCCCAGCCAGGCAACTCTTCTCTTCGATTTCCTCTCAGTGGCCAGGCTGGAGTGTGGCTGCCTAATGGTTTGCTGTCAATACAGTAAAAATGCTCCCCCGTCTTTACCTCTAATCCATTCTGAGAGCACTTTTTACATAAACGGTCTGTGCCATTTTTTCATTTTCAGAAAAGGCAATCGAGTAAGATCGAACCACATAGGCTGTTGGTACAGTGTTTGGGGAAGCGTGTGTGTGTTTAAAAAAGCACAATGATTAATTCTGAGACATAGCATTTTGTGTTAAGTTGTCTTTGACTATTTTCTTCCTTGCTGTTTTTTTCTTTTAAAGGGCTCTGAAAATCAATGCCATGTTTCACTACCATCCA
Source organism: Giraffa tippelskirchi (assembly GCF_054371585.1). Classification (NCBI taxonomy): domain Eukaryota; kingdom Metazoa; phylum Chordata; class Mammalia; order Artiodactyla; family Giraffidae; genus Giraffa; species Giraffa tippelskirchi. The sequence continues at coordinate 38,596,259 of NC_137281.1, read as the reverse complement.
TCTTTATATAGTAATAAATTAAGTGGGAGATATTGATATTTTTGACTGAGCTTTTAAAATTTACATACTAATGACAATTATACCCTTGTGGCTGTTGATTTCTGCTGCTGTTTACTGCTCCTGACTTGGGAAAGATGCAGTAGAGGTTTGCCTGGTTTCTCTGATGTACATGAGGGTTCTGAAACCTCCACCTATGGCTCAGATGGAGGGCAGTCAGAGACCTGGTCCCAAGGAGGTGAGAGCTCAGAAAAGCTTTGCCTGTCTGCTGTTTTTCATGTTCTCCTGAAGAAACTCTGCAGGAACTCGCCAAGGCTGAGTGACCTCAGACTGGGCAATGGATGTGCTAGAGCTAAGCTCGGGTGATATCAAAATATCTACACAGGTGTGGGGTGGGCAGTGGCCCCCACCAATCAGATCGTGGCAGAAATGGCCTGGAGGTTCTCCTGCTTTGCCAGGGGTTAACCCTTTAGGTGCTGAATTAAGGGAAGGGAGGAGGTTCTGGGGAAAGGCCAGGGCAATGGGCAGCAGAAGGCTTGGGAGAAAATGACTGTTTATCAGCTAGTTCAAAATATCCCAATATTTACTATTGGTGTCCACTGGGTGAATTTTAGCCCTGGATGTGAGTCCCTCCACCCAAAAATTTAAGAATCTTGGGGAATTCTTAGATGTATGTGTGCCCTTCCCATTCTTTAAGAAAAAATAGGCTAGAATTTTGAAACCTTGACATGGCCTCATGCTTCCAAACTATTCCTGATAAACTCTGTTCTTGTTGTTTATTTGCAAAGTCGTATTCGACTCTTTTGCGGCCCCATGGACTGTAGCCCGCGAGGCTCCTCTGACCATGGGATTCTTGAGGCAAGAATACTGGAGTGGGTAGCCATTTCCTCCTCCAGGGGACATTCCCAACCCAGGGATTGATTGTGTCTCCTGCATGGCAAGTGGATTCTTTACCACTGAGCCTCCTGGGAAGCCCTGGTAAACTCTGAGTTTGGGCAAAAATGTAGACTACCATCATTTGCCCTCCTCTGTACTCCTCCCTCTGTCAAGTAGGTTAAAGGCATCTTCTCAGCATCTGCAAATGTTTGTTCTGAAGCAGAGGGAAAGTCCTAGCAGAGAGGGGATTCAGGGAGCAGGTCAAGCCTCCTATATGATTTTATTTTGGGAAATCAAGTCCCTCTGGACAATCTGAGTGCTACCCACAGGTAGATGACCAGGAAAACTACCCACACACTGGCACATGGGCCTCTATTGCATTTACATGATTATTTGGGAAGACTGGGACAGCCTTAAAGTGCACAACAATTTATTCACAGAGATTAATATGTCAGTAATATTGATTGTCAGAGGTCTGCTTCATTCTATTTAGGATTCCACAGGCCACAGACAGCAGTCATTCAGGCGTGATTTTTCCCTCTAGAATTTCTAGCATGTTGAGGCGGCGGCCGGTCCGATAGATGCTGAATGGTAAATTCTGTCAAACTAGATACTGCCAAGGCGATCCCCAGGGCAAGGTGCGTGGATTTTGTTTACATGTTGCCAAGGCAGGCATCAATTGTCTGCTTCTATGTTAGGATCCTTTCCCCCAACCCCTTCTAAATAAAGTAGGTCACCCGATGGCCCAGGCACCTAGGGTGTAGAGGAGCCAGAAGAGTCTTCCAGAATCAATCCTGAAATCATGATGCAGAATTAACCAAATATTGTGGTTGTGGTTTAGCCAGTAAATTGTGTCCAACTCTTGCGACCCCAAGGACTGTAGCCCGCCAGGCCCCTCTGTTCTTGGGATCCTCCAGGCAAGAATACTGGAGTGGGTTGCCACTTCCTTCTCCAGGGGATCTTCCTAACCCAGGAATCGAACCTGGGTCTCCTGCATTTCAAGCAGGTTCTTTACCAATTGAACTACAAGGGAAACCAAATATTAAGGGTGCTAAAAGTTCGGTGTCTCTGGTTTCCCACTGCATGGAGATTGCTCCGTTACATGCAACTGTCCAGGAAGTGCCTTTGCAAGAGTGTCTGTGATGAAAGAACAGAACCTGTGAGAGGTGTGGAGAAGAACTCACTTTCATCAAAGGATCGGCTTTCAGGATGGTCTGGGAGCCCAGAGCATTATTGTATTACACACCGCACTGAAACGCGCCTTGTTCTGATTTTTTTTCCCTCCCCCTCCTCCTCTCTTTTCTTTGAGTGTTTTCGAAATAAAAGAGTTTTTTCTTCCAAATTGCGCTGGGAGGCAAATTCTTGAACGGTGTAATAGAAAATGTTAGACAATATTCCTTACCGGAGCTATTGACATTTTGGATAGTTGTGACACTTTGATTTTTCTCAAAACATATGGATCAAGCCTGGCTGCCTTATTGGACAGGAAGTCCGGATGAAAGGGCTTCCTTTATCTTTCTTTGTATTTTCCCCCCTCTGTTTGTTCATGCCTTTCTCTCTGAATAGAATCATGGTTTTCTTAAGCTGTCCGGGGAGTCGTTATTGCCTTACTAAATATTTCATGGTGCACAGCACACTATACCTGCCAACTGCTTCTTATTTGTTGTCAAAAATAAAGGGTTCATCCTTCAGAGGGGGAGGGAAAAAAAAATAAGATAGCAGGTTTCTCCTATTGTTTTTATTTTAAAGTTTCTCGTAGTCACCCCATGCACGGGAACACTGGAAATCTGAGAAGGATGCTTTTATTTTCCCAGGGACGCACGGCTGGCCACTTATTTATTTATTTGCGGCTTATTTATTTAGTTGCCGCACAGTCTTTGCTATGATTCCCAGCACTTGTTTCTTGGCGGTTTCCCTTCCGATTTGTTCAAAAGCGAAAAGTTCAAAGCGGCTCTGTCAGCTGAGGGAGAAGCCTGCTGCATACTAACCCTCCAGCACCCGCCTGCGCTGACCTTGAGAGAAGGGCCCTAAACGGTTCCATCTCGCAGCCCCGCATGTGTGTTTTGTTAGACCAGGTCGGGAGGGGTCAGGGCTCACCTGAGGCCAGCGGAGCCCGGGCCGACCTGCCCGAGCAGCGGGGTAATGCATTTTTAAAAGGGACATTCTCGCCTCTGAGTGGGCCTAATATGGTCTCTGTTTAAAAACCTGTCAGAATCCCAAGCACACACTCCATAAAATATAAATAAGTACTTACTGTTTGCAGATGTTGCTTGTTTTTTCTAATGTGTGTATTTGAAGTCCCAGAATCCTCACTTCCTGTCAGGCTCCCCCATGCCTCTCTCCTCCGGTTTCTGAAGGAACAAGGAGGGGGGAGCTTCAGATCGCAATTTCTCAATGAAGACACCTTCTGTCAAAGCTGTCAGCATCCCTGGAGCAATTAGCATTCCCTTTTTCTTTCTCTCTCTCCCCAACCTCCCCCCCCTCCCTCTCTCTCTCTCCTTCAACACTGAGGTTTATTTCTTGTCACAGCTTTACCTGGGCCTTGGAGAGCCACCTCCCTTGTTAGCTGCCTTTGAAAGAGGCTTAAAGTCTCAGGAAAGAGTGATTTTTGGAGGCTCTGAAAGGCAATGCTGTAACTTGATAGGCCTGTAATCTGCACGCTGAGATTAATTGGAAAGAATTAGGGAAGGGACTACAGGGAGCCGCCATCATCCTTCCTGGGGAAATTCATAGATGGGGCCTCGTACGTCTTTGCCACCTCCATCCCGAGAGTCCCATTGATAAATGCGCGGTGCAGGTGTCTGATTAATTTAGACCTATGTTTGGCTGCATCTGGGCCACCGGCCCCTGAGTCTGACCCACGATTTCTAGATTCAACCACAGCAGTCTTCCTCCTGCTTCCACTGCACTGCACCCAGCTCACCCCCAGCTCCAAACCCGCTTCAAAGACGCTGGGTGAGAGCCTGATGGAGAAGTCAACTCCTGGCTCTGCATCTGTTGTTACCCCTTCTTTCTCCTCCTGTTTCCTTTCTTAGTTACTGCCGGCTGTCCTGGTGGGGGTGTTGAGTGACAGGTGGAACCTGGGCACACTTTTCTACGTAACCAAGCCAAGTAGTTCATTTAAGCCAGTGTTCCCGATGGGCAGTGCGTGAAGAAGGCTGTGGAAGTGACTGTTTGCTCTGCAGCCCTCCCAGGATGCACACCAACATTTTACTAACTCACTCTCTGGGGACCCCGCCACATGTACTTGGAAAGCAAGCCTGTGGACTTTCCGAAATCAGCAGTTCGGGCTTGTATTTTTTAATTTACTTATTCTTTGCCATGTATGCACTCCTCTGGTTAAAATGGCCAGCTGAGCCCTTGTTTCTTGGCTCCTTTCTTTCTTTCTTAGAAGGTGGTGCTTCAAAAGGAAACCCACTGCGAGGTCCCTGCTCTGTCTGCACAACCTCTTATTTCTGACTTCCCCAGTTTTGAAGCCAGTGGTCATCAATAGTTTATCAATAGCCTCATGAACTGAAAGCCAGCTGCCCCAGACCCAAATTACTGCTAAGAATCAAAGACTTCCCTCCCACCCACTTAACCAGAGACTCATGACAAATGCTATCCACTTGCCACATGCTTTAATATCTATTATTTTTAAAAAAAGAAAAGAGGAGACAAACGCTAAGCCTTCCCTCGTTTCTACACCATTTGGGGAGGGTCTGATTCTGAACACACACCCAGGACAGCGTGGCTCCATGCTCGAGTCGGGCTAGTTGAGTTTGCTTCATCTTTAAAGCACAGGAACCATAAATCAAGATGAAAATCCTACAGCCCCAAAGCCTTACCAATTGATACAATTTGAAAATGGGCAACCGGAGAGGCTGGGGAGAAAGCTGACATGATGACTTTTATAATAGCAGAACGTTTAAGGTTATAGAAATAAAAGGAAGAGGATGAAATCAGGAACGTTGATCTCTGCCTGCAGGCTCTCAGCTCACTGGAAGCTCCAGCAATTATTTCTGCTCTGGCTTTCCCCTCCTTTTTTTTTTTTCCAGCAGTCTGTTTGAAATGAAGCAGAACCGGGCATGGCAGGCTTATCAGTGTCGTTAGCTGACAGGGCGCCCAGCACACCTGCTTTTACTTGCTGCCATTTCAGGCACTAATGCCACAGAGAATGTTGCTTGGGTCCTTATAATGTGTAAAGATTCATTTATTTCACCTTTTGAACCTTCCTGACCCCCTGGGCTTGTGTTGGGTGGTGGGAGGAGGGCGGGAGAGGTGTTTTTTTTTTTTCCTGGCACTTAGAAGAAGCTGGCAATTAGGGATCTGGCCCTCGGGCTGTTGCTATGATAGAAACTTAAAAGAGAGGTAGGGGCTTAGCCAGGGAGGTGCTGGGAGCCGGCAGGACTTGGGCCACCGGAAGGGGACTGGGGGAGGGTACCGAGCAGAATTCCCCTGACTGCTGCCTCCCTGGCTCCAAGGTGTCCCAAGTGCTGTGTTATTTTTACACGTGGGTACCCCTACTTTTGGAGACTACCCCCATCACATCACTTGTATTCAAATGTACCTACCTCTCTCATCGTCACTAAGATTGTTGACATGATATTTTTTAAAAATATTTATTTATTTATTTTTGGCTGCATTGGGTCCTAGTTGCCCACAAGGGCTCCGTAGGCCCGTGGCATGTGGGATCTTAGTTCCCCCACCAGGGGTTGAACCTGAGCCCCCTGCACTGGAAGGTGAGGTCCTAACCACTGGATCACCAGGGAAGTCCCTGTTGACAAGATTTTTAAAAATCATTTCGCCTTTGCAGTGACTTGGCCATGGGTATCTCATTTCACTGACAATGGCTAAGACTTCCTGGCAATTATCACATGCACCTAGGAATTCCTGTGGAGAAAAAGACCTACCCTCCAAACTGTTGTCCAATGTAATGGAATTTTTATGAATACTTAATTTAGCCATTAATGAAGTTGACGTAATATTAAATTTTGCAGACCTTTTAATTGAACACCTATTCAGTTTCATGGTTTTCTTTTTGAATTTTGGAGCCAATAAACGTAGTATATATTTTTTGGTCTCAAACATTTTAATAGGTCCCAGAAAAACAGAATCTGGTCACACAAAACCTGATGGCCCATGTGCGTAATGATGCTTTTCCTTCCCTTTTCCTTCTTTTTTTCTTGCCTTCCTTTTATATGGGTTTGACCAATACATTTTCCCTTCAAGAAGTCTTGGTTTAAAGTTTTGGTTTCTCAGGAGTAAAACTGTAATACTTGTTGGTGAATATTATACTCTGGTAGGACTTTGATTCTGTTTCCTTCTATTTCATATCTCATGACAAGCACTGGAGAGAGTAGGGCCTATTCTTCAAGCTCTACATGGAAATCTGGAAATTCCTTCATTTCTTCATGTTTCCTTCTTTCCAAGAGGTTGATCATGTACCTCTGTTGTTTATGCCTCAGTAGCACTTCCTCTTCTGCCGTGAATACAATTTCAGCTTCCTTAGGGAGAGGCACCCCTCCCCAGCGATTTAGTCCATTTGTCTCCAGGTCAGTTAGAGCATCCCATCATCCTGGCCAGTCATTGGTTTCAGAACTTCTATAACTATTTGGAAAAATAGAGCCTTTCGTTTAACGCAGAGATTGCTGGCTTAAGGAGCTACCAAGAGAACCACCGTGCAGACAATATGGTTGAAGCAGAGAAAAACAGACTAAAGAAGTTAAGGTAGAAGAACAAAGTCTTAATGATAGTACAAAAGCCCCTGGATCCAGCCATGCCTGAAAGCCATAAAGCTATACCACCCCTAAAAGAATTGATTAGATGAACAGTCAAATTCCTACTTTGCTTAGGCCAGTTTGGCTTGGGAAGCTGTCACTTGTGATCAAAAGGATCTTGCCATATTCTGATATCATTAAGGGGGCAAGGCCAGGAGAGAGATCTCATTTCATCTCCTCTGTTAGGAAACAGTTTGAATTGGAATGTGAGAAGTGGGCATTGGAAGGCTGGGGAGGGGAACAATGTTATCAATAAGGAGAATAATGTTGAGCACAGGACCAGTCACTGTGCTCGTGTCTCCCAATAACTCTCACAAGTTCATTGTCCCCATTTTACAGAAAACAAATTGAGGCTCAAAGCCACCTACCCAGGAAAAACACAGCCTGATTGGTTTCGGATCTGTTTTACTCTAAAGTGGCGCAGACCAACACCTAGAACTAAATGTCTGAGCTCATGTTTCTAATCCTTAGGGCACAAAGCCCTGGAGGCTCAGGTCCTCCTGTTGGATCCTGTGGTCTTGCATTGCTCTGCTGCTTAGTCACTCAGTTGTGTTCGATTGTTTACAACCCTAAGGACTGTAAACCGCCAGGCTCCTCAGTCCATGGGCCTCTCCAGGCAAGAATACTGGAGTGGGTTGCCATTTCCTCCTCCAGGGGATCTTTCCAACCCAGGGATTGAACCTGCATCTCCTGTGGCTCCTGCATTGCAGGTGGATTCTTTACCGCTGAGCCACCTGGGAAGTTTTTGTGCTCATTATTCCACTTTTTTCTCACTGCTACCTCCATGGAATTCCTACCATTTAAAGTTCCATTCCTTTGAGTCTGGAGAAATTTTACACTACTTAGAATCTTCTATGAATTTGCAAATTCCAGTTGATATTTCAGGTATTCAGACTCCTTGGAAAGAGTTTGGGGAAGGTGGGAGATGGAAGCAGGTATCAAAGAAAGAAAAACTTGCCTATGTCCCAATCATTTCAAGACTTGGCCCTAACAAAGGAAAGGAAGGCAGACCCTTACCTGATAAAGAAGAAGTAAGGGTCTAGAAGAAGTGGATCTTGGATTATTCTGCCTGTTTTGAGTCTTGGAGTGACTAAATTCTCTTTCACATAAATAACCTTCCTCTTCCCATCCTCCCACCTGTGATTCTGACAACTCTCACTCATCATCAAAGCCAAAGAATCTCGAATACATCTTAGGAGGTGCTTCATCAAAACCAATTGACTTGGCATCTGGGTTCCTCTATTGATAAATTCTCAATAGAAACTAACCGAGCCTTTGATCTAGTGAGGGCAGGTGTGTGTGCAACCTTGTTGCCCAGGCTACCCAAGTGGGGAAGGTACCAACCGGAAGGTCTTAGTAAGAATAATAACCTCCTGGCTCTAAGTCTCCTTCTACTAGTTCTATGGACTCTCTACCCATTTAGACTCATTCCAGCTCATTCTGGGAGCAACCAGAGGTGTCTCACGAATATTTACACTCCAGTCATCTCAGCTACAATCAAGAGTCCACAATTTTCCTCGTGTCCTGCTTTTAATTGTTCAATTACCACTGCTAACGCTGCACGTGAGGTCTTGTCCGTTTTCCCAGGGCGTCCGCAGGCAGTCCTGTCCCCCGAGTTCATTCATTCCTTTAATATTAGCCCTACTCTTTGTGCCTCAATGACAGAGCAGTTCTAGTTTATGCTTTCAGTATTTAAAGAGCTCTTATGATGCTTTGAGAAGTTTTTCTCATTAGCTTTCTAATGAAGCTAACATCATTTTCCTCTTAGCTCTTTTCATTTTACTCCCTCTTTCTTTTGGCTTCTTATTCCTAGAATTCAGACATCAGTTCCCTGACTGGACTGGATGACCATCTGAGTAGCAGACAGCCTTCCTTTCCCACACTGACCCATCATTGTAGCCTGGTAGCTCCGCAGCTTGGTTCTCATCTCCTGGAGGGTAAGCTCTTCCCCAGGAATTCCTAGGTCCAATGAAGCTCACCCTGCCCTCTCTGCTGAACCCAGGGTGAAGTGTTTTTTTTTTTTTTTTTTTAATAAATTTATTTATTTTAGTTGGGGGCTAATTACTTTACAATATTGTAATAGTTTTTGCCATACATTGACATGAATCAGCCATGGGTTTACATGTGTTCCCCTTCCTGGACCTCCCTCCCACCTCCCTCCCCATCCCATCCCTCTGGGTCATCCCATTGCCCCAGCCCTGAGCATTTGTCTCATGCATCGAACATGGAATGGTGTTCTGTTTCACATATGATAATATACATGTTTCAATGCTATTCTCCCAGAACGTCCCACCCTCACCTTCTCCCTCAGAGTCCATAAGACTGTTCTATGCATCTGTGTCTCTTATTCTGTCTCGCATATAGGGTTATCGTTACCATCTTTCAAATTCCGTATATATGCATTAGTATACTGTATTGGTGTTTTTCTTTCTGGCTTACTTCACTCTGTATAATGGGCTCCAGTTTCATCCATCTCAATAGAACCGACTCAAATGTATTTTTTTCTAACTGAGGGCATCACTGCTCTACGTTCTGAGGTCCCCTTGAAATTTGAAAGAGTTTATGCCAAAAAAGGGCTTGCTCTTCAAACATAAAACAGACTCGTTACTGCCCAAGCTAAAGATTTTAGGGGTTTAGCATCTTTTTGTGAGTGCACGATTTTCCAGTGATTCTGTTTTCCACTCTTGGTGGCAAAGTGTTCCTGGATTTGTGTTAAGGTTTGTTTCTTTCTTAAAAACTGAGAATTCCAAGTGGAACCCTCCATCAGTGGACTTCTATCTGAATCCCTTCCCTGGTGACATTTTATTCTTGCAGATGCTGCACAGCTCAAATTTCATAGACTTGAATTCTGAAGATTCTTTGAGATAAAAACATTCTTAGTTCACAGGACTGGGAAGTGAATTTCGCTGCCTATAGTCTGGGCATGTATATGGCTGCTCTGTGAATTAATACTTGTCAGACCTTGTTACTGTGAAATAGCTGTGGCGAGGTGATGACCATCATTTATTTTATTTTATTACTGTTTTTTATTTGATTTCATTTAGGCTTTGGCAAAGGTGAGAGTACTGACTCGTATTTCCCATTTATGTTTGATATACAGAAGCCCCTTGGGAAGGGGAGTGATGCTAACTGAAATTATGTAAATTAAAGAGGAAATTTGCTAAGACACCTTGATAAACTCAGAAATGAGAATATCTTACTTTAACCATTTGGTCATTCCCATTCTTGGCTTTGGCGCTTATGCTTAGCGCGAGAGGTCTGGAGGCGGCATGGAACAGGTGTGGTGGCCTAGGGAGTGGGTTTTTAATGTCCAAGTGAAATGGTGATTAGGGCTTACTGTGTATAAGCAAAAAAAGCTGAGACTGGTTTAGCCAATAATTTAGAATAGGGAGCCAGCAGAGTGATGAAACCAGGTTTTACCAACCTACGAATCCTCCCGAGACCTGCAGAAGTACTTGAAATTATGAGCAGCGTCATTCAGTGAGGCCTGGTGCTGGTGAGGGAGGTGGGTGTCTCCCTGGGCAAGAGATCATTCTAAGTGAACAGAGACTCAAGAGCAGACATTTGCTGCTGGCACAGAAATCAGCATGGTGTCCTAGAGAGCGATATAGGTTCAAATCCCACTTTTGACATTTACTGGGTATGGGGCTAATTGTAAAATAGACTTTCATCTCTTATTACAAAAGCTATAGTTTTTTTTTTCTTTTTTTTAAATAGAAGTAAAAAGAAGAAAAGGGAAAACTCACTCAATCTCTCTCATCCAGAAAAAAAAATCTACTCTTACTTCTTTCAGGGCTATTTTCCAAAACCTCTTTTGTATATAGACCAATGTACTTACCTGTGTTACAAAAATAAAATTGTGCATGGCATTTTGTAAACCTCCTTTTAATGTTCAACTCTGAATATTGTTAGCATCATTTTTAATGGCTGTACAATATCCCATCTTATGGACATACTTTTATTTACTCAATCCTCTCTTGTTGGACACATAGGTTGTTTGCCGAATGGCTGTTGTATATACTTGTAGCTGTGAGTAGGAAGGGAAGGTGTGGTATGGTACACTCGGGTCATGACATTGCCTCCCCCTTCTCCCTTTGCATAGACTCGTAAAATTGAAGTAGGTCCTCCTGTCCCTCTGGCCAGAGACAAGGCTGAGATGGGAGCCCAGGCTTGTCAACCACTGCATCACAGGGTCTCTTGTTTGAGGACTTCCGGGAGGCAGTGAGCATGCCCAGGAGGGTCAGCTCACCTGGAGTGAAGGATGCAAATGGAGAGAAGCTCTGGAGTTGTCTGACAGGCTTCAGGGCACCAAGCAAAGCTGAGTCACTGTGATCTGGACTTGCCAGCCTCTGAAACTGCACTTTCCAAACCGGTCTTGGAAGAGAGTCTTCTTTCTTATGAAAGTTACGCTCCAAGCTCTATTCAGGAACTGATCTCAGACAAGTCTTGCTGGGGAATCCTCTATCTTTAGATCACTCTCCTCTCTACATTTGGGGTGATCGTTTACTTCTCCTCCTGGAATCCTCCAGGGAGAGAAGAGATGGAGGCCACATATAGAGACAAGTGTGTGGTCTGTGCATCCCAAGGAGACACAGGGGCAGGTGACCAAGCTGGTGCTGGCTTTGGAATCTGCTTTGGATGCTAAGTAGGGCTTCCCTCATAGCTCAGTTGGAAGGGAAAGGCTACCCACTTCAGTGTTCTGACCTGGAGAATTCCATGAACTGTATAGTCCATGGAGTCGCAAAGAGTCAGCCACAACTGAGCGACTTTCACTTTCGCTTTGGATGCTAAGTGGAGTCTTTGCTTCTGGAGTCATGACTGGACTTCAGTGTCCTTTCTTCCTGGTGATATTGTCATCTGAGCTGAAGCTTTAAATAATAAAAATTAAAAGCCATTAGAGGATAAGACTTACATACTTTATACCCATGAAGATGGCTCTTCTCCAAAAATCAGAAAAGAAATATTGACAAGGATGTGACGGAATTAGAACCCTTGTATACTGCTGGTGGGAATGTAAAATGGTACAAATTCTGTGAAAAACACAGTATGTATGACACAACTGTATGATCCGGCAATTCCACTTGTGGATTTATATCCTAAATAACTGAAAGCAAGGACTGCCATAGCAGCATTATTCACAATAGCCAAAAGGTAGAAACAACTCAAATGTCCATCAGTTGATGAATGGATAACAAAATGTAGTCTATATCTACAAAATAATATTATTCAGGGTTAAAGAGGAATGAATCTGATTCATGCTACAATTTTGAAGATATGCTAAATGAGCTTTAAATAATAAACATTATCAGCTACCAGGAGGCTTCCCTGGTAGCTCAGATGGTAAAGAATCTGTCTACCATGCAGGAAACCTGGGTTTGATGCCTGGGCCAGGAAGATCCCCTGGAGAAGGGAATGGCAACCCACTCCAGGATTCTTGCCTGGGAAATCCCATGGACAGAGGAGGCTGGTGGGTTACAGTCCATGAGGTCTCAAACAGTAGTACATGACTTAGTGACTAACACTTCATGCTAAGTGAAACAAGCTGGGCATAGAAGGGCAAACACTGTACGATGCCACTCATATGAAGTGCTTAGAAGAGTCAAAGTCATAGAGAAAGAAAGTAGAATGGTGGTCTCCAGGGGTTACGGGGAGGGAAAGGTGGGGAGTTACTGTTTAATGGGACAGAGGGTTATGGACAAGGATGATGGTGATGACTATACAATAATTGTGAGTTGAATGAACAGAATTGTACACTCAAAAAGGGTTAAAATGGTAAAATTTATATTATGTAGATTTAAAGAATGATTTATCCTTTTTATAACTGAAGAAACAGGCTCTAGGGAAATGGATGTAGCACAGAACTTTCACCTTTTGAGGGAAATTCAGTTCTCTAATGACTTTTTTTAAAGAATTTTTTTTTTGATGTGGACTGTTTTCAAGTCTTTATTGAATTTGTTACAATACTGCTTCTGTTTTGTGCTTTGGGTTCTTGGCCACAGAGCATGTGGGGTCTTAGCTCCCTGACCAGGGATAGAATCCTCACCCGCTGCACTGGAAGGTGAAGTCTTAACCACTGGACTACCAGAGAAACCCCTCTAAAGACTTTTTCAGCGCAGGCTTACTGATCATCTAATGAGGGTAAATCACACGCGTTCCCGCTGTGCGCTGAGGACTCGAGACAGTGCCAAGGGGCTCACATTTTAGCTAGTGTGGGTTGAGGAGTCGGAGAGAATGGGGAATGTAGATGCGTTGTAAGGCAGAATGTCACCAGGCTGAGGAAGGTGGAAATGGGCTCTGGAAATGGAGGGGAGTGGGGTCTCACTCCTGCTTGGGGAGGCGAGGAGATCCAGGGGTAGGATGTTGATAAACAGAGCTGGTGAGAGGGGATTCCAGAAGGATACGATGTTGATAGAGTAACAGGAATGAGAAGATTAATAGTGCCTGTTCCATGCCAGGTGCATTCTAAGTACTTGATACATGGAATCTCATTTTATCCTTATAACACTTCAGAGAGGCAGCTACTTTATTAGCCTCATTTTACAGATAAGGAGAAAGAAGCCCAGAGAGGTTAAGGAACCTGTCAAAGATCACACAGCTAGTTTTAACAAATACATAGCTTGGAGTGGGGTGTTGACCATCCGTATTTAGGGATCTTCAGATCATTGCAGATGGCAGAAACATGGGGTGGTAGAAGAGAAATGGTAGAAACAAGACAAGAGAGGGTGTCAGATCCCCTTGGACCTTTAATACAGGATGATAGGTGGGCACTGTTTTATTAAAGTGAATAAGTTAACTCATGCTTTCTTCTATTCCAAAAGGAATTTGAGTGATGGTAGCAAGTGGGAATCTCTGTGGGGCAACTGTAGGGACTGGGGGCCAGTGATAGGTGGAGTAGAGTCAGAGATGGTGGTGCTGGGGGTTACTGAATATGAATGTTAATTACTATGGTAGCCAGTCTTCAAGATGGCCCCCAATGCGAATTTCCCTTGGGGTGGTTAAGACTCCTCGCTTCCACTGCAGGGAGCATGGGTTTGATCTCTGGTCAGGGAACCAAGATCTCGCATGCCACGTGGCACAGCCAAAAAAGAAAAGATGACCCTCGATGGTCTCTGCCTCCTGGTATGCATGCCCTTGAGTGATCCCCTCTCATACTCAATAGAAATGACCTGTGTAACCAGTAGGATATTATGTAAATGATGGTGTGTGACTTCCAAGGCCAGGACAGACAAGACAATTGGCTCTCCTCCCACTTTCGCTGGCATCACCTGCTCTGGAGACAGCTGGCGGCCGTGTTGTGAGGCTGCTCAAGCAGCCTGTTGGAGAAGTCCACATGGTGATGAACTGAAGCCTCCTGCCCACCTTGGAAATGGAGTCTCCAACCCCAGTCACACCTCCTGGTGACTGCAACCTCATAAAGAACCCCTGGACCTACTCTCAAATTCCTGACCTGGAGAAACTATGTGAGATAAGAAATGTTTATTGTCTTATTAAGTTTAGGGCTTTAAACATTACCCCCAGGTAATTTTTCAATGCAATACCTAGACAATAAATAGTTAATGTAACAACTAAAATGACTCATTCTCTAGCCCCTGCCTAGACTTCAATGCTTCTTTCAGAAGGAAACATGGTTTATTGGTAGTTTAACTTTTAGCTTAAGGAATATTTCATTTCCGTGAGGAGTAAAGGGGGAATCACAGAGTATTTCTTACATGCTGATACCATATTCTTCATAACCTGGAGATCTTCCCACCATTGGCATCCCTTACAAGCAGAGTCTAAAGAGAAATGGTACTAATGAACTTATTTACAAAACAGACTCACAGACTTAGAAAACAAACTTATGGTTCCCAGGGGAGGATGGATAGTTAAGGAGTTTGGGGTGGACATGTGCACACTGCTATATTTAAACTGGATAACCAGCAAGGATCTACTGTACAGCCCAGGGAACTCTGCTCAGTGTTATGTGGCAGTCTGGATGAAAAGGGAGTTTGGGGGAGAATGGATACATGCATATGTATGGCTGAGTCCCTTTGCTGTCTACCTGAAACTATCACAACATTGTTAATTGGTTATATGCCAATATAAAATAAAGAGTCTTTTTTAAAAGGATACCATATATAACTGGGAAGAGGTGGAAGCAAGAGCAGCTAGGAAATTTCTTTCCTCTCCAGGCCTGCAGGTCTGTTCCTCCCAGGCTCACTTAGCTGTCCTGCCTGGCTGTTGTTACCCACTCTCCCCTCCACCGGCCTGTGAGCTCTGTAGAGATGGGCCTGAGATGCGCTGCTTTTCTTGCCCACTCCTTTTTTGTTGTAATGTCTAAGATACATAACCTTGTACTCAGCCAGGTTCTGGTATCAGACCATAAAGTTGTATCCAGTTATTTTGCGATTGTAAGTAATGCTGCCATGAAGATATTTTGGAAAATTTTGGCTGGTGCATCCATAGAGTAAATTCCTGGTACTGTGTATCTACATAGGATGCTTTAGTTCTTAATTTTCTGAATCTGGGGAGATACTATTATGACAGGAGATGCCAGAGTTGTAATAGGAGGGTGAGCAGGTAGTCATCTTAGAGGAGAAAATCTTGCCCTGAGGTAGAGGAATGGAGGAGAGGGTCTCTTTCCCCTTGTTTACCCTTAGATACATATCATATTTATAAAATACTTTATTTGGCTATGCTTGGTCTTAGTTGTGGCATGTGACATCTAGTTCCTTTACCAGGGATTGAACCTGGGCCTTCTGCATGGGAAGTGTGGAGGCTTAACCACTGGACCACCAGGGAAGTCCCTATGTGTTACATTTTAAATAAAGAAGTCCTTTTAAATAAAGACGACCAGATGGAGGGGCTCATGTTACGTAGGCAAGCTTGTCAGCCACACACCCTGGCTCCTGCGCGTATGTGTGTTTGAGTGTGTCCCTTAGGCACTGTGGACCAACCCGTGTTGACCCCTCCTCTTAGCCCAGCTCGACCTTGACCTTTGCAGTGTCCCTGCACTGCCTTATGGCTCCACCAGAGTGCATCTCGTCCTGGAGGGAAGGTCCAAAGGGGCCGGATGCTGAGGGAGGGGGGCCTGGAGTCAGGCAGGCTGGCCTCTCAGGGGTCTGGAGCTGCACACCCGCAGGGACCCCTGGGCCTTTCTGGAGATCAGCTCTTGAAGGCCCGGCTACTGTGGACCTCGTTTTTCATCCCCTGGAAAGGAGAGGCAGGGACAGACCCCAGGGGACAACCTGGAACCCTGTGCTACTGTAACCCAGGGTGGGATGAGAAGACGATCTGATTCAAGCCGTGAGTAGTAACCTCCTCTCCATCTGAGACTCCTCTGGTTGTCAGGAGTCAACAACGCAAGCCACCTTGGGCCTCAGCCCACCACATTTCAGCCAGCGAGGCCACACTCTCTAACGATTTGCTGGTGCTGAGTTTTCCTCTCTCTCCCTCTCCCTCCCTCCCTCTGTCTGCCGTTGCTCCCCAGCTGACTGACCGTGCCCTTCACTCCAGCAGTCTGGCCTCCTCCCTCTTCCTGTGGATGCCCGTGGGTGAGTTGCTCTAGGAATGGAAACCAGACTGGGGCGACCACTGTGCCCAATGCCATTGGCACGAGTCGGGGCCTCTAATGCACACAGCATGGCCCCAGACGCGTCCAGACGGGTGTGGTTAGTCCCCGCTGGCGCGTCATGGGCGTGTTGGGGAACTGCCACCCCTCCCTAAGCAGCCGTGAAGCCACGGCTGTGACAGCCCTGTGGGTCGGGTGTCGTCCGAAGGGTTTCCTCCTGGGTGGTTTGTGGGCCTGGGGTGTCAGGGAATCTGGGACAAAGGCCCTGGGTATGCAGTCTTGGGAAGCAGCCACCTTCTGGAGAGCTCGTGTTCCATCCTGCAGGTTGTCCTGTCCCTCGCCCAGTTCCTGGTACAGGAGTACAGCTTCAGTACCTGGATACAGTTTCGTGCCAGATACCCTGCTGTCCAAAAAAAATATAAAATATGTAAACTCTTTTTTAAAAAATTGTATTTGCAAGGTGCCTGTATTTGGGTCCCAGAGCTGCTCCATCTATGGGCTGAGACCCATCTTTGGCTGAAAGTGGGCGCTTAGCCCATCAGCCAGAAGAGCAAAGGAACTCTCTCGATGGGCTGAAGGGTGGCTGCTGAAGCCCTAGTGGCCAGAGCTGGGCAAGCAGGGGCCTGAAGAGAAGTCTGACTTGTGTCTGCTGCGGTGACAGAGGGAAGAAGGAACGGAAAGCTGGCATTCCCCGCCTTTCCTCTGACTCACCGTGGTTTGACCGGGGAATTGGCCACACAGTGCAATCCACAGACACAAGGACTTTTGAGGGGCCTCAAGCCACACTTGTTTCTGCAGGTCCACCCCGTCTGTGCTGGTCTCCCCACCCAGCCCCGAGGCCTCCGAGGGATGGGAGATAGACGATCTGGCAGCCCACGTGAAAGGCCCTTTTGTGCTCTTGCCTGGAAAGGTCTCCGGTGCTGCTTGGAGCGCTCTCGGAGAAGGGGATTTGTTCCTTTAATTGATAATGAGTATCAGAAAGGTCATATTTACATTATGAGCTGGTTGGGAATTGTGTGTGTGCTGACAGCGGGGGCGGGGAAGGGGGGTCACACAAATAAATGACATCCAGCTCCCTGTCTGTGGCCGCCAGAGGTTTGGGAAAAGTGGGGAATCCAGGGGGGCTGAGAACAGAGAAATGGTGGAAATGAAGACGCAGGAGAGAAGGTATGGGAGAGGGAGAGAGACAGAGGCAGAGGAAAAAGCAGACAAAAGGTGGGAAGGAGAAAAGACAGACCAAGGGAAAGGGAGCCCAGAAGGAGAGGGACAAGCCCAGAGAGACGGGGATGCAGAGAGTCCAAGTGACCCTGTGTAGCCGCCATGCTGTATCATTAGATTGGTGTGTCAGTTATGGGAAGAGAATGCACTGCAGGAGTCAAACCATCAAACTCCTGGGGTCGTTTCTCAAATACCCACCCCATGACCCAAAGTGAAAGAAAGTGTTAGTGGCTCAGCCATGTCCGACTTTTTGTGACCCTGTGGACTGTAGTCCGCCAGGCTCCTCTGTCCGTGGAATTCTCTAGGCAAGAATACTGAAGTGGGTTGCCATTCCCTTCTCTGGGGGATCTTCCTCACCCAGGGATCACATCCGGGTCTCCCGCATTGCAGGCAGATTCTTTACCATCTGAGCCACCAGGGAAGCCCTAAGCGAAGTGCAAATAAGACTGCATCACTACTTAAAGTGGTTTGATGACTCGCCATTGACCTCAAGAGGAGCTCTGCAACACGGCTCACCAGTCCAGGGTGGCCTGACTCTTTCTACCCTCAGCCCTTGCTCGCCTTGCATTTCCCTGGCCAACCCCCTCCTCCACACAAAGCCCTGCCTGATTCCTGAAACTTTCCTCTACGTCCTGCCATCCCCAGCCTTCCCAGATGTCTCATGCTGTGTTGTAATTGCCTGTTGAGTTGTCTGCTCCCCCACGGGACTTCTGGCTCTGAGGGTTGTCACCACTGCACGTATGCACACGGTCCTGGCTGTATGTACATATGTGAGTCTGACCCTCCGTGCATATTTGTTGACCTAGGTGGCACCATTTTGGTCTCTTCTAGTAGAGTCTCCAGAAGAGGGTCTTCCTCCTTGTTCTCGTAGATGGGGGGATGTGATGTTTTGGAGAAAAGAACTGGAAGAATAATGCATCTAGGTTTTTCATCGGAGTCTTAGTGTGGGGACTGTATAACCCCACTGAGTCTCAGGTTCCCTCCGGCTGCATTGTGATTGGAAAAGCATCCACAGGAGAGGTCCCCTAAGCCCCAGGGTGCCGGCAGAGAGAGCCCAGGGATAGATGGGGAACCTCTTTTCTCCTACTGACATCACTCAGGACACTCATGGAAGGACAGGAAGCTGTCACGGGGATAAGCCTGTCGGCAAGACCATCACAGAAAGGCCCCCACCCCCTGAGGTTGGTGTTTTTAACCTTCTAACAAGGTCATGCTTCCTGATGTCACTGACAACAAATGGGAAGAGTCAGCGATTTGGGGACATGGCTTCCGGCTGGTTCTCTGACTGAGGAGCCCAGCATGGCATCAGGGGCAGTTGATGAATTGCAGGGGAAACCCAATTTCCATCCACATGGGAAGGTGTGAGATTATCAGTGTAAGAAGAAAGCAGACAAGTGTGCAAGGGAGAGAGGGAGACAGAGACAGAGAGGTGAAGACCTGGGGGTGATGAAGGAGGGAAAGGGGGGCCAAGGACCTTGTTGTTTTCCAGATAGAAGAGAGGAATTATCTTTCTTGATTTTTATAAATGATGTTATCAGACTTCCCTGTTTGTCCAGTGGTTAAGAATCCTCTTGTCAATGCAGGGGACATGGGTTCGATCCCTGGTCCAGGAGGATTCCACACATCTTGGGGCAGCTGGGTCTGGGTGCCACAACTACTGAAGCCCCCACGCCCCTACCCATGCTCTGCAACAGGAGAAGCCACCACGATGAGAAGCCCACGTGCAGCAACTAGAGAGTGGCCCCTGCTCACTGCAACTAGAGAAAGCCCGCACACGGCCGCGAAGACCTAGCACAGCCAAAAAAAAAATATTCTCATTTGCTTCTTTGAAAATCTAAAATCGAAGCTTGATTGTTATATGTACAAATGGCATCATACAACAGTCATTTGTTCCTGACAAATGAATTTGGTATCAGGAGAGGGTGGAAATGTCCACCAGCCTGTTAAGTGGGCCGGTTGGATGTTGTCAGTGGGCACACATGTTGTCAGTGCCCTCCTGCAGGATGACCTAGGAGTTCAAGTCTGGGCTGCGATGATTTGAGTCAGCATCTCTGTAAGGGACTGTTCGCTTCATCTTTGCACGGCAGAGTCAGGCATTCAGGAAGAGAGTTCGTGTGTGTGACCATGTGTCCTTCCCTATGCCTGTTATGATTATTCATTCTCCAAATTTATGAACTCTTCCCATGGGCAGCACGGTTCTAGGCATTGAACATACAATGATGCATAAGGAAGACAGTCTGTCTATCACATTTTATAATAATATCCTAGATTCTAAAGAAGTATAAATGTTTAGTGGTATATTTAAAATAAAATAGGATATTATCTATTATAAACATCTATTTGTTGATCTATTTAATGGGAGTAAGGATAATAATAGAGCTCATTAATTGATCTCACACTATAATCAAGGTTTGCCTGTTTCATTTTTGCAGGATTATCAATAATTTTTTAAATTTGTGTATTATAGAAGTATACTTGACGTACAATGTTACATTAGATACCTGTGTACAATACAGCAATTCACAATTTTTAGAGGTTATACTCCATTTATAGTTATTATAAAGTATTGGCTATATTCCCTGTGTTGTACAATATATCCTTGTAGTTTATTTTTTGTTTATTTTTATTTTACTTTAAAAACATTTTATTTATTTATTTGGCTGTGTCAGATCTTAGCTGTAGCATGCAGGATCTTTAGTTTTGGCATCTGAACTCTTAATTGCAGCATGTGGAATCTAGTTCCCTGACCAGGGATCGAACCCTGGCTGCCTGCATTGGAAGCCCAGAGTCTTAGCCACGGTACTACTAGGGAAGTTCCCTCCTTATGGCTTATTTTATACTGAATAGTTCATCTCCCTTAATTTCTCCTGTACTTCCCCGCCCCACCCCACATTCTCCCCACTGGTAACACTTAGTTTGTCCTCTGTATCTGAGTCTATGTCTTTTTTGTTATATTCACCAGCTTGTTGTAGTTTTTAGATTCCACATATCAGTGATATTACATTTGTCTTTCTCTGTTTGACTTTTTCACTTGGCATAATACCCTCTGAGTCCATCCACTGCCTGTTTAATTTGATTTGATCTTCCCAGCAGTCCTTTATATGGGTATTTAACATTCCCATTTTACATGCAAGAAAATGGAGGCTCCTAGAAATTAAGTGGCCAGAGCTAGGACTGGAATGTTAGACCAGACTTTTTGACTCAAAAGCCCACGGTCTAACCATGGCATTTATTATGTGATTAAAGGGACTCAGAGGATAAAACAGTGGGCCCCCCGGGACTGTTCTGGAATTCCTCAGGTAGATACTCGGGAATGCCTGGGTCCTGGGAAGGGCTGGAGGGCACGACAGGGAAGCCTGATTCCACATGAGATGCCCTGCAATGAGTCAGTTCCTGCTTTTTTATTTAATCCTTCCCCCTAATGTGTGTTCATCATGTAACCCAGGGAAGATTGGTTTTCGGGGAAGGAGCGTCAAAGGCAGTAATTAAACTGTCCCTACTGATGTGCTCAGGCTCTGAGAATAGACCTGTTTGATTCCGCAAAGGAAATCATTGGTATTTTAACAGGAGGCAGGAAACTTTTGATTAGCAAGTGATAGATAAACAGATCGATGCCTTTCCTGGTGACATTTTCAGCTTCATTATTGTCACTGGAAAAAGCCAGGGGTGGGGTGTGGGGAGGCAGATGTTGGGGAGAGAGGAGAGGAGGTCATGGTGGGCCCTTCAGAGCTTGAATTGGCGAGGAGCTAGGGAAGGGGCTGAGCTAGGGGGGCGTCCCAGGAAGATGAGGCTGCCCGTCAGTACCTGATGGGGGCAGTGGAAGAGGAAACCATAAAGCCTCCACTCCTGAACAGGCTCCTGAGTGGTCCCTGCTGCAGCATTGCTGCCCCACCAGGGTCTGATGGGATTCTGCCTGCCCGGCTTCTCCCTGATTGTCTAAATCTCTGCTCCCTGGTGCTCCAGCCCCTCCGCTTTACTGCTGCTTTCTCAAGGTCAGGGGGAGTTAAGACCAGAGATTATACTGTGTCAGGCTTGCCTTTTTGAAATATGACTCAGTGTAATCTCCTTCCACACCAGAGGAGAGATGCCAAAATCGCACTTCAATCTCCAGCTCTCAATGGGCTTATTGGGATTTTCGCAGGGCTCTGGCAAGATAAGACTTTCTTCTCTCAGGGTGCCCTTTGACAAACTTTGGTTAAGTGAGGCCATAACTTAGCAAGGGCAGGTTTCCAAATGTCATGGACTCTGGGCCCAGCAGACAGAGCAGAGGCCAGGCCACCCCTAGCACCATTGATCATGGCACCAGGGCAGGAGGGAAGGTGTGCTCCCTGGCACCCACCCCTGCTCCTCACCTACATGCCTTTCAATTGGGAGGGCTCAAGTTCCAGTTCATCTTTCTGAGCCTCAGTCTCCTTATCTGTAAAATGGAGACAGCATGCCCACCTCTCAAGGTTCTCCTGGGGATTGGGGGTAATGTTGGAAAAGCATCTGGCCCCGAGTAAGTGCTCAATGAATGGGAAATCCATTCTGCTTTCCCCAATGATAGGCTTTGTGTTTTCAGATACCTGGTGGGGGGTGGGGAAAGAGTAGAAGATATTCAGAAAATTCCATGATGTTATGAACGTATTTGTTGCTGCTCTTGTGTTGCTAAGTTGTGTCTGACTCTTTGTGACCCCATGGACTACAGCATGCCAGGCTCCTCTGTCCTCCACCATCTCCCAGAGCTGGCTCAAATTCATGTCCATTGAGTCAGTGACGCTACCCAACCATCTCATCTTCTGCCTCTCCCTTCTCCTCCTGCCTTCAATCTTTCCCAGCATCAGGGTCTTTTCCAATGAGCTGTCTCTTTGCATCAGGTGGCTAAAGTATTGGAACTTCAGCTTCAGCATTAGTCCTCCAATGAATATTCAGGGTTGATCTCTTTTAGAATTGACTGGTTTGATATCATTGCAGTCCAAGGGGCTCTCAAGAGTCTTCTCCAGCACTGCAACTCGTAGGCACCAATTCTTTGATGCTCAGCCTTATGAACATATACTGTTGTCCATATCTGTCAACTTTCCCTCCCCCAGTGACAGTGGGTCTGTTTGTTTCTCTCACTAAACGGTGCATGTGTCTGCTGCCAAATGGTAGAAAGATATGGGGGCTGGAGGAAACCTGGTGGTGAGGAGGTAGGTGCTGGTGGTAAGAGGGACAAGCCTGCTGCTTGGGAGTCAAGACCCCCAGCCTTGATTTCCTCCTTTGGTGTGTTGGTTCCTTGAATTTCCGCCCCCCACCCCCACCCCACCCCCTCTCTTTCTCTTGCCTTTCTTCCTCCTCCTCCTGTTCTTTCTCCTTATCATCTTTTCCAAATTTCCCCCTAACCTGTGTTCCCATTCTGTCCCTGAGGATCGGTGGGGCACAGTGGATTATTGTCTGGGCTGGGGATTAAAGTCCTGGTGATGGGAGCTATGAGTAGGGATGAGTCCCTTAGCTGAGCCTCGGTTTCTCCACCTATCACCTTGTGTGGCTGTGACAAAGTGAGGCAATATCATGGGTGCAAAACACTTAATCCACTGCCTGGCCCAGGGTGATGGCTCCGTAATGTACCTCCAACAACTGCTGTTCCTACTGACCCTCTTCCCTGCTTTGTTAGGGCTTGGAGGGGTGCCTCCTAATCACCTGATCAGGCATAAGTAGAGACAGAGTAAATTGCAATTCTTAGGGAAATAGTCTTTCCTGAGCCGGAGGACTGAAGACCCCTGCCGTGGCCATGTGATGTCTTCTTACCACCAGGGATGGTGTCTGTCACATCCATTCCTCCTGCCTCCCCCTGCTCCATTTCTGGTAAGACGACTGATTTGAGCTCCGTTAGTGACCCTGCCCCAACTGGTGGTGCTCTTGGTAAGACTGTCAGTCAAGGTGTTCTGCTGATGGGTGGGGCAGTGACTCAAGCCAATGGTATTTCCCTCTGCTCCTCTGGGGAGCACTCTGCTGTTTCTAGAAGACAACTCTGGCTGTTGCTGAAGAAGAGGCCATGACTCTCATCTCCAGCACTTGGAACGAGCTGGCTCCTGATCCCCTCTGATCCTATTCAGAATTGCTAATTCCTTTCTCCTTCCCTCTGTTTTAAATGGCCTTTTAATTTTTGCTAGTTACCCAAACCCAAGTCAAACTAGTAAGAGAGGACATATTTTGCCTTAGTTGACTATAACGGTCTTCAGGCACAGGTCTATCCAGGGGCTAAGACACTGCCATTGGGATTCTATCCTTCCTCTAGCCTCGCTCAGCTCTGCTGTCCTTTCTTTGGCTCCATTCTCATGTAGCAAGGTGGTGGCCCACTGCTCCAAGCTGTCCCCCTGTGCCCTCAGGCACAAGTCCAGTGAAGAGAATATTTCTTCCCTGATCACGGTCATGATGATCCTGGAATTGACTCTTTCTTACTCTGGTTTGCCTAGATTTGGACATGGCATGTATACCCGAGTCAATCGCAGTATCCAGAGAGATGTGATGCTCAGATTGGTCAGGCTGAGGTCACATGATGGCTTAGAGTTGGCCCCATCCAACTGCATGGACAGAATGTGTGATGGGTGGAACCCCAGATGCTGTTTCCAGAAGAATGGGAGGTGTGCTGGGCAGGCAGATGTCTGAGACAGAACTTACCACCAGAGTCTAGTTTTGAGACAGAGGAAATGCCTGGCTCTTTCCAGTACAATTAACTAAGGAGAGAATTTTGTTCAAGTCAACCTTGTTTAGCTCTTGGGAGCTATCAGAGCCTCACTGATAGGGAACAGTGATTGTGGTTGAAGTTCTTTCTGTTTTCCTACCTGACCAAATTCTGGCCTTACCTTGAAAGCAGCTAACATAGGGCTAGGAAAGGAATCAGGACAAAGATGCAAGTTTCTGTGAGGGTGGACAAAGAAGGGGGAGACCTTCTCCATTTCCCTGAGCCATGGCTCCCCTAGGCTTGGCACCCAGTCCCTACCCACAACCTGACAATCTTGTCTTGCTGGCGGAGAAGTATGACTGCTTTTTGAGTGCCCATGGGAGTGGCCATTGGTCCAAGAAAGTACCTGGTAGGGGAATAAGAGCCCTTGAGATCTGGTGGGAAGAGTCACTAATTTAGCATCTGGCTTCTGCCAAGGACTGGGTTCAGATCTAGACTCAACCACATTTATGCACAAATATTGTAGATTCTTGGGCCTCAGTATTCTCATATGAACTGGGGTAATGATGGTTATGATAAACATGGGTAATACTCATAGAACATGTTATATGCCTGCTAGTATGAACTGAGTTATGTCCCCCTGCCCAACTTATATGTTGAAATTCTAACCTGCAATGTGACTCTATTTCCAGATAGGGCCTCTGAGGAGGTGGTTAAGGTTAAATGAGGTCATAAGGGTGGGGCCCTAACCCAACAGGTTTGGTGTCTTTTGTATTATTATTATTTATTTATTTGGCTGAGTTGAGTCTTAGCTGCAGCACACAGGATCTCTGTTGTGGCATGTGGGCTCCAGAGTACACAAGCTCAGTGGTTGCAGTATCTGGGCTTAGTTGCTCCACAGCATATGGGATCTTAGTTCCTTGACCATGGACTGAAGCTGTGTCCCCTGCATTGGAAGGCAGATACTTAACCCCTGGGCCACCAGGAAAGTCCCAAGGGTTGGTGTCTTCTAAGAAGAAAAAGAGACATTGAGTCTCTCTTTCCTTGTGAGCACAGAAGAAAGGCCAGATTATAGCGAGAAGATGGCTGTCTGCAGGCCAGGAAGAGAGGCCTCACCAGGAATTAACTTGGCCGGCACTTTGGTCTTGCATTTCCCAGCCTCTGGAACTATGAGAAATAAATTTCTGTTGTCTAAGCTACTCAGTCTATGTATTTTATTATGGTAACCTGAGCAGTCTAACACTCTTGGCTTTGTTTGTTTGTTTTCTCTATTAGAAGCAAATGTTATTTAAAGAAAGTTTTTTAATTAGGGTATAGTTGTTTTACAGTGTTGCTAGTTTCTATTGTACAGCAAAATGAATCAGCTACAGGTATACATATATGCCCTCGTTTTTGGATTTCCTTTCCATTTAGGTCACCACAGAGCACCTAGTAGAGTTCCCTGTGCTACACAGTAGGTTCTCATTAGTTGTCTGTTTTATACATAGTGGTGTATATATTTCAATCCCAATCTCCCAATTCATCCCCCCTCCCCTTACCCACTGGTATCCAAACATTTGTTCTCTATGTCTCTGTCTCTGTTTCTTTTTTATAAATAAGATCTTTAATACCTATTGCTTCAGATTCCACATATATGCTTAATACATGATATTTGCTTTTCTCTTTCTGACTTACTTCACTCTGTATGACAGTCTTTAGGTCCATCCAGGTCTCTACAAATAACCCAATTTCATTTTTTATGGGTGAGTAATATTCCATTGTATATATGTACCTTATCTTCTTTATCTATTCTTATGTTGATGGACATTTAAGTTGGCTTTGTCTTAAATACTCTCTGTCTCTCTCTCTATTACCTCACTGAAGCTTAACAACAACCATGTTTGCAAGGTGCTGTTATTTATATTTTACAGATCAGTTACAGGTATCGAAAGCCCAGAGAGATTAAGTTACTTGCTGCAGGACACACAGCTAGTCAGTGGCAGGCAGGCTAGCTCCAGAATCCAAGCTTTCACGATGAAGCTGTATGTACTTAGCCAAGGCTTGGTGTGCAGATTAAATGAGATATGTAGAGGGCTTCTCCAGGTGCCTGGCATGTGGGAAATAGCAGAAGTTCCTCACTTTCCCTGCTGACCTGTGACCTTACGGGCGGGTTAACCATCATGCCCCATGCCTGCAAGAGCTAGATGAGCCACCTTGCAGGGTTTCCATGGCAGGCCCTGCACTCACAGCTCCCAACAGCACATGTCAAAGACCTACTGTGGGAGGCTCCTGTTTGCCCATCTCACCCATCACCAGGCAACATGGTAGTGTGGGGAGGCTGAGTAAGCACATACGAAATGAAAATGGTTTTGGAAACAAAGAGCCACCACGGGAGAGGTGTTTGTCTATGGGGCCTTGTGATTTTTGAGGTAGCTGACAGGGTGATTGGCAGTGAGATGGTATCATCAGACTAGATGTGGAGGTCTTAGGAGGCAGTGTCGGGGGCAGAGGGTGATGACTGCCCCACCTGCTTGCAGCTTCGATCTCAAAGCATCTCCGTTTTCATTATGACTCTGGCAGTGGGGGGCTTCCTAGGTGGCACAGTGGGTAAAGAATCTGCCTTCAAAGCAGGAGATGCAGGAGATGCGGGTTCGATACCTGCATTGGGAAGATCCCCTGGAGGAGGGCATGGCAACCTACTCCAGTGTTCTTGCCTGGAGAATCCCATGGGGAGAATCCCATCCACCATAGTCTGGTGGGCTATAGTCCATAGAGTCATATAGAATTGGACATGACTGAAATGACTGAGTATACACACACACACACACACACACACACACACACACACACACACTCGTAGTGGGGACAAGGCAGCAGGGGCTAGAAGGGTGGGGTTAAAGACAGAAGGGTGGAAGAATCCTGGGAGCAAAGGCAGAGGGGTGGGGCAGTGGGCAGGGCTGACCACTTAGTACCAGGGACCTGATGGACCTTCTTGTTCTATCCATGGAGCCAGTCTTTAAAGCCACCTCAGGTCAGGAAAGCTCAAAAAGGACAGCGCATTTTTGAGACCATCTTCCATGACCTGGTGAGGCCGCAGGCTGGAGAGAGACCCTTCAAAGGCTCCTGCCCTCCTTTCTCAAGGTGACCTTGGCCTTGAATGAATGCTCTGTCTCATTCTACCCATGATGGAGGGTGGTTATTAACAAAAGTGGGACTTACCGCTGATTATTTCCCCACTCCATTAATTTTCATTTTCCCTGGATCCTTTGAGGCAGGTTGTGGGCTGAGGCAGTGAGGACTGGAATGTGCTTGTTACTTACTCCTGATTTCTGAGTTAGAACATCTTCCCATCTGCCAGGCATCTTTCTGCTCAGTGTCTTGGCTACACACCTATGCTCACTTATCATCAGCCAGTTCTTCTCTTCTCTTCCATATAATCCAGAGTCCTTTCTACAGTCCCTATATCAGGAGAACTGAGAAACCACAGCTAGGCTGAGGCATCCATCTCACACCTGGCCCAGGTCCTTGGCCAGACAACAGAGCTCAGCCAGGGGAGAGAGCGGCGCAGCCCTCAGACTGAACAGTCCCTGGCCTCTCTGTGGGCAATCCACAGAGTGGTCAGTGGTGTGTCTCCTGGTACATGAAGTGAAGACTTGCTGGGGGAGTAGTGCTAGGTACTCATATTGCATCAGAAGGACCTGGAGAGCTTTTCCTAACTCCGGATGCCTGGTCTCTGTCTCCAAGAGACTTAGTTTCGATTATTCTGTAGCATGGCCCATGTGACTCGAATATATAGCCAGGGTCGAGAACTACTGATCCATGGCCTCCTCCTCTTCATGTGGGTGAAGGCATAATGCTTGGACTTTTTCCAAGTAATCTGTATTTTAATACTGCACCAGGCCATCGCAAAGGAATGAATCCCTAATGGTGAAATATAGGATACACAGAAGTATGGGCTTCCCAGATGGCTCTAGTGGTAAAGAACCCATCTGCCAATGCAGGAGGCATAAGAGATGCTGGTTTGATTCCTAGGTCAGAAAGATTCCCTGGAGGAGGGCATGGCAACCCACTCTAGCACTCTTGCCTGAAGAATCCCATGGACAGAGGAGCACAGCATGCTACAGTCCATGGGGTTGCACAGAGTTGAGTCAGACACAATGGGAGTGGCTTAGCACACACACACACACACATACATGATGATGGTACATTATCTCTTGAGATGTAAAAGTTCCTCTGCAACTCACAAGGCAAGCCCTCATTGCCATAATGGACACTGCTGCCTATCTTTGGAGGGGATGCCCTGCCAGAAATTAAACTTACGTTCTTCTCTTTTCTTCACAGGAAGAGTTCCATGCATAGGAACAGACTGAACATCCCCATGTAATCTACATTTCACTACTGCATCTGGTCAGCACAAAGGAATGAATCCCTAATGGTGAAATTTAGGGGAAGTGGAAGTGGTGAAGCCTCCTTGGAAAGATAGGGGAAAGGTAACTAGGTCAATTACCCTGAGCACAGAAGCAGCCCAGCCAGAGCTGGGTGTTTACTATGGGGAAAGCAGGTGGTGGCCCTGAGTCCCTGGATGGTAGATGAGAAAACTAGTCCAACCAGGGGCTCATGGGGAGACCTTCCAATTGTGGAATAGTCAGGAGCTTCAAGCACAGGCCCTCTGGGCTTGTTGGTGGCTGCGTGGACTCCATGGGAGCTCGAGTGCTACACAGTGGGCCCAGTCCGGGCTGGGTCTCCTGCTTTGCTTTCTTCTGCAGAGAGGTTGCAGAGAGGCCTCAGGTCAATTTTGAGCCCCACATCTGTGAGGCCTCCTCCTTGGTACCTGGTGGCCATTGACTTTTCTTCTCTCTGCCAATCTCGCTGAGGCTACTCCCTCTCCTGGTAGCTCATGACCAGGACCACAGGTCTGTGGAGGGTGGGCAATGCACAGTGTGGGAGCTTCAGGGACCTGTGCATGCCTGGATTTCAGGGGTGCTGTTTGGGAAGCTGGGGTTCCAGGGACTGTGTGTGTGTGTGTGTGTGTGTGTGTGTGTGTGACTATACATGATTCTTTTTCCTTTCAGCAAGCTGGGTCCAGAAGAAAGAAGAACAGTCCCCACTCTGGGAACACTATGTCTATGGCCATACCACCCTGAACATGCACAATCACATCTGATCTCAGAAGCTAAGCAAGGTCAGGCCTGGATAGTACTTGAGACTGCCTGGGAACAATGGGGTGCTGTAGGCTTTCAGATTCCCTGGTGGCACAGATGGTAAAGAGTCTGCCTGCAATGCAGGAGACCCAGGTTTGATCCCTGGGTGGGGAAGATCCCCTGGAGAAGGAAATGGCAAACCAACTCCAATATTCTTGCCTGGAGAATCCCATGGATGGAGGAGCCTGGCAGGCTACAGTCCATGGGGTCGCAAAGAGTCAGACACGACAGAGAGACTTCACTTCACTGGGAACACTGGAGCCCAGTTCCCTCCCCTGTGAAGGCTCTTCTCAAATGGATGGAAGGGGATGGAGGCAGGGAAGGGCCCATGGACCACTCTAGGTAGAGCTTTGGAAGCATGGAGACTAGACCTTCTTAAATGGACCGGATATCTTGATGGTGTGAGTGATATAGGAGGCTTGTGGGTCTTCCGTTGGGTCTCCAAAGGGCTTAAAATATGGAAGGAGGCAGGAGGCAGAAACAGCAGAAGCAAAGGCCTGGCAGTGGCTGCTCAATGCGGCTAGCATATCTGCTCAAGGAGTTCCATGGCAGCTGGGTCATAATTTTGCAAGTGGAGAAACTGAGTCAAGTGAGTGGAACCAGGACTTAGGGCAAATGGATGTCTAGCCTCTGAGCTTCCTTCTTGGAGCTCATTCACTCACTATTTCCTGAGCACCTACTGTATGCCAGGCATTTGCTATGGAGTCAGGGAGGGAAGAGCTGGGAGATAAACTGGGTAGGAAATCAGGGAAGGCTTCTCTGAGGAGGTAACACTGGAGCTGAAGCAGGTATAAGACGATATCTATAGGGACTTCCTTGGTGGTCTAGTGGTTTGAGACCTCTCCTTCCAGTGGAGGGGGGTGTGGGTTCGATCCCTGGTCAAGGAGCTAAGATTCCACATGCTTGCAGCCAAAAAACCAAAATATGAAAACAGAAGCAATGTTGTAACAAGTTTAATGAAGACTTTAAACATGATCCACATCAAAAAATCTTTAAAAAGATGATATCTATAGCTGTAAAACAGAGACACATAGATATACATATGTATGATATAGGAAGGAAGGAATTTGTGTGCTCAGTCGTGTCCAGCTCTTTGCAATCCCATGGGCTCTAGCCCGCCAGGCTCCTCTGTTCATGGAATTTTCCAAGCAAGAATACTGGAGCAGGTTGCCTTTTCCTCCTCCAGGGGATCTCCCCGACCCAGGGATCAAACCCAGGTCTCTTATGTCTCCTGCATTGGCAGTCATTGAGCCACCAGGGAAGCCTATGTGTTCGGTATATTATGTAATCACATCACATCACATCACAGTCCAGCATTTGAAGACACAGAGGAGACACAAAGAGCAGTCCAGGAGGGTGCCACAGCCTTGGCGAAAACCCTGAGATCAGAATAAACTTGGAGTGTTCAAGAGCACAGCTGATTGTGTGGGCTAGTAGCCTACCAGGGGTTGGAGAGGTAAGGGTGGGTAAGGGCCACTTCCTGAGAAGGCTTGTCACTCCAAGCACTGTGGGAAGACATGGAGGGTTTTACATATAGGTGCACCAAGACCTGATGGGTAATTTTTAAAAGACCTCTTTGGTTGTCCTCTGAAGGATGGATGGGGGCGGGAAAGAAGTAGGGATGGGCTGGGTTGCTCCCAGGAGTATTCCGGGTAGTTTGGACTCCAGGCGACACTGGCTTGATGGCAGCAGCGGACACAGAGAAAGGTGGGCAAATTCACCCTACACATTAGCAGGAAAGAGGCCAGTAGTCCAGGATTCTATCCCAACAGGGGGGCTCTCATCAATAAGATTGTTTTCAAGAGGGGTCCTAAGTGTCGCTGCCTCCCCGGCATCGCCAGCAGCTCCGGGAGTGTCTTTGTTTTCCATCTGCTCTGGTGTTTGTGATTAAATTGATCTGCATGTAACTGATGCTGCTTCTCACTGGTCTGCAAACCGGACCTGCATCCATGGGGCCACGACGTTGTCCACAGCACAACTGCTCTGCAGAACCCTCCTCCTCTCCCCTTCCTGGATGAAGGGAGGAGGCGCACCCCGCAACAGCAAAAAATCTTGGCCCCTATCATCTCTATGATTCCTGAAGAGTGTCAGCCAGGGTTTCAAGACAACATATGTTCCCAGAAAATAGCCCTGGCTTCGAGATGCTCCAGGCATTATCCTATTCAAATCACAAACAGATAAATCATTGCTCCACACCATCTCCAGTTAGCCCACCTCGGAAATTAGAAGAGCTTGCATATTCACCGTAGTCGGCTTCTGTCAGATTGGAAATGCTTATGATAATCGGGATTGCAGCCTACATGCAAAGTTGCGGAGTGTGTAAATAACCAATTATGAGGTTTTTAAAGGAGAAGCTTGTTTGGTTCTGAGAGACAGATTCTCCCCAGTGGAACTCGCTTTTGCCTTTGTACAATATGGATGTAATTTAAAGTATCCCTGGGTGTTCTCCTTGCACTATTTATTTAAGGTATTTATACAAGAATAGACTCTATCGAGATGAAGCAGTGTAGATTGAGAGGCGCTTGCTGAAGCTGGAGTGATATTGATTACAATGGCAGAAGACAGTGGTTGTCAGGTCACCTTCCCACCATTGATTGTTGACTGCTCCATAACACCCCCTTCTCCAGCCCTCCTGCCCCTCCCCTCTGCCAATCACAGACACATTAATTGTGGGGACAAATTTAATCATTGCTCCCTTGCAGTCCTCTTGCAATTCCAAGTCATTTTTCACACACAGTAAAATTGTGGTCAGGCTGCGGGAAGGGAAATTGTGAGAGAAGCAGGCTACTGCAAAAAGATACAGTGCAATTCCATCGTTTAACGAGGAGAGCTGGAAGGCTAGTTAATTCTCTCTGATTATGCTCCGGCTCAGTCTGGGTATTGGGCTGTGCAGAAGAATGCAGGATTGACCCTTTCAATTGCTAGGAAAATTTCCCTGTCTTTGTCAGTAATGTGTGGCCCTCCACCCTCTGGGGGTGTGATGGCAGAAAATTAAACAGCCTGGCAGATCAGCTACCTACTTGCTTAATGGGGGCCAGACCAGCAGTTACTACTGTGGTTGGTGTCAATTTCATTGTCTCTGTGGCCTGTTTGAAAGGAAAAAAAAAAGACTAACTAAGCACTTTGGACTGCAAAGATTTTAATCTTGCCAATATAGATAGCTAGGCAAATCTTTAATTAACTTTGCAAAGTAGGATCTAAATCTTTACCACTTCAAGTTTTCTCAGTGTAATGGAAAGATCATCAACATCATATAGCAAGTAGTCATTCATTCATTCATTCATTGTGTAAGTATTTTGGTGCTAGGTGCTGGCAATAGAGGGGTGAACAAAACTTGCCTTTATGGAGTTTATATTCTAGAAAGAGCAGTGGTTTTTTGTTTTTTGGTTTTTTAATTGTGATAAGAACACAACATGAGATCTAGCCTTTTAATTTTTAAGTGTGCAGTATGTTATTATTGACTATGGGTGCAATGCTGGCCAGATCTCTAGCACTGATTCATCTTGCTTAACTGAAACTTTATACCTGTTGATGAATAAGTCTCCATTTCCCCTTTGCCCCTCCTCCTCCTGGTAATCACCATTCCAGTCTTTGATTTTATGATTTTGCCTCTTTTAAATACCTCATCTGAGTGGAATCATGCAGTATTTGTCTATATGTGTCTGGCTTACTTCAGGAGCATAACTTCCTCAAAGTTCATCCATGTTGTTGTATATTTCAGGACTTTCTTCTTTTTTTTAAATCAGACTGCATGGCCTTGGCACTTATTGCCACCTCAGCCAAGAATGAAGACCTCCTACTGTTTGAAGTCTGTATAGTATTCCACTGTGTGGATCCACCACATTTTCTTGATCCATTCATCTGTCAGAGAACATTGAGGCTGTTTCTGTATCCAACAGCACTCAGATATTTTGCCTAGTGCTGCGATGAACTCAGGCTTGTACAAACGACCAACAGGAATATGAAAAAAATGTACTTTGTCGCTAGTTATCATGGGAATGCAAACCAGAACCGCCATCATCTCAAATGTCAGGATAGCTTTATCAAAGCAAGCAAAGTGAAAATCACTGTCGTGTCCGACTCTTTGTGATCCCATGGACTATACAGTCCATGGAATTCTCCAGGCTAGAATACTGGAATGGGTAGCTTTTCCCTTCTTCAGGGGGTCTTCCCAACCCAGGGATCGAACTCAGGTCTCCCACATTGCAGGCAGATTCTTTACCAGCAGAGCCACCAGGGAATCCCAAGAACACTGGAGTGGGTAGCCTATCCCTTCTCCAGAAGACCTTCCCGACCCAGGAATTGAACCAGGGTTCTCCTGCATTGCAGATGGATTCTTCTCTAATTGAGCTATCAGGTCCCAGGTAAAGCAAACAAACAAACCCCAGAATCAGAAGACATCAAGTGCTGGTGAGGATGTGAAGAAATTAGAACACTTGAGCACTGTTGGTGGAAATGCAAAATGGTAAAACTGCTATGGAAAATGATATGGCAATTCCTCAAAAAGTTAAAAATAAAACTGCCATATGATCCAGCAGTCACACTTCTGGGTTTATATCCCCAAAACCCCCTGAAATCAGCATCTCAAAGAGATCTTAAGCCATGTCTAGAGCAGTGGTTTTTAGGCTTTAGCGTGTTTCAGAATTACCTGGAGGGGTTGTTAAACTATCAACTGCTGGGCTCCTCCCAGCTCCAGAGTTTCTGATACAACAGGTCTAGGGTCAGTTCTGGACTTTGCATTTCTTTTTTTTAAATATAATTTTATGTATTTATTTTTGGCTGTGCTGGGTCTTCACTGCTGCACGGGCTTTTCTCTGGTTACGTCAAACTGGGGCTACTCTCTAGTTGCGGTGTGTAGACTTCTCATTGCAGTGACTTCTTTTGTCGCAGAGTACAAGCTCTAGGGCTCGTTGGCTTCCATAGTTCCAGCACGTGGACTCCGTCGTTTTGGCTCCCCAGCTCTAGAGCATAGGCTCAGTAGTGTGTCACACTGGCTTAGTTGCTCCGAGACTTGTGAGGTCTTCCTGGATCAGGGATCGAACCTGCATTAGCAGGCAGATTCTTGACCACTGAGCCACGAGCCTGGACTTTGCATTTCTCACTAGTCCCCAGGTACCACTGCTGCTAGACCAGGGAACCCCACTTTGAGAACGACTATACTAACGAGATCAGTAGATGTCATGTCTGGTTGCACATTCACATCACCTTTTGAAAGCTTTTAGAGAATCCCCGTGTCTGGGGCCCCACTGCCAGTGATGCTGATTTAATTAATCTGAGCAAATGTCTGGGCAGGGGTGTTTTGAAAAGAGCACCCCAGGTGATTCTGTGCAGTTGGGTTCAAAAACACTACTTCATCTGAATTGAAGAGTAGAGGATGGAAGATCTTAGTGCAGGAGTCTGACATATGTCACTGAACACTCTGGGTCCATTCCTAACCCTGGCAAATTAAAAAAAAATTTTTCTTAATTTAATTAAAAATTTATTGTGGTCTCACACACAGTATGGGATCTTAGTCCCCTGACCAGGGATCAAACCCAAGCCTCTTGCATGGGAAGAATGAAGTCTTAACCACTGGACAGCCAGGGAAGTCTCTTATCCTGGCAGATTACTTGATCTTCCCATGCGTCATTGTTCTCATCTATAACAATCAGAATATCCAATTTGTAGAGCTGTGGTGAGGATTGAGGGAAGAAATATATGTGCCTGGCATATAGCAAGCCCTCGATCCATGCTGGCTTTCTGCATTGTTTTTCCAGTGGTGCATACAGCAGGACTCTACCAATTTTAATTATTCAATATGTGCTTATTTGCTCAGTCATCATGTCTGAATCTTTGTCACTACATGGCCTATAGCCCACCAGGCTCCTCTGTCCACTGGGATTCTCCAGGCACGAATACTGGAGTGGGTTGCCATGCCCTCCTCCAGGGGATCTTCCCAACCCAGGGACTGAACCCAGGTCTTCTGCATTGCAGGCAGATTCTTTACCATCTGAGCCACCAGGGAAGCCCAATTATTCAGTATATTTCCAGTCAAATGCCTTGCCTATTAAGATAGCAGCACAGGCTTACTCCATCTTTCTTAGGCTTGCCATTTGCCCTGATGCTGTCTAGAGGGATCCCTGCCGCCTCCCTTCTCTTTCTTCATTCAAACACCAATAATAAGGTCCTCCTGCTGCTCTGACAACCCCAACTTCTTAGCCAAAGTGGCTTGTTTGCAGCTGTGGAAACATTCATCATTCCGTGTAACCAAGCAAAGCTCCCCGCCCTGGGATGGGTCTAATACACACGCTGGAGATGCGATGCCAGGAGAGCAAATGGTACCCGAGGATAATTCCTCAAATGAGCCACAGGCAAGTAGTGAAAGCTGTCGGAAGCCAGAGAACCTGTTTTTAAAGATTTGACTGGCAGTCAAGTTTGCGCCTGTCTCCATCACTTTCTCACTCTCTGCTACGCTTTGGACACTGTTCATTTAAAGAAAGTCATTCTCATTGGGGTGTGCCTGGGGAGAGGGTGGTGGGACCGACAAGAGTTTGGGAAGGAGACGAGGCACGTGGGTGAGGGTGGAAGGCATGACCGGGGATCCTGGGTTGCTCTAGGAGGTGGTTGGCGGTGGAGTCAGAGTTCCCAGAGGGCGGGGCAGGGGAGAGAATGTGCTCTCCTGTAGTCGCCTTTTTGGACTTGGTGCATGCACGCTCAGTCACTCAGTCGTGTCCAACTCTTTGCGACCCCATGGAGTGTAGCCCACCAGGCTCCTCTGTCCATGGGATTTTCCAGGCAAGAATATTGGAGTGGGCTGCCATTTCCTCCTCCAGGGGATTTTCCTGAACCAGGGATCGAACCCATGTCTCTTGTGTCTCTTGCATTGGGTGTGCAGATTTTTTTTTTTTTTTTACAACTAAGCCACCTGTAGGACTTCATGGAAGCTAAATTTGTACGTGGCACCTGCTGAGACCAAGCATCCAGACGAGTCTCGGGGTGGGGAAAGCAGGGAAGTGATTCCAGGCCCAGTTACTCAGAAGCTCTTATAAAACAGCCTCACCTTTCTACTTGGGTGATGTGGGAGACACAGCATCCTCCTTTTGGGTCATCCACAAATTGAGGTCGTATAGCCTAGTGGTCAGCAATAGAGGATCTGGTATCAGAAACAACCCTGGGCATGTGTCCTCACCACCTCCTCTTGCTAGGTTGTGTGATCTTGGGCAAGTGCTTCATCTGGTTTTGTTGTTGCATCTGTAAAATGGGCATTATAATAGTCCAGTAGCCAGAGTACAGGATTGTCACAAGGACTGAATGAGGTCATGTCTGTAAAGTACT
Source organism: Giraffa tippelskirchi (assembly GCF_054371585.1). Classification (NCBI taxonomy): domain Eukaryota; kingdom Metazoa; phylum Chordata; class Mammalia; order Artiodactyla; family Giraffidae; genus Giraffa; species Giraffa tippelskirchi. The sequence goes on along the minus strand of NC_137281.1, from coordinate 38,559,722 downwards.
TACACCATCTGGTGCATAGTTAGTGCTGCCCTTCAACCGTCCAACAACTCTTTACTTGTTAAGCCCTACTACGTGCCTGGCCTCACTCACATAGGAGCTGGCATTGTCCCTGAACAAGGCAGGCATGGTCCCTGTCCTCAGAAAGCTTATCTTATATCCTGGAACAGAGAGGTTGAAGAAAGAACAACAAAACAACGATAATAAATACACAAAGGCAATACCCTGAAAAAACCATAATTCAAAAAGATTCATATACACCAGTGTTCACTGCTTCACTGTTTACAATAACCAGGACATGGAAGCAAACTAAATGTCCACTGGCAGAGAAATGGATAAAGAAGATGCAGTGTGTATATATACAATGGAATATTACTCAGCCATAAAAAGGAATAAAATCGGGTCATTTGTAGTGATGTGGATGGTCCTAGAGTCTGTCATACAGAGTGATATAAGTCAGAAAGAGGAAAATAGATATTGTATACTAATGCATATATATGGAATCTGGAAAAATGGTACAGACAAACTTATCTGCAGGGCAGGAATAGATACCCAGACATAGAGAATGGGCTTATGGACAGAGTCAAGGAAGGAGAGAGTGGGACAAACAGAGAGTAGCACTGACACATACACACGACCACATGTAGAACAGATAGCTAGCAGGACGCTGCTGTGTAACACTGAGATGTTCAGAGATGCTCAGTCTGATGCTCTGTGATGACCTAGAAGGCTGGGATGGGGTCGTGTGAGGGAGGTTCAAGAGGGAGGAATATAATTGATTCATGCTGTTGTGCAGCAGAAACTAACACAACATTTTAAAGCAATTATGCGTGTGTGTGTGTGCTAGGTCACTTCAGTTGTGTCTGAATCTTTGTGACCCTATGGACCATAGCGCACCAGGCTCCTCAGTCCATGGGATTCTCCAGGCAAGAAAACTGGAGTGGGTTGCCATTTCCTACTCCAGGGGATCTTTGGGACCCAGGGATTGAACCCACATTTCTTATGTCTCCTGCACTGGTAGGTGGGTTCTTTACCACTAGCGATTATATATCAATAAAAAAATAAATAAATAAAGAAGAGCAAGGAGGTGGCATTGAACGCTATGATAATAATTAGAAGGTGGCGTGAAGGGGGGGCCACACTCGACTGAGTGGCAAGATAAGGTCTCTGTGAGGAGAGAACATGTAACCTGAGATAATGAGGCAGCAGCCATGCAAGTATCTGGAGCACCAGCATCCTGGGCGGGGGGCCAGCATGTGCAGAGGTCTTGAGCCTGGAGCACAGGAAGGACAGAAAAGAGGCCCGGGTGCTGCTGCAGAGTGATCCATGGTGAGAGCAGGAGGGGGTGACATGGTGGAAAGAGGCCAGAACCAGATCTTGTAGGGCGTCGTGGGCTCAGGAAGGACTATGGATGCTGTGAGTGCAGTGGGAGGTCCTGGGAAGATTGTACAGGTGAGAAAGGGACTTGGTGGGGTTTTCAGTCTCAGATGATCCCTGGGGAGGCTCAAGGACAACGGATTGAAGGGCGTGAGCAGAAGCAAGGAGACCAGCAGGGGGCTCCTGCCATCTTGGGGGAGAGATGCTGGCGGCTCAGCTGTCCCTGCTGATGTCTGCTTTCAGCCCTCCTGCTCTCTCCTGGGATGGGAAGCAGAGAGAAGAGCCTCCAGTCCAATCCCCCGGAATGGCAGCTGCAGGCTGGAGAATGGGTTTGGTCCTCCTCACTGTGCATCCCCCGGCCTCAGGGAATTGAGCTGAGATACAGCAGGAGGGAAGACTGCTCCCATGCCTAGGTCCCCCAAAGCCCCTCCTGTCTTCCAGGGAACCAGGATGCTGCCCATCACCTGCCCTGGAGGTGGCACTAGGTGGTTGCTAGGGGTTTTCTGGATCACTTCTGCTCTTGGAGGCAAGCACATCACCAACAGGTGTAGGAAACATGCCTGCTCTGCCTGCTGCCCAGATGCCCAGCCAACCATTAGAAAGTTGCTTGGAATTTTTATCCCCATCTCCTTGGGTCCATCTGGTTCGGATACTGAAGAGGCCTAGGCCCTGACGTTTGACTAGCTCCCTCTCCCCCAACCTTCTGGCCTTCTTGCAGGATTGGGTCTATCTGAAGGCCTCTGGGGTAGAAAGGAATTAGACGTGAGGCAGAAACCTGGTCTCACAGAACACATCCCTGGGCACAGGACTTGCTGGACAGGTTGGCAAACCTGAGTCTATCAAACCAGAATTCCTTCTGGGGTCCCCACCCATCCTTCAGCCTGTTTCATGCAACCAGAGAATTCGATATTTCATGAAAATAGATTTCTCTTCCTTGTCTGGTATTCTATGGAAGCCCCCAACTTGAAGAAATCTCTTCCTGTCCTGTGCATTTTTTTTCAGCCCATCTTTGTATTCCTTCGATTTTTATAGCCGACCATTTCCTACGTGAACTAAGTACTAAACAAGCATTATTACCGCTTTGTGCACTGCACACCACCGAGGCATAAATCCCACATTAACCTCATCCTAAAGAGCAGCTGAATGCATTTTAATAAATGTCCCAAATGGCTTCAGTGTCTAGTAGCCAAACAGAATAAAAAATGCACACACATTACAGGATGTTATGAACCTTTCGATCAAAAGTAGTAATAAACAGACTGCTTGTTGGGCTTGGTGATTGGGTTACATTTCTAAACAGCAGATTGAGAGACAAATCAAGGTAGAACTGAGATGATGCCGTGATGTGATCCAAGGGGGCCCAGCGATTTCCAGTGGTTTGTGATGAGAAGGTAGACATCTCTCTTTGCCTCGCGATACGTTTTCATTCTAGGCTCTCCGTCTAAATGGTACCAAGAGAAACGAGCAAATTAAGAAATCTTTGCTGCACTCAGATATTGAATCTAAGCAGTGAGATAAAGGCTGGGATGCACATCATTTGTCAGTGGAATAAAAATTCAGATGAGGTCTTTTCCTTATGCTGTGCCAGGCACATTAGGAAAGCGTTCTATTTTCATGTGTCAGTGACGGCGTGCCGTTGGGGCCAAACTTCATCCTCCTACAAGGTGTGACTTGAAGGCAGGCACAGTGTGGTCTTCTGTTAACGGGCAGCCTATCAAGATACAGGGCCTCTGTCACCAGGCTGCCTTCTTCATCCCCTGTCTAGGATTTCCACTCAGAAAGTTCCAGAAGTTAATTAGCCCTTTCGGTCATCAGCCCGGGGTGGATAAGCTATTCTGCCTGTGGCCATTTCGGATGTGCAGATGTTTTGGTCTGGGCACATCTGTAGGCAATCACTCTGCTTTCTGGGCAGGAATGGTGTTTTATTATGGGATTAGATGTGTAATCTTGGATAAATAGTAGAAATTGGAGGACTTCAGTTGGACGACTTGTTTTCTCTCCTGGAGAGCAGTGTAAATAGCAAACCAGAAACCATTCGCTCATTATTGAAGCAATAATCGAACTTGCCAGTCTTCTCCCTTCTGGCGGGACCTCCGGGGTCAGCGTGAAACTCTTGGCATGCGAGGAGCTAAGGGGTGTCGGGCCAGGCATGGGGTACAGCGTGGGGGAAACACTGGCTGGGGCCTTTGCTGAGGAGGTGGCTGCATTGGGGGCCTGGCCACCAGGGGGTCTGGACAGCATCTCAGTGCCTCCTTGCAGTTTTGGAGGGGTAGCTCTTCCGCCAGCCCCAGCCAAACGCCTTCCAAGTGTGAGGATTGCTGAAATGAGGAGGTGGCGTGGAGGCGGTCCAGGCTGTTACTGATACCTTTCCCCAATTCTGGTAATACACATAATGATGTTACTCAGTTTTGTTTTACATTTCCAAAACAGATGTACCAAATCCCTGTAAACTGATCTATGGTAATGCACTTAATTTTAATCTTCAATGTTAAAAGTAAAAACTGATCATGCAAAGCAGAAACATGTGTCACTTCACCATAAGCTGGCACAGGATCCAGCCTCCCCTTCGCCACTTAACCATTTGGGTCCTGCTGTTGGCTTTCTCCTGATTTTGTCCTCCTTGTTAATTTCCTCCTTGTTTCTCTGGGAGTCTTCCTCTGCCAGGTGTCCTCTGCAGCTGGTGGGCACTTCTTCCCCTGGCTGTGTCCCAGGGTCACAAAGCTTGCTGCTTTGGGCTACCATGAGTGGGCTCTGCAAGACACATGTCCACTGTGGTTTGGAAAGTTGGAAAAAGACGTCTCAAAGTTATGTCAGATTGTGGAGACCATTGTAAAAGCCGGGCCTCCCTGGGAGCTCAGCTGGTAAAGAATCAGCCTGCAATGCATGAGGCTCCAGTTTGATTCTTGGGTTGCGAAGTTTCCCTGGAAAAGGGATAGGCTACCCGCTCCAGTGTTCTTGGGCTTCTCTGGTGGCTCAGATGGTAAAGAATCCATCTGCAATGTGGGAGACCTGGGTTCAATCTCTAGGTTGGGAAGATCCCTGGAGGAGGACATGGCAACCCACTCCAGTATTCTTGCCTGGAGACTCCCCATAGACAGAGGAGCCTGGCAGGCTACAGAACATGGGGTCACAGAGTCAGACACGATTGAGCTACTAAGCACAGCACACATTGTAAAAGTCAATGGAAAAGGGCTTCCCTGGTGATCCAGTGGTTAACACTCTGTCTGCCAATGCAAGGGACACGGGTTTGATCCCTGGTGTGGGAAGATCCTACATGCCGTGGGGCAGCTAAGCCCGTGTGCTGCAACTACTGAGTCTGAGAGTCACAACTACTGAAGCCCGTGTGCCTAGAGCCTGTGCTCTGAAACAAGAGAAGCCACTGCAATGAGAAACCTGCAAACTATAGCGAGGGAGTATCCGCAGCTTGCAAAAACTAGGGAAAGCCTGCATGCAGCAATGAAGACCCAGAATAGCCAAAATAACTAACTAAATAAATAAAATTATTTTTTTTAAGTCAATGGAAAGAAAGTTCTCCCCTGCCCAAGATGCTGGTTAAATATTAAAGCAAGTTGGGTAATAATTACCAACAACTTCATTAGTGAGTGGACTTCCCTGGTGGCTCAGATGGTAAAGAATCCGCCTGCAATTCGGGAGACCTGGGTTTGATCCCTGGGGAACTGTGGTGTTGGAGAAGACTCTTGAGAATCCCTTGGACAGCAAGGAGATCAAACCAGTCAATCCTAAAGGAAATCAGTCCTGAATATTCATTGGCAGGACTGATGCTGAAGCTGAAGCTCCAATACTTTGGCCACCTGATGCTAAGAACTGGCTCATTGGAAAAGACTCTGATGCTGGGCAAGATTGAAGGTAGGAGGAGAAAGAGGCGAGAGAGGATGAGATGGTTGGATGGCATCAGTGACTCCATAGACATGAGTTTGAGCAAGGTCCAGGAGTTAGTGACAGACAGGGAAGCCTGGTGTGCTGCAGTCCATGGGGTCACAAAGAGTAGGACATGACTGAGCGACTAAATTGAGCTTTTTCATGAGTAAGTGAAAGTCACTCAGTCATGTCGAACTCTTTGTGACCCAATGGACTATACCATCCGAGGAATTCTCCAGGGCAGAATACTGGAGTGGGTAACCATTACCTTCTCCAGGAGATCTTCCCAACTCAGGGATTGAACCCAGGTCTCCTGGATTGCAGGCAGATTCTTTACCTGCTGAGCCCCATTCATGAGTAAGGGTCAAGGTAAAAGCCCAGAATTTTTCTTCTAGAAGTTTGTTGTAGTTTCTTAACAGAGGAGGTCCTGCTTCTCAGAGGCTCAGCATAGGTGGCAACTAGGAAAGTCGACCTGTAAAAAGGAGGGATTCTTTGGAATATGAGAGTAGAGGTGCACCCTTGTCATGGATCAGAGGGGCTTGGGGTGGTGGGATGCACGTAATAATTTTTCTGCCAGTACAAGGCCTCTGGCCCCGAAACTGCTCATTCCCAGCTGAGCATCCTACATGGTACCAGCTTTTTTCAAATAGCTCCTGGTGGCCATCACCGAATGACATGGCATTGCTGAAGCTTCATCCCTTGATCAAGGTTAAGAAGAACTGATGGCAGAGGGACATCTTTTATAGCAGAGTTGGGTGGAGGTTAGGAGAAGGTACTGAGTGCCGTGACTGTTGGGGTTGACCTCTTGGGAGCAGATACCTTGGGATACTCCAGTAGATGAATAATCTCAGGCAGAAGGAAAGCCATACAGAGTCTGGAGACCAAGAGCCCACACAGAGGGTGGGAACCAGAAGCTGTGAGTACCAGTGAGTGCTCAGATTTAGGGGAGGTAGTGGGGCCAGGTTACAGAGGGCCTGTGCTAGGGAGTTGCAGACTCGAGTCTGAGGCTGATGGTGAGCCTCAGAAGGAAGTGACATCAGAGATCTGTGACTTAGAAAGATTTCTTGGCCAACTCAGTGGGTGGCATGGAAGGCACAGAGATCAAAGAAGAAATGCTGGTCTATTTCAGCTCTGACCCCTGTCCTTTGCTCACCTGAAGGGGCACCTCATTCTCACTGGGCCCCCTGTTTCTGCTCTTTGTTCTTTCCATTACATCACTTCCTCTCTAGACTTTGCATACAAGATTCAGATAACTTCTTTCTTCTTCTGGGGTCCTAAATTCTTCATCTTGGCCAAAATCAGAGAAAACTCTTTCCTTCAGGAAGTGAAATCCATCATATGAAAATGCTGAGGCTGGTGTGGCATGGGAATCCCCTGGAAGACTTGAGAAAAACACAGATTTCTGGGCTTCGCCCACACAGTTTCTGACTTAGGTCAGGGGTGCGGGGGGCCTGAAAATCTGCATTTCTACAAGCCCCCAGGTGCTGCTGCTGCCGCCGTCCAGTGACCACACTCTGAGCAGCTGTGACAAGCCTCCTGGTGCCAGCAGCCCCTCTTCATCTTTGCTGTGTGATCTGGAGGCGGCAGAGGGATGACCAGATGGCCGTGGATGGTGCGAGTGGATACATTTCCCTAAGGGAGCTTCAGAAATTAAATTCAGAAGAAGGTTCCTGTGCCTTGAGCCCCGGAGAGCCTGTGCACTTTCTTTTGGGCTCTTGGGGGCAGAGTCCTCTCAGCCCTAACCATGCACGGAGGGTCCTGTTCTTTATCCAAAAACAATATGACGAACAAGAATTCAATTTGGCAGGGGCACTTTCTGTTGAAGCATACTTTCTCTTAATTTAATCACCCATGCAAGAGCCTTCCAGACGTTTGGATGGAAGTTTTTAGAAATTCAGCTCATTTTCTCAGATAGTTTCATTCTGGAACATCTGGTGGGGGATGGGAGCTGAGAGGTGGAGAGACAGACTGTCAGATGGAGAGTATTCAACTAGGAATGGGAACCCAGATGGAAAAATAAAATTTTTTTTTGAAAGACACGAAAATGGAGTTGTGGGAAGAACACATTTCTGGAGTCAGGCCCACCTGGCTGGAATTCCAGACTTGTCACTTACTGATGTGTGGCTCTGGGCAAACTTTCTGATCCCTCTGAACCTCAGTTTCCTCATCTGGAAGGTGGGTCCGTAACAGCTACTTTGCAGAGATGCTGTCGAGATTAGAAGTGACATATGTACAGCCTCAAGCACATATTGGAAGCCCAGGAAACCCTCAGATAATGTCATTTATTCTCATACCATTGTTGCTATTATTTTTCTTCTTCTTCTTTTTAATATTATCTCCATTTCAGAGAATTTATTTTATTTTTGACTGTGCTGCATCATCACTGCTGCTCGAGCTTTTCTCTAGTTACGAGCGGGGACTACTCTCTAGTCGTGGTATACGAGCTTCTCAGGGCAGTGGCTTCTCTTGATGTGGAGCACGGGCTCCAGGTTTCAGTAGTTGTAGCAAGTGAGTTCAGCAGTTGCAGCTCCCCAGCTCAATAGTTGTGGTGCATGGGCTTCGTTGCTTCAAGGCATGTGGGATCCTCTCCTATCAGGGATTGAACCCATGTCTCCTGCATTGGCAGGCAGGTTCTTTACCTCTGAGCCACCAGGGAAGCCCTTGAATGTTCTTTCATTCTGCTAATGTTCTGAGGGTGTCTACTCTGTTTCAGCTTCTGCTCGGGGCCACAGGGACAGAGTGTGAGAGAGATGTGCCTGCCTGGGAGGAATTCCGGCCTGGCCCAGGGGAGGACATGGATGATGTGCATACACACAGCTCCATGACAGAGGCATCTGCTGGCACTGTACCTGGCACCATGGAAAGAGATGGCGGGCAGTTGTGCCTGGCCTAAATTTGGGGCCTGTATCCCTGGACAGAGGCCCTTTCTGGGGGCAGCAACATGTAAAACCTTGTCTAAAGAAAAAAAAGACAAAGCTTATCTAGCCTGGGAAAAATATGGCTTCTCTCCTGCCCTGGAAAACTATGCTTCCTGCCTCTGTGACTGTTGTTTAGTCAGTCATGTCCGATTCTTTGCGACCCCATGGACTGTAGCCCGGCAGGCTCTTCTGTCCATGGGATTCTCTAGGCAAGAATACTGGAATGGGTTGTCATTTCCTCCTTCATCTGTGACTCTGCATGGAGGAAAATAGACTAGAAGGATGTCTTTGTAGTTGGGTATGGGTGGCTTGGGTAGGTGGTGTGACCTCTCTTAGCCATGGTTTCCAGGTCCAGGCAGGAGGATGGGTGATAAGAATGCAGTGGCTGTCACTACAGTTCACCTGTGTCTGGTGCTTGCTGGGTGCCCATCACTGATTCCCTGGCATCAACTCATTTAGTCTCTGCAGCAACCCTATGAGATTGGCACTATCATGCAAGACCAAGCCTAGGGTGAGGCAAGTGAGTCACTCACGTAAGCTCCCAATTTACGGAAGTATCCAAAATTCAATAATCAAGACAATATTTTAGGGACTTCCCTGGTGGTTCAGTGACTAAGACTCCAAGCTCTCAATGCAAGGGGCCCAGGTTGTTCAATCCCAGGTCGGGGAATTAGATCCTACATGTTGCAAGGAAGATCAAAGATCTTGCATGCTGAAACTAAGACTCAGCACAGCCAAATAAATAAATGAATGAATGAAGAAATACATATTTAAGAAGAACACATTTTTAAAAATTGTTTATTTTTATGTATTCATTTGGCTCTGCAGGATCTTAGCTGCGGCATCTGAACTCTTAGTTGAGGCATATGGGATTCAGTTCCCTGACCAGGGGTTGAACCCAGGCCCTCCTCATTGGGACCACAGAGTCTTAGCCACTGGACTGCCAGGAAAGTCCCAAAAGAAAATATTTTAATGCCACTTTAAAACATCAATGCAAAAAATTTCTGAGGAACTCATTATCAACATTTTAAATAACAAAACATCCTACTCTACACTTTTGTGAACACTCCCTCACTCACCTCACCTTTAATCCTGGCCCAGCTCATCCCCATTTTACAGATGAAGACACTGAGGTACAGGGAGACTGCCTTTGCTCCTGCCTTGTAATTCAGGGCCTTCTAACTGAAGGGTAGTGACCAGACAGATGGACTTCCCAGGTGGCTCAGTGGTAAAGAATTTGCCTGCCAATTCAGGAGACGAAGGAGATGCAGGTTCGATCCCTGGGTCAGGAAGATTCCTTGGAGGAGGGCATGGCAACCCACTCCAGTATTCTTGCCTGGAGAATCTATGGACAGAGGAGCCTGGTGGGCTACAGACCATGGGTTGCAAAGAGTTGGACATGACTGAGTGACTTAGAGTGCACGCATGCACGACCAGGCAGGCAGCTTCCTTCTGCTGTGAATGGTCCTCTGGGGGCCCCTGTTCATCCACCCCTCACAGAGAAACAGGAAAATAGACGGTGGAGAGCAAGGAGGCTGGGGCAGCTGGGCCATTTCTGTTGTGGTCGCCGTTACTGTTTAACATGCGTCAGACCCCGCAGTGCACTTTGAAATCGAAATGTACCAGGAAGCATCCTGGTAAACTTAGCTCTTCAGTCTTTTGAGAAGGGGGGCACCTGGCTGTACTTCAGAGAGAAATCAGATAGAGCAAAGGCAAGACCATTGTCAGTGACCCCAGATGGGAAGAAAGGGAGAATGAGACACCAAAACAGAGCCTGTGGCTACTTGAAAGAGATCACCCGGGGACGGAGGAAGGATCCATACACAATAATATTTTCCCTTTTTTTAATGACTTTCACAAACATTAGTTCATCTGTTCATGGCAAGCTAGATGCCATGATTTCCATTTTACTGCTGAGAAAACGTTAAGGGCAGAGAAGGTAGGGATTAGCTTATGATCGGTAGCCTGGCGAGTTGGGGAGGCTAGGACTTAGACCCTCTGCTCCCCTTCCTGCCCTTTTTTCAATACTTCTGTACAGCAGGAGTCCCCGGGATCTAATGCCTGGTGATCTGAGGTGGAGCTGACATGATAATAAGAGAAATGAAGTTCACAATAAATGTAACATGTTTGAAACATCTCGAAGACATCCCCCCACAATCTGGTCTGTGGAAAAACTGTCTTAAAGCAAACCAGTCCCTGGTGCCAAAAAGTCTGGGGACCACTGCTGTACAGAGAAGCCCACTCATGACACAGAGCTTGTTTCTTTTTTAACTCAGAAGCCCAGCACTAAACTCATTACATCTTTGAATTGGAAGAAAGCAGAGTTCTCTCTGCTTCCAAATCTACCCCAAACGCACCCACTTTCCTTTTACTCTGCACATGCAAGTTATTCTTTGAACTAACAATCCTGGACTTTGCATTCATAACCTGTTTCATTTCATTGAGCTTCAGTTGGGACCTCTCTCGATGTCGATTCTATCGTTTGCTTCTGTAGTAGATGAGTATTATACAATGGTCCTAAGGAATCTGGTCTCTCTATGTCCACGGGTCTCACAATGTGACGCTGCTGCCCCTCCCATCCATTGATCTATTCCTCTCCCCTGCTGGGTCTGGGCTGTCCTTGGGGTTTGCTTTAACCTGAAGAATGTAGCAGAAGTGAGGCTGTATTATTTGCAACAGTCAAAAGGTGGAAACAACCCAAGTGTCCGCGGACAGAAGAATGGATGAACCAAATGTGACACATACATACAAGGAATATTATTCAGCATGGAAAGATAAGGGCACTCTGACACATACCACATCAAGGATGAGGCTTGAAGACATGATGCTGAGAGAAATAAGCCAGTTACACGAAGGACAAATATTGTATGATTCCACTTCTGTGATGTTCCCAGAGTAGTCAAATTCATAAAGGCAGAGGTAGGACGGTGGTTACCGACAGCTAGGGGATGGGAAGAAAGTGGAGTTAGTGTTTAATGGGTACCGAGTTTCTATTTGGAAAGGTGAAAAAGTTCTTAAAGATGGACGGTGGTGATGGTGGCCCCAAAAAGTGAATGTACTTAATCTCAGTGAATTGTACACTTAAAAATGGTTAAAATAGCAACTTGTATGTTAAAAGTATTTTATCACAATAAAAATAATTTTTTTTAAAAAGTGAGAGTGGGCAAGTTTGGAGCCTAGGCCTTAAGGGGTCTTGCAGTTTCTGCCTTGGTCTTCTTAGAATGTGGCCCCAAGACCGCCAAGCAAAGACCATCATCCCCAGTCTAGCCTTTGAAAGAGTGAGAGGCCACTTGGAGGGACACAAAGCACCCCAATCAGCAGCCAGTGTGGCTGAGGCCTTCTGGGATTTTCCAGCCCAGCTGACATGGCTGAAGCCAGACAGAACCCATGGAAGAACTGCCCAGCCAACCCACAGAACCAGGATGAATAATGGTATTGTTGTTCTAAGCCAATCCTGTGTATTTCCTTTTAGTTACTCTCCTCCACTTCTCTGCTTGTTCATGGACTGGGGGAAGATGTATATTGTACTGTTTCATCCAACTCCTATTTGATATTATTATTTTTTTTAAGCACAAAAGATTTTCCCTTTCATGGTGACAACCCAGCTAGGAATTTTCATCCTATCATGTTTTAGTGATTTCTAGTGAATCAGAAAATAAAATCTGAGCCTTAGCTCTTGTATCACCCAAAAGGCTCATAGGTGTCCCATGAAGACCTGTTTACAAGCCATGGACTCTTTCTCATGAACTCTCCCCCAATCCTCTGTTAACCAAAGGTGATTTTTTTTCCTGTTCCCCTAGAAGAAAGTCAAACTCCCAGGAAATCCATCATTTTTCCAGGTGGAATAATAACTTATCAGAGGCTTTCTTAACCAACTGAGTTAAGAATTTACAGCAATGAAACATGGACTCTTACCCCTACTGATGACAAAAGAAGTGATACAAACTTTCTAGAGACAATGTAGCAATCTTGATGAAAAGAACAAAAAATATACATTCCTATGAGTCCCACATTTCACTTTTAGGAACTTGTCTTAAGTAAATAATTGTGGCTGTGAGTTAAGATTTAGCTACACAGAAGTATATTATAGTACTGACTGTATTAGTGAAAAATAGGAAACAACCTCCATTTCCAATAAGAGGAGATTTATCAAATACTTTTAAGTTATAGCCATAGAAAAGAATGTTATGCAGCTGTTAAAATTTTTTTGCAGAAGATTACTCAATGATATGGGGCTTCCCTGGTGGCTCAGATGGTGAAGAATCGACCTGCAATGTGGGAGACCTGGGTTTGATCCCAGGGTCGGGAAGATCCCCTGGAGGAGGGCATGGCAACCCACTCCAGTATTCTTGCCTGGAGAATCCCCATGGACAGAGGAGCCTGGCGGGCTACAGTCCATGGGGTCGCAAAGAGTCGGATAAGAATGAGTGACTAAGCACACACGCAATGATATAAAAAGATGCTCAAAATCTGTTGCAAACCAATATTCAATAACCAATTGAGTGTGATTTTGCTTTTATGAAAAATGTATTTATGTAAAACATGTTATAATGCAGATGCGTACAAAATGCACAGAAAGAGTTATACCGAAATGTTAACAGTGGTTACCTCTGGGAAGTAGAACTAAGACTGATTTTGAGTTGTTTTTTTTTTTTTCCCAGCTTGTCTGTGTATTTTAAATAGTTACCAAATATTCTACACAAAGTGGTTAATTGCTTTTGTTTTAGGATGTAACACAATAGAAGAAGTGGTGAGATTTATTTAAAAACAGTCTTCAAACAAAATATGTATTAATTACGGAAGAGAAGTTGGAGAAACATTGTCTTCCTTCCCTTGCTGAATCTTTTTTTTAAAAGAAACTTAAAATAATTTTATATATTTATTTATTTATCTTTGGGTATGCTCGGGGTTCATCGCTTTTCTCTAGTTGCAGCAAGTAGGGGCTACTCTCTAGTTACAGTGCACGGGCTTCTCTTTGCAGTGGCTTCTCTTGTTGTGGAGCACAGACTCTAGGTCGTGAGGGCTTCAGTAGTTGCAACTCTCAGCTCTAGAGCACAGACTCAGTAATTGTGCTTAGTTGCCCTGCAGCTTGTGGGATCTTCCCGGACCAGGGATTGAACCCATGTCCCCTGCGTTGGCAGGTGGATTCTTTACCACTGAGCCACTAAGGAAGCCCTCACTGAATATCTTTTTAATGCATGATTTGGAAGTAGTGAGGCCAGGTGTCCATGTCTCCACCATGAAGCAGAAGAGTGAGATGTGAGGACCTGGTCAGTATCACTAAGGGACATCTGTCCACTCAGCTTCCCACAGATCCTTATTTAGGGAGCATAGCTCAAAAAACCTAAATGTGGTCTCCACCTGGCTAGCCCAAGGCAACTGTATTAACACAGTGGCTGGTGGAAACAGACCTCTTGGATCAAAATCCTGGTTTGGACTGCTACCAGCTTTGGGATCTTAGAAAGGAAACAGAAACTTCAGCCTTTTGTTTACATGAAGCAGGGTCAGCTGCCGTCTTGCTGGTACTGGCCCATCAGTTGGTCAGAGTTGAAGTCAGAAACTTCCTGAGCACCTACGATGGAGACATTTTTCCCAGAAGAAAGCCCTGGAAGTAACTTTAAAATATCCAGGTCCCAGGATTGCTTCCTGGGGCAGTGAGTGGTTCACCACCTTCTGCTCACTGGAGCCTTGCGTTGGCTTTCTGGGTGCTCCCATGGCGAGGAAGGACAGTGCCCTTGGAACAGCCCCTTTCAGCTTGGACTCTGTGTTCCTGAGTCTGGTGTCAGCTGCTGAAACCCCAAATGGCTTCCCAAGGGTTCGAGGCATAGAGAAATAGCCTGTCTGTGCCCCACATGGAGAGGCCAGAAGGAAAGACAAATGTTTTAAACTCTCAGCCACCCGGCCTCCTGTTCTTGCTATTTCCCTAACATATGCTAACATATGCTTTCCTCCAGAACTTCAAAAACCTGCTTTTAGCAGCAATGAAAATAGGACCGTGCATCCAATTCAACTCTGAGCTTCAGAGTTTCCTCTAATACCATTACCTCATGTACAGAAGAAAATGTAAATCTGAAATATGCTGGTGATTATAACCTTTCTTCCTGACAGACATTGTAATATAAATGCACATAAATTGAATTTCTTCTTTAAAGAAATTTGAATACCTTTGGAGCATTTTAGCAAATCATCTGCAGTCCTCACAGCACTACATCAATGATCTGTGGAAAAGTGATCTCTCTGCAGCATGACTTCTGCAAAAGAAGGATGGAGCAGGGCCGGGACATGCCAAGAAAAATAGGACCCACCTTATTGATATTCAAAATTTATTTTATTAAACTTGCACAAAAGACAGAGACGTAGGGAGCGGGCACTACCAGGGAAGGGGATTCAAATATTAACTCCCAAAGTCCTGCTCACCATCATCTGCCTGCCAAAATTGGGGAGAAAATGAAGAAAGAAGGGGAATGACAGGTTTTTGGTTTTCCTTCATTTTGACTCTGCCCACTGGGGCTGTGTTTGGAGGCCCCGTGTTAACTATTAAATGAGAAATAGAGTGGAGTGTGGGCGTGGGAAGCTGTGTGCATCAGATAAGAGTTCTTGGGCCCAGATTTCTCTCCAGGATGGATGGAGAAGGGAGGTCAGAACAGTGTGTGTTCACCAGCTTGTGCTTGGACGAGAACATGCCCACTCAGAGCTCTCGTCCCTCCCAGGGGCTAAGGACAGGGCTTCCAGAGGCTTGATTGCTGATTGTTGCTGCTAAGCTGATAAGACTTGAAAAATCATCATAATAAAAAGTACGTTTCAGTTCAAGTCTTAGCTTTATAGGTTCTTGTTTGCATGACCCTGAATACAGTACAATCTGGGTCACAGTTTTCCCTCTGTGTAGAATGGATCCTCCTGTGATTGTTATAAAGATCAGCTGATTTTTGTATTTAAATCACCACATTTCTTTCATATGGAAATTTCTTATTTTGAATAAGAAAACAGAAATTGTTACTTAAAGACAGAAAGTGCACCAGCTTTCAACCCTTGGCTCCCGCAGCTTGAACCCTGGTCCTGTGCCCAGGTCCATTTTTCAGCTCTGAGTTGGCATTTGAAAGTGACCAGTGGACTGGGCCCTTTGGATCTGGGCCCAGTGGGTGCCCGAGAACTCTAAGGCTGTGGTTTGGGGGCTTGGCCTTGGCTTGGCTTGGGGTTTCCCACTGTCTAGAAACCTCCAAGATGGTAGGAAAGGAGCTGGTGGATTTTGGCCAGAAGGAATTTTCAAGTTAGGAATGTTGCTTAGGAGCCCTTCAGCCATAAATGCTGGAACATTAACAGAGGACATTGTCCTCTGAGAGCACACGTGGTCTGTGTTCCTCAGAGTGATTCACCAACAATAATGAATTATGGGTACGTGCACTTCCACCATTACCTCCCAGCTCCAGGAGCCCATAACTACACTTTTCTTCAGTCAAGAAGACAGCTGAGGCCACAAGATCCTTTGAGCTACCTGGAGGAGGCATCTGGAAGTGCCTTTCTTGGTCTGCTGGCCCTAAGATGGGTCAGGCTCCTGGGATGCTCTTTCTTAATCTATCAGATCACACATCCCCCTGACAAAACAAAGCCCACCAGTGCCTGACCAGTGACAGGACTACTATGACAAGACAGTCTGGAGGCGGTGGGTGATTCAGAGCCCGACCTCGTACTACAGATTGCCCAGTTTGGAATCCTGACTCCATCACTCTGGGAGCTTCGGGCAAGTGACTTCCCTTCTCTGTACCTCAATTTACTCATCAGCAAAATGGGAATGATGCTATGAGACCAAACCACAGGAAACTGCCATCTATATAGATCAGAAACAGTCAATGGCAATTTCATATGATTCATCCTAATAGCGGAGAAGGCAATGGCACCCCACTCCAGTACTCTTGCCTGGAAAATCCCATAGACGGAGGAGCCTGGTAGGCTGCAGTCCATGGGGTCGCTAAGAGTCAGACACGACTGAGCAACTTCACTTTCACTTTTCACTTTCATACATTGAAGAAGGAAATGGCAACCCACTCCAGTGTTCTTGCCTGGAGAATCCCAGGGACGGTGGAGCCTGGTGGACTGCCATCTATGGGGTCGCACAGAGTCGGACACGACTGAAGAGACTTAGCAGCAGCAGCATCCTAATAGTATATACTAGTGGAGTCATCAGAAATTACAAGCAGAAAAAACGTACGAAGTATGTGGTAAGAGCACAGTAGTGCCCTTGACCTGAGCACTTAACAGGGCAGCCCTGTACACTGTCCGTCTCCTGACAAATGCATTCATTCAGCGGACACTGGGAGAAGGCAAAATTCACTTCCAGTTGGGGCTATATTTGCTTTTATTTTCCATGAATTTTGATCTTGTGATTTTTGTTTGAAAAAAGCCAACAGCAGTAACTACAAAGCACATGGGACCGGGGCTGCGTGTCAGGCAAACAGAGCTACTGCCGGCCACGGTCTGCCCCCTCTGACAGCGCTTGTTGCAATCACATAATTACTTGTTAGTCTGAACTGTACTGATTTATGGAGGATCAATCTTTCTGCTGGTCTCCATTCCGCAGGGTTCCATGCCAGGAGCTTGTCAGGGAAGCTCATTTTACTAGAAGAGAGAAAACAAACAGTGAGACAGTGAAAGTGCCCTTGCAGATGTGGAGCTCAGAGAATGAAGTTCTGTCCTCCCCTTCCAGTATCTTTTATTATTTAAGGGCCACCCTGCCACACGTGTGGAGACAGTACCTTGAGAACAAGCCCAACTCTGGCCCAGGTCAACTGACTTCTCCACTGACCCCTCCTTACCTGGAATCCATAAAGGATGTGAAGCTTAAAAAGCTGAGCTATGGGGCTTCCTTGGAGGTCTGGTGGTTAAGGCTCGGCCTGCCAGTGCAGGAGACATGGGTTCAATCCCTGGTCTGGGAAGATCCCACACATGCTGTGGGGCAGCTAAGCCCGGGTGCCACAACTGCTGAAGCCCACGTGCTCTAGAGCCCATGCTCTGCGTTAAGCCCCCACAATCAGAAGCCCGTGCACTGCAACGAAGACCCAGGACAGCCTAAATAAATAAATAAAAAATTTTTTAAAAGCTGCAACTTCTCAGATCTATTCATTTAGTGACCCAGGGGAGTTTAATATGGGGGATTTGTAAAACCCTTAACTTCAGGGGTACAGGTAGGTTCCAGTGGGGACTGGTGAGGGGCAGCCGGTCTCAAGGAGGCTGAGAACATGAGCTCTGAAGTCAGACAACTGAAGGGCAAATCCAGGCTCCAGGCCTTCCTAGCTATGTGGTCCTGGGCCAGTCAGTTAACCTTGCCAAGCTTCAGTTTTCCCATCTGTAAAATGGCACTTCCTCACTGAGCTAGTGTCCTGTGAAAAGAGTTGATGTGTGTGAAGCAGTAGGCATAATGCACTGTATATAGTTAATGCTCAATAAATGCTGGTGAATACAGAAAGGTCACAGTGCTGCAGTAAGAGTTTTCAGTGTCTTCTTTGGTACTTCTGCCATTCTCAAGGGTGAACTCTGGGAAACGGGGCACATTAGTTCTCTTCTGTATCTAGCACAATGTTTTGTATCTGTGGGGCATCTAAAAATGAAGGTTAATTATGAAAGGAAGGCATTGGGAGCTGGAATATCTGCTTTCTGGTCCCAGCTCTGTGATCTTGGTATGGGTCCTATCTCCTCTCTGGGACTCAGGTTTCTCTCCTAGACTGGAACCAGCATTTCTCAAAGTTTGCCCTGAGATTCTAAGAATATTATCATGTTATATAGCTCAGTGGGCAAAAGAAGAGGAGAGATGGGCTCTGTGGTCAAGTTCATTTAGGAAAGGTTGAGAAGAACCATCAGACCAAGTTCCCTTACAGGACTTCTCAGAGCCGTTGTGGATTCAGCATTTCTGGGATCTCTCTGACCTTGGAGGCCCACTTCCCTGAAATCTTGCTATACCCGGATGTGATTTACAAGGGTGACCCAAGAGAAGTTAAATCTGTTTTGCTGGACTCATTTCTGAGTCTCCTAAGAGGATAGGAAGTCACGGGGTTGTCAGGCGTTCTCCAGGACTGGGAGAGCCCCTGGCAGAAATAGTGGCTTCCTTCCCTTAGTGGTCTTTGCAAGCTTCTCCGGGGCTGGGATGGGCCTGGGGAATCTTTGGGCTCCTCAACTCAAGGTCTGAACACAGACGTCTACGTTCAGGATAATGATAGTGACTTTGAGTGCCTGGAAAGTTGTGCCAAGGAATGTGTTTGGCTTATCAGAAAGGCCACCTCACCTTAGCCCAGAGGGGAACCGTCTCTGGGAAACTAATGTCCATGATTTCCCTGAGACTTTGCTAAAGATGAGGGGTGACTAGAAATGTCCACCCCACGATGTGGAGGCCAGCAGACTAGAGAGGGACGGAGATGAGAAAAGGAGCTGGTTTTCCCCAACTGTGGTTGTTTAGTTGCTAAGTCATGTCCGACTCTTTTGCAACCCCATGGATTGTAGTCCGCCACGCTCCTCTGTCCATTGGGATTTTTCCAGGCAAGAATACTGGAGTGGGTTGCCATTTCCTTCTCCAGAGGATCTTCCCCACCCAGGGATCGAACTCACATTTCCTGCATTGGCAGGCAGATTCTTCACCACTGAGCCACTGGGGAAGCCCTGTTTTCCCAACAGGGTGAGGATATTTACCAAGGGAGTTGCTTTTACTTTTTTTTTTTTGCTTTTACTTTCTTAATTGATGATTCATCCGTTTGTTCAACATATTCATATTGAATACCCAGTGCATGCCCGGCATTGTTCCAGGCTCTGGGAGTCCTGTGGTGGACAAATCCAGAGTCTCTGCTCTCTCGTGGAGTTTTCATTTCTATGTGGGCAGAGAGTAAACAAAGATATGACAGGTCAGGAGGCTGCTACGATACATGCTCAGAAGAAAAATGAAGCAGGTTAAAGGGACAGAGTGGTTAGGAGGCTTCCTTTAGGTAGGGTGATCAGGAAACGGCTCTCAGATTTGGCGACCTCTGAGTAGAGATCTGGATGGAGTGAGGAAGCTGCATGCATATCCAAGGGCACATAATTCCAGGAACAGGGAGCAGTCAGTGCCAAGGCCCTGAGGTACACGTCTAGTTGATGTGTTCAAGCAACAGGGGAGAGGCCAGTGTGACTTGAGTGGAGTGAGCAGTGGGGAGAGAAGTTGGAGAAAGTCATCAGAGAAGCCTTTAGAGCTTGGATTGTATTTATATCAAATAACTTTATTGAGGCATATTCTGCACAGTGTATAATTTGCCCTTTTCAACTGAATGACTCAATGCTTTTTAAAGTGAATTTACCAAGTGGTGCCACTATCACTCTAAATCTGTTTGAGAGCCTTTTCATCGCCCCAGTATGAGCTCTTGTGCTAATTTATTGTTAACTCCCGCTCCCCTCTGCCCCCACCCCAGGCAACCACTATCTGCTTTCTGCTGTCATTATAGCTTCACCTTTTCTGGAAGTCCCCTACAAATGGCATCTCTTCTGTCTGGCTTCTTTCACTGAGTATAGCGTTTTTTTGAGATATGCCCATGTCTTAGCTCATATCTTCGGTCCCTCCCTTTTTATTTCTTAACGGTATTCCTACTTGGATTGTATTTTAAGCAGTGACAGAAATCCATGGGAGGGTCTGGGGTGTAAGAGAGACTTATCATGACAGCACCTGGCCTTTATCACAGAGAAGCAGAATCCCTGGCAGGGCGAGCCCTTGGCTTTGACATAGATGAGTCTGCTTCTGCCACTGACGGGCTGTTGCTCTTGGACAAGTCATTTCACCTTCTTGAGTCTCAATTGTTTCATTTATTTTTTACTGGGGTGAAATACACCTAGCGTAAAATGTATCCTTTTAACCATTTTTAGATGTGCGCTTCAGTGGCATTAAGCGCATTCACATTGTCAAGCAACCGTCACCACCACCCGTTTCTAGAATTTCTCCATAACCCCAAACTGAACCTCTGTACCCATTAAACTGTATCTCCTCCCATTCTCTTGCCCAGCCCTTGACAAGTTCCATTTTATTGGGCTCGCCAAAAAGTTTATTCAGGGTTTTCCATACCATCTTAGCCACCAATACTTCCAGTCTTTTTTGGATTTGACTCAGCGGTTCCCCAACCTTTTTGGCACCAGGGACCGTTTTCATGGAAGACAATTTTCCCACAGACCTGGGAGGGTGGTGGTTTCAAGATGATTCAAGCGCATTACATTTATTGTGCCGTTTATTTCTATTATTATTACATCAGCTCCATCTCAGACCGCCCAGTCACTAGATCCCAGAAGTTGAGGACCCCTGCTCTAGGTAATTTATATAAGTGGAATCATGTGGTATTTGTCCTTTTGTGTCTGCCTTATTTCATTTAGCCTGATGTCCTCAAGGGTCATTCATATTGCAGCAGGTGTTAGAATTTCCTTCCATTTAAAGCCGGCTAATGTTCCATCGTGTGTATAGACCGCGTTTCGGTTATCTGTTCATCCATCGACGGACACTTGGATTGCTTCCACTTTTGGCTGTTATGAATAACACTCCTGTGAACATGGGTGCGCACCTCATTTTTAGATGCAGATGCCAGTAGTTATCCACCTGACATGACTGTCACACGGATGGAATGACACGATTCACATAAACTGCTTGGCACGGAGCCTGACACACGAAAAAATGCCGTAAGAACACCATTCACTAACGACTCGATGACAATAGAGTTATTATTATTAATGATGATCTGTAGCCAAGTATTTGATAGAGAAATGTCACAGAAAGGCAGGCTCACCGGGAAGGCCATGGGCGCTTTCTTTTTTCTTCATATAAACACAATTTCTACTATAAAAGTAATGTAGCCCTAATTTTTAAAATTTAGAGACTAGAGAAGGAAAAAAAAAAAAAACTCCACCCATAATCCCACCATTTTCTTGGAGTTTGAATTCCCTTCTATTCCAGAGGGATTAAACAGACTGAATTTCAATAGAACAGAGAGAAACTGGATTTCAGGGGGCTGGTGGGGGGTGGGGAAGAGACCCCATAGAAGATTCTTCTTTGAGAGGAATCATGTTGGTGTTTTGCTTTCAAAATCCCAGGGTCTGGCTGATTCAGCCAAGCTGGGATGCATTTTTTTTTTTTTTTGGCTTCAGCATCGAGAGAGAGAGAGAGGGAGGAATCAAAAAAAGGAAATATCATTTCCTTAACGACTAGGTATTAATATCCTGTTTAATTTAATTTCGGCTTTCTGCGCCGGTGAGCTCTTTTCCCTCTAACGTACAGTGTCAGCTTGGCAGGGAGTTTCTGACAGTATCAAAAGAGGATTTAGCTCTGAACCCTTGCCATGAAAGTGTCTCTATCTGCGCCCAGTGTAGGCTTTCAGAAGAGAGCATTGTGTCCTGTGAAGACGGTAATTGAGTGAATGAGGCCTGGCACCTGGGCCTGCCGTGGAGTCCTGATAAGGACATAAAGACAGGCTTAAAGGGCCTGCTTGCCAGAGGCAGAGAGCCTGGTGCGTCCCCGCGGAGCACTGAGTTCAGGGACTCGGCCCCTGCCGCCCCACAGAAGGAGGGTCCTGGGCGGAGGGGAGGCTCCCAGAGGCAGAGAGCCTGGTGCGTCCCCGCGGAGCACTGAGCTCAGGGACTCGGCCCCTGCCGCCCCACAGAAGGAGGGTCCTGGGCGGAGGGGAGGCTCCCAGAGGCAGAGAGCCTGGTGCGTCCCCGCGGAGCACTGAGCTCAGGGACTCGGCCCCTGCCGCCCCACAGAAGGAGGGTCCTGGGCGGAGGGGAGGCTCCCAGAGGCAGAGAGCCTGGTGCATCCCCACGGAGCACTGAGCTCGGGGACTCGGCCCCTGCCGCCCCACAGAAGGAGGGTCCTGGGTGGAGGGGAGGCTCCCAGAGGCAGAGAGCCTGGTGCGTCCCCATGGAGCACTGAGGTCGGGGACTCGGCCCCTGCCGCCCCACAGAAGGAGGGTCCTGGGTGGAGGGGAGGCTCCCAGAGGCAGAGAGCCTGGTGCGTCCCCATGGAGCACTGAGGTCGGGGACTCGGCCCCTGCCGCCCCACAGAAGGAGGGTCCTGGGCGGAGGGGAGGCTCCCAGAGGCAGAGAGCCTGGTGCGTCCCCGCGGAGCACTGAGCTCGGGGACTCGGCCCCTGCCGCCCCACAGAAGGAGGGTCCTGGGCGGAGGGGAGGCTCCCAGAGGCAGAGAGCCTGGTGCATCCCCACGGAGCACTGAGCTCGGGGACTCGGCCCCTGCCGCCCCACAGAAGGAGGGTCCTGGGTGGAGGGGAGGCTCCCAGAGGCAGAGAGCCTGGTGCGTCCCCACGGAGCACTGAGGTCGGGGACTCGGCCCCTGCCGCCCCACAGAAGGAGGGTCCTGGGTGGAGGGGAGGCTCCCAGAGGCAGAGAGCCTGGTGCGTCCCCATGGAGCACTGAGGTCGGGGACTCGGCCCCTGCCGCCCCACAGAAGGAGGGTCCTGGGTGGAGGGGAGGCTCCCAGAGGCAGAGAGCCTGGTGCGTCCCCACGGAGCACTGAGGTCGGGGACTCGGCCCCTGCCGCCCCACAGAAGGAGGGTCCTGGGCAGAGGGGAGGCTCCCAGAGGCAGAGAGCCTGGTGCATCCCCACGGACCACTGAGCTCGGGGACTCGGCCCCTGCCGCCCCACAGAAGGAGGGTCCTGGGCAGAGGGGAGACTCCAGCATTCTGCCCTTCAACACGGTGGATGGCACACTGGGGGAGATAAGCAGTGAGGAATGGGACGGAGCTGGGCCAGCCAGCGGATACACCCCCTATTTCTTGATCAATACAATCTATTCTTTGGCCAATGCCAGTCTAGAGAGCTGTCTTCTGTCTTGTCTTGAGGGGCTGAATGGCCACTGTAAGACTGAATGGGGATCTCTGTGAGTCTGAGTGGTGAATTTTCCTAGTGATTCCAACCTATATCCAACTGCCCTTGGTCAGGATTCACAGCCCAAAACAGGATTGCCCATCCCTCTGAGGACTCAAGAGTGATCACTTCCTCCCTGAACTGAAGACAATTAAGCAGATAAGTGACCATGGGAATATTGCCTACCCATCCATCTACCTATCTGCCCATCCATCCACCACCCCATCCATCTATCCATCCATTGACAATCCCTGCTGCTATCCCAACCCTGCATTTACCCATTATCCATCCATCCACCCATCCATCCATCCATCCATTCATCCATCCATCCATCTGACTTTAGAGAGCCTTCAGGAACTGATGGATGGGACCTTTTAATAGGCCTTTAATAGTGAGAGCTTTGAACAAGAAGTTGGAGCCCAAATCCCCAATTAGCTGTGTGACCCCAGCTAAGTCGGGCTTCCCTGGTAGCAGTTGGTAAAGAATCCGCTGGCAATGCAGGAGACCCCGGTTCAACTCCTGGGTCAGGAAGATACCCTGGAGGAGGGCATGGCAACCCACTCCACTATTCTTGCCTGGAGAATCCCATGTCAGAGGAGTCTGGTGGGCTAAAGTCCATGGGATTGCAAAGAATGAAACATGACTGAAGTGAAAGAGCATAGCACAGCACCCAGCTAAGTCACTGCTTTAGAGTTTGCCACAATCGTGGCCTTATTAATCAGGGGCAGGCTAACTTTGTAAACCATGACTCACAAATTTCAGTGGCCTAATGTAAGACCCAGGAACACAAAGAGAACACAAACATCAGGAGTGCCAGCTGTCTCTGCCCCTGGGTCTCTGGATGGCTCTTGATCCTAAAGAAACAGTAAAATGTCAGATACCAAGAGAGAGAAGTGGGTCCAAAGCTTCCAGATTTTCTTTATTCCCTAAGCATCAAATTAGATGTTATCTGCATTACTGCTGACTGCTGCAAAAGTGGGAGATTCTTCTACTGGCCATTGGAGAGCAGAGAAGATAGAAGACTGAAGAGCAGAAAAGTTTTTATCTTTCTTTTCTTCTTCTATTAAAGTACAGAGGGATGGGATGGGGAGGGAGGTGGGAGGGGGGTTCAGGATGGGAAACACATGTAAACCCATGGCTGATTCATGTCAACATATGGCAAAAACCACTACAATATTGTAAAGTAATTAGCCCCCAACTAAAGTAAATAAATTTATTTTAAAAAAATAAATAAATAAAGCACCCACACCACACACAAAAAAATAAAGTACAGTTGATTTACAATGTTGTGTTAGTTTCAGGTGTACAGCAAAGTGATTCAGTTATACATACATATATATCTATTTCAGATTCTTTTCCCTTATAGGCTATTATCAAATACTGAGTATAGTTCCGTGTGCTATACAGTAGGACCTTGTTGGTTATCTATTTCATATATAGCAGAAGTTTTTCTGATCCCTGAATTCAAAACTTCTCAAATATGACCACAGGACCCTGCTCCAAAGTGGAAGAGAGAAGGTCGTATTCTCTTCTCTTTAAATATTTGACATTGGGAAGAAATGAAAGGCCCATAATTTCATCTAATCATAGTCTTCTTTTATCTAGAATTCTGATGGACAAGTTTACACCTAGACTTTTCTAGGAACCTGTACAAATATATATTTCAAAATCGTCATCATCATTGCTGACATTGACTACTTATTATGGGCACCTGATGTGAACAGCTGACTCATTGGAAAAGACCCTGATGCTGGGAAAGATTGAGGACAGAGGAGAAGAAGGCAACAGAGGATGAGATGGTTGGACAGCATCCCTGGTGCAATGGACATGAACATGGGCAAACTCCAGGAGAGGGTGAATGACAGGGAAGCCTGCTGTGCTGCAGTCCATGGAGTCATGAAGAGTCAGACACAGCTTGGCGACTGGACAACAAAAACATTGTGAGCCAGGCACTATTCTAAGAGGTCTATACAATTATATAGTTTACTTGCAACAACCTTATGAGGCAGGTATGATTATAGCCCCCTGTTTCAGAAATCTATGATGGGATGAGATTTACCTAAGATCACACAGCTACAAGCAAGAGTGATTTGAGTGACTTAACTTGCACCCAACAGCTTGGAAGGTATCATGGCAACTCCTACAGGAGATTTTCCTGAAGGTCCTTATTTTGGCCACTTTCAACTCTGTATGTCAATTTTCTTATCCATCAAATGGGGGTGCCAGTCACTGACTCTCTGGCCTCTGTGGGCAGCATTATTGCAGAGATCATCTAAGAGAATGGATTTAAAAGCACTTGTCTGAGTACAAGGTGCCACAAATGAACAGAGTCGCTGCTCTGGGTGTAGCATCCTCTGTTTGTAGGCCTTTTGCTGCCCTTGGCCTCAACCTTGCTAAAAATCATCAAGTGAGTGATTCAGCAAAGTGAGGGCTTACGACAGAACACAGTGTTCAAATGAAGTCCCTACCTTTGGAATATTAACCTTGGAAGGCCGGGGTGAGCTGGGAAGTCTGGAGCCTTCCCCGAGGTCCCTGGCAGTCTCTGCTGTGCGTGTTGTTCCAGCTCGAGGAGAGATGAGCCTCATCTCCACACTCCAGATGTTTCCAGGGCTGCAGAGACAGCACTCTCTGGAGCGGGCTATCGGGCACCAACTCTTCCGGTCCTGTTCTCCCCTGGGTTCTCAGTATTTGATTTACAATGTTGTGTTAATTTCTGCTGCACAGCAAAGTGACTCAGCTATACATCTACGTATCCTCTTCCATGATGATTGATCACAGGATATCGAGTATGGAGTTCCCTGTGTTATACAGCAGGGCCTTGATGTTTATCCATTTTATATATAATAGTTTGTATTGGCTAACCCACTAAACTCCCAATCCTTCCCTCCCCCTCCCATGGGTTCTCTTTAACTGGCTTGGTTTCACTGCAGGGAATGCTGAGGAGATGGGAGTATTTTTATTTTTTCTCTCAAAAAATTACAGAAACTATAATCTCTTTCACATCTGGGTCCGACTGCAGATAGGCAAGAGCGGGCGGAACAGGCTGGTGGGCAAGTCAACCTCAGGAAGAGGCAGGTACCCTTCCGCAGACTGCACGCCCATGCAGGTGTGACTGCTGGCCCCCCTCGCAGTCTCAACAAGAAGAGGTGAGGTGCCTCCAAGTGAGGGCTGGGGGAGGGCGTTTGTTTTTATTTTTCCATGATGTTGGGCTCTTTCCTCTTGGAGTGTTCTGTCTGCATTTTCTGGAAGCAGTTAGAAGCAACAGTTAAATGTTTACGGGAAAATGGCTAACACGCCTAGCATCTTTCTAAAGCTGGTTCCCACTCAGAGAAAGGCTTTATCCGAATTGATTCTGCCCTAACCAACTCTACTCTCTCTATGCAAAGGGCTTTCCTGAAACTTCCAAATGTTTATAGGGCAGATTAAACAAGCTTGAGGTCATAAAGTGCAGCTGCTATTTAAATATAAGCATCCAGGTCCCAGGCATCTGATTATTGGTAGGTGTTGAGTGCCACTTGCAGAGCAAGTGGCCGGCCTGCCTTAAATAACTCTAACTAGGCCCAAACAGTCCTTAAGAGGTTTCTAGGATTAGATCACAGCCTGGCAAAAGCAGAGAAAGTCTGGAAAAGTCCTGGGAGGATTTTAAATTTTTTTTTCTTTTGTTTTAATCTAGCAGATCAAGCAGCTGAGGCAAGCTTTGGACCAAATTAAACATTTCAATAACTCGTATTTTTAAATCACAATCAGCTGGAGGAATGTTGGTTTGTGCCTGGCCCAGAAGAACAGTTTTGGGGATGTTTTGAAAGGATCACCAGTAGGGAGGCTGGGGAAGCAGATTATTGCCATTGCTCTTAAAGGAAAGAAGGATTTGTTTTATTCCAAACTGGAGGGTATTCAGTGGAGTTACTGGCAGATGGAAAAGGAACTAGCCAAGTGTCTTAGTTAGCACAGGCTGCTATGACAAAATACCATAGACTGGGTGACTTGATACAGCATGGGCTTATTTCTCACAGTTCTGGAGGCTGAGAAGCCCAAGTTCAAGGTTCCAGCCAATTTGGTTACTGGTGGAAGCTTTCTTCCTGGCTTATAGATGGTTTCTTGTGCAGTAGAGACAGCTCTTTTTTCTCTTGTATCTCTTCTTGTGTGCATGTATGCTAAGTCACTTCAGTCATTTCCGACTGACTCTTTTAAACTCTATGGACTGTAACCCACCAAGTTCCTCTGTCCATGAAATTCTCCAAGCAAGAATACTGGAGTGGATTGCCATGCCCTCCTCCAGGGATCTTTCCGACCCAGAGATCAAACCTGTGTCTCCTGGAGCTCCTGCATTGCCAGGCAGGTTTGTACTCTTTACCACTAGCTCCACCTGGGAAGCCCCTATCTCTTCTTATAAGGGCACTAATCCCATCACAAGGACACGACCCTCATGACCTAATTACCTCCAAAGGCTCCACCTCCAAATACAGTCACACTGGGAGATAGGGCTTCAGTGTAATAATTTTGGGGAGGCACAACTTATTCAATAGCACCAACGTACCCCTTGAGACCATCAAAACATTTAACAAACAAAGACACAAGTGCCTCCCCAAAATTGTATCTGCTAGAAATGCTTCTGCATTAGCAAGCACAAAAGACATAAGAGTCCTAATCACTGATGTAGGTGACAGTGTCACCCAGGAAATATGACCCAGGAAGTCTTATTTCATGCCTGGTCCCTGATGCTGTGTGCCAGAACAAAATTACGTGCCAAAGGACGAGCCCTGCCTGGGATTCTCCCTCAACATTTATTTCATGAAAGATGGGTTTGGTCCCTTAAGATGGGGCTTAATGTTGAAAATAAACTTGGCTGAGCAGGTAAACTCTTAAGAGGCCAGCTAATGCCAGGTGATTCTCTCAGCTTGTGAAATCTCTGCCTTTTACTTGGTCATATTTTCAAAAGAGAAGACAGCTAATGGGAGTAAGTTCCTTACATTAAAAACATACTCTGGTTAACAGCACAAAACCACTTAAGTTGGCAGCAGACCAATTATTAATTAGACAAATGGCCTTTTATAAATCCCTCTGCAGCCTCTGGACAGCCGATGGGTTTATGGCCCATGCATTAGGGAACATGGTTGCTCTGTGGTTATAATTATCCACAGTTGCTGGCAGTTTGAGAGTCACAGAGCCAAAAACATCTGCCCTGTGGACATGCTGTCCCGTGCTACCACAGGGGTGATGGGGAGAAAGCTGACATAGGAGAGGATGGTTTGTTCTATTGCCTTTCTTAGCTGTTTGTTGCTGGCAAAGTCCCGAGAATTGTTTTCTTTTTTTATTGTACATTCATTTTTAATTGAAGCATGGTTGACTTATAATATTGCGTTAATTTCAGATATACAACAAAGTTATCCAGTTATATATGTATTTTCAGATAATTTTCCATTATAGGTTATTATCAAATATTGAATAGTGCTCCCTCTGCTATACAGTAAATCCTTGTTGATTATCTATTTTATGTATAGTACTTTGTATCTGTTAATCCCAGTCTTCTAATTTATACCCCTCTACATCTACTTCCCCCGTGGTAATCATAAGTTTGTTTTCTATGTCTGTGAGTCTGTTTCTGTTTTCTATATAGATTCATTTGTATTATTTTTTAGAGCCCACATATAAGCACTATGTGATACTTGTGTTTTCCTGTCTGACTTACTTCACTATGTATGATAATCTCTATGTCCATCCATGTTTCCACAGAAGGTAATATTTCATTCTTTTTTATAGCTGAGTAATATAATATATACCACATCTTCTTAAACCAATCCAAGAGAAGTGCCTAGAATCTTTTCTTAGTTTCCTCATCTGAACGAGTGTCCAATTGGTACCTCTAGTTTTCACCCGCCTAGCATCCACTTCTCTCTTTTGATAACAGCATCTTGATTTGCCTTCAGAAGCTATCTCTTCTCCACTCTCAGTCCCTGGGTTTCTCTTAGCACTAGAGATGGTCACATGACCCCGGCCTGGTCAGTCAGAGCAGGGCATCCCCCTTCCTTCAGTGACTGGTCCCATCTAGTTGGAAGCAGAGCTACTCAACTCCCTGGCACCATATCAACAACTATTGTTCATGGGGAGTAGATCCAACTCTGGCAGTCAGCTTTGTTCATGTCTGTGAATATCTGTGGTTGCAAAGTTTTGAAAGTTAGTATGTTTTTATAGTTCTTTAAAAAAATATATTGAAAATACTGAAAAAGAACCCCATTGCTTCTATAGCATAAATTATAGAAGGTAGAGACCCTCAAGATCTTAGCCAGTGGAGCTGAGAAAAACTGATGCAATGGGGAATCCTATAGGCATGTATTAACCCAGAGTCTAATTATTGATGTAAAAGCACATGAAGCTCAGTGATTTCACACACACAGTTTCATTTTCACCAATGTCCTGTCCTCCTGACAGTGGGTAGGGGGTAATTTTCTTCCTCCAGTCATTCAGACTCTAGGTTCTTTCCATCTCATGGTTCTGCCATCCCCTGCACCTGCCAACCCTACTGTGGATCTTTGAGTTTTGATAGTACGCAGCAGGAAGAGAAAGCATGGAGTATGATGCTGAGGTTTGATGGGCCAGGCCTAGCAGTGATGCACATCAGCCCACATCCCATTGGCTAGAACCCAGTCACATGGCCACCCTAACTGCAAGGGAAGCTGGGAAATGTAGTTTACCTTGGTGCCCAGGAGGAAGGGAAACATTTAGGTAGACAGTCGCTAGGCTCTGCAGCACTCCAGTGACACCATTACAAGTTGGTGGTTCAGTTGACAGCATGTTTTCTTTTTGTGACTATGAATATCACAAGTGTGCTTTCTTTGGGGCGACAGAAAGGTACCAAAGAAAATAGCAAAAACTCAAAGCCAGCCATTTCTCAGGCTTTCTGGCTCCATAAGATTGAAAATATTTAGAGGTCATAGGCTTCTTGGTTCTCACTGAATGCCACGTTTGTCCTAAGTGATTAGTTTGACGTTGGGTAACAGAGTTGAAGGGTCCAGTGTTGTTTTAGTCAGAACTGGGTTTTCCTCTAACTGTCTGTTCACTTGTTTATTACCGTCTGGAAACCTAGTTCCCAAGAAAGCTGGAGTTTCGTACATGTCCAGGCATCTGAAGGCTCCACACTAGTTTGATGGGTGACATTATGTGTGTTCATGAGAAAATCATTTCAAGGGCTACAAATGAGTCCTTTAGTAATACCCAGGAGTCATAATGTCTGTGACATAATGAACCTTCCTAAATTACAACCTACACTAATTAGATCACTTATTGCCACATTCCAGGCCCTGAAACAATTTGCTTAAAGTGATAGTTACCTCTAATGAAAAGATACATAACGGAAAATGTCAGCAACCTTTTAAATCCTCCACAACTTATCATGAAGACTGTCTTGTGCAAAGTGCTCATGGTGAAGCAACTTCTTTTGTCTCCGATTCCTCCTAAATTAGGTGAGTATTTTATGATTGCTTAGAAATAGAGGGAATTCCCCGGGGTCATCAGGAGATTAGGTAAGGTCTGTCTGTCTCCTCCAACCCTTTTCTGACCCCTTCCTGCCTTTGCTCCTCTCTCCCTGTTCTACTCCTCTCCTCTCCTGTGGCTGAGACACTCACAGCATCTTGCCTAGAATGATTTATGGTTGTCAGTTTCTTAGAAAGTGGGCTTTCCTGGGCTGCTTGGGGGCCCTGACGGCCTGGCAGGGGTGACGCTCCTTGTCTCTCCTCAAGCCCTCCCCGAGGGTGCCCTATGTCACAGCTACCTCTCTGGTGAGGTTGGAAGGGGTGTCCCCATCACACGTACTGATGGAAAACAAGGTCTGGAGAGGGCTGGTACCATCGATGCCAGCCTGGCAGTTTGAGCTTCAGTAGGAAACAGAGTCATTCGAGGAGGCCATTGAAGGCACTATAGTAAGTCCCCTACATACAAACAACTTACTAACACGCGAACATACCTCTGGTTCCATCAAGGAACCAGAACCTGTGTCATCAACGTCAGAAAGTGAAAGTGGAAGTCATTCAGTCGTGTTCGACTCTTTGCGATCCCATGGACTGGAGTCTGTCAGGCTCCTTTGTCCATGAGATTTTCCAGGCAAGAATACTGGAGTGGATCCCAGTGATTCCCTTCTCCAGGGCGGTCTTCCCAACCCAGGAATCGAACCAATGTCTCCTGCATTGCAGGTGGATTCCTTACCAGCTGACCTACCATGGAGTGAAATTGCAGCCTGCCCTCCATCTCCTATTGCCGGCGATCCTTCAGTTCTGCCATCTCCTGGTTCCTCTCCCTCCTCTAGTCTGTAACTCTTCTTGCCTGTTCAGCCCCTTATACCACTGTTGTACTGTACTACTGTACTTTTCAGGGTACTGTACAATTAAAATGTTTTCTTTAATTTTTTGTCCTTTTTTATGTATTATTTGCATGAAAAGCATTGTACACCTATTACAGTACAGTACTATATAGCCAGTTGTGTTAGTTGGGAACCTAGGCTAGGTTTGTTGGACTTAACGAACAAACCGGACTTAACGAACCCTCTCATGGAATGGAACTCTTTCATATGTAGGGGACTTAATGTATTTGCAAAGATATGGGCAGGGTGCAGAGAAACCCAAGGATGACAGTGAGCTGTTGCCACCTCTTGGCCCAAAGGGACCAGGGTAAGGAGCAGCCATCAGAATCGAGAAGTCAGAAGCTCTAGAAAGGACCTCCGTGAGCTCTCTGCTGACCTCACTGCCTGTCCCAGGTGCCCCAGGGAGGGAGCCAGAGAATAAATTCCCCAGGGAGGAGGTGAGCAGGAAGCACACTGGACCTGTTTGATCCAGACCGGTTGGATCAGCTTCCAGGGCTGCGGAGCAGGGAGAGGAGAGGGGAGTGCAGCTTTGAGGGGTGAGGCACACAGATCGTCAGCGCCGGGCAGTTTCTGCCCAGAGTCCTGTTGTTTGGGAAACCATCTTCCCTGCCTGCCATGGCTCCATATCCTTTTTTTGTTCCCTTGGGTCCTGGGTTGCCACTCTCCTCTGTGTAGGCGAGGAGCAGCACTCTGGTCAGCCTGGGGTCTCACCCTCGGCCTGGCTTCTTTTGGGGACCAATGGCTGCCCTTTGGGGACATCCGATGACATCCCATGGGTCCTCCGAGGCCCAGAACACAGCACAGGTTTCTTGTGCTTCAGAACTCACCCTGTCAGCCTGAGGGTGTGTCCCTGCAACAAAGAAGGCGTCTCATCAGAAAAACAGACCACACCCATTTAGAAAATGAGATGTCTTTGCTACACTCCTCTTTCTTGGAAAAAAAAAAAAAAATGAAGAGGAACTGAAAGGGATTTATTTATTGCCTGGACCTTCTGGCTTCCAGAAAGCTTATTTGGAAGCACCCGGGGAGTTGCCTGACACAAAACAGGTGCTAAGAGCCTATCAGGGGAATCTGAGTGGTAGGGCCTCCGGGAGAGTTCTCCAAATTTGGAGTTCTTGTTAAAAACCTTCCTTGATACCACCATCCCCTGGAAAAGAACAGAATCCATCTTGCAACTGAAAAGACATTCATTTGCCTTCAGGCTTGTGTGTCAGTAATAATTGTGATAACAGCAATAGCCCCTTTTAGTGCATTAGGTAATTTATTTATGTTTTCCCATTTTGGTCCTCAGAACATCTCCATGGATCAGTTAGAGGTGAGGAAACAAGTTCTGAGAGCTTCAGGCACTTCCCCGGGGCAACACAGCTGGGCAATGCTATGAGCCAGTTCTTCCTGACAGTAAAGCTAGTGCTCCCCAACCTCCATCCCTCCTTAGCAGGCCCAACTGGGGCAGAGAAAAATCCAGAAGAATTCTAAAATAGTATTCCTGCCCTCAAGGAGATAAGATCTATTCGGGGAGACAAGGTAAACCTTCAGGGAAGAGTTGCAGGTGCTGTAAGCTTCAGAGCCAGATGCCAGTGTGCGTGTGTTTGTGTGTGCCTATGTGTGTGTGTGTGAGTGTGTGTGTGTAGAGGGGGCAGGCTGCATTACATACATCCTCTCATGTAAGCATCTCAACAATCCTATGAAATGGGGACTTGGGATCACCTCATTCTTACAGATGAGGAAGTTCAGTCTCAGTTTAAGTGGCTTGTCCAAGGTCACGCAGCCAGCAAATTCAAGAGCCCGAACTCTAACCCAGAGAAGTCTGTCTCCACAGCTAATGCTTTTGACCACTGTCTAAGGCTCTGAGTTGATCGATACATAACCCAGCCTTCCTGTCCAGTCCATGCAGTGGAGCCTGGAGAAAGCAAGGACAGTCCTGTCCTGGGATTCGTGTTAATGAGATGAGACGGGATTTCCCCCAGGCAGGGACCTGGGGGCCAGAGGCCAGACAGAAAAGGGCAGTCCTCCTGCTTTGGGGACAGCCAGGCTTCCCAAGGGTTTGGAGACTGCTGCCTGTAGACCTGGGCAGAGTCCCACGCCCTAGACCCCAAATCCCTCCTGGGCCACTCGAGAGAGATGGGAGCAGGCTCTGACGGGGAGGACCCCCAAGATCCCTTCTCCCTTGAAAATGTTTTTCTTTGCAGGCCGGCGAGGCTCCTTTCTCTCTGTAGCCAACATGTCCAAGGCTGACAGGTTAAAACTGCTCGCTTGCTTTTAAGTGTCAGGAGATGTAAATAGTTTTAGTCTTCAGTGGTTTCTGATTGAATCTCCTTTTGAAGTAATGATAGCTATAATTTAAAGCAACAGTTACCATATTTTCCTTGCTGACTGGCCTGCTTTGAAGCACTAAGTATAAATCTGCTTAAAATCTTAAAATAGCTGTAGCTCTGTCTTAATATTCTACCAGGAGCCAGGGAGATTCGGCCTCTAATTGCCATCATCTGTAACTAATATCAGCAGCACAGCGGGCTCGTGACAAGGTGGCTGGGAGAATTGCTCTGACATGGACAGGAAGGTAGAGGCAGAGACATGGTCCCCCTTGGGGACCCTTGGCTTTGGTTGGAGTTCGGAAGAAACCCGTCCGAAATTAGGACCAAATGGGCTCGGAGCTCTGAGATTTTCAGGACCGTCTTTTCCAGCCCCTTACAGGAGCCTGGGGTGAAAATGAGAGGGGGGGCCTCCTTGCAAAATAGTATGTGGAAAGTTTAAGGGTGGGCAAACACTCAGTTCGAGCCAGTGCAATTCCCAGGGACTGCCTCCATGGCTTCCTCATTCTTCATAAGAAAAATAAGGACTGGAGGGGAGACTCCAGTGTGGCTGGTGATCCGTGGGGAATAATGGATAACCTTTTCTGCTGTGTTACAGCAAATGCATTGAAAACCCAGTTGATTTCTTAAATTGGCAGCCATGTTTCATTCATTCACACACATTAGTTGATTCAACGAGTACTCATCGAATCTCTGCAGCATCCGGGGCAGTGAACAAAAGAGTCGGCAATCCCATCTGACAGGGTTTCTGATAAGCACGGGAGAGTTGGATGGTGATGAATGTAAGGGGGTAAAGTATAGCAGGAAATAAGGTAGGGAGGACCAAGTTTGCCATTTAAAAAATGATTGTCAGGCTTCTCTCATGGCTCAAAGAGAGAATCAAAGAATCTGCCTGCCAATGCAGGTGACACGGGTTGATCCTGGTCCAGGAAGATCCCACATGCTTCGAAGCAACTGAGTCTGTGAGCCACAACTGTGGAGCCCATGTGCTCTAGAGCCTGTGCCTCGCAGCAAGAGAAGCCACTGAAATGAGAAGCTCATGCATCACAACTAGAGAAAAACCTGTGCAGCAACGAAGACCCAGCCCAGCCCAATATAAATAATTAAATAATTTTTAAAAGTTGTCACCCAGAAGGTGGCATAAAATGACATTTCTGTTTTTCTGTGAACAGGTCAATGAAAAGCGTACCGATGCGAGCAGATGCAGACTATTATAAACAGAATGGATAAACAACAAGGTCCTACTGTTTAACACAGGGAACTATATTCAATATCCCATGACAGCCATAATGAAAAAGAATATGAGAAAGAATGTATATATATATATATATATATATATATATATATATGTGTGTGTGTGTGTGTGTGTGTGTATAACTGAATCACTTTGCTGTATAGTGCTGAAATAACACATTGTAAATCAACTATTCTTTCATAAAATAAAATTTTTAAGAAAGTGTACTAACATGGATCAACTTAGCATTCTAAAAAATCTTGGTGGGAAACATTCAGAGAAGTTGAAAGGTTTATGCCAAGACTATGGATGATTTTAACTTTTTCTTCTCTCTGCACACATTTTCTAAACAACCATGATAAAGATGTATGCCTTTTGGGAAAAACTGGTAATTGATTTTGGCAATTCCTCAGTAAGTTAAACACAGAATTACTGTATGATCTAGTAATTCCACCCCTGATTATATACTTGGTGTTCAAACAAAAATTTGTACTTGAATGTTCATAGCAGTGCTATTCAGATTAGACAGAGGACATTAAATAACCCAATGTCCTCTAAGGGATGAACAAATAGTATGTGGTATATCCACATAATGGAACATTATTTGACCACAAAAAGGAATGAAGTGCTAACCCCTGCTACAACAAAGATGAACCTTGAAAACATTATGCTAAGTGAGAGAAGCCAAATGCAAAAGGCCATGTATTGCATGATTCCATTTAAGTGGAGTATCCTTACTGGAAAGCAAATGAGTGGTTGCCTAGGGCTACAGGGAGAAGGCTTAATGACTATCGGGGTTCTTTTAGGGTAATGAAAATATTGTGGAACCTAGGTAGCGATGATGGTTGTACAACAATGTGAATGCACTAGATGTTGCTGAATTGTGAACTTTATTTTTAAATTTAATTTTATTTTTAGGCTGCGTCACACAGCTTGCGGGATCTTAGTTCCCCAATCAGGGATAGAACCCAGGGCTGTTAAAGTGCAGAGTCCTAGCCATGGGCACACCAGGGAAGTCCCTGAATTGTTAACTTTAGGGTAAAATGGTAAATTTTATGTTACATATATTTTACTGTAATAAAGGAGACATGGCAGCCGGGTTCAGTTCAGTTCAGTTGCTCAGTCGTGTCCGACTCTCTGCGACCCCATGAATTGCAGCACGCCAGGCCTCTCTGTCCATCACCAACTCCCGGAGTCTACCCAAACCCATGTTCATCGAGTCGGTGATGCCATCCAACCATCTCATCCTCTGTCGTCCCCTTCTCCTCCCACCCCCAATCCTACCCAGCATTAGGGTCTTTTCCAATGAGTCAACCCTTCGCATGAGGTGGCCAAAGTATTGGAGCTTCAGCTTCAACATCAGACCTTCCAATGAACACCCAGGATTGATCTCTTTTAGGATGGATTGATTGGATCTCCTTGCAGTCCAAGGGACTCTCAAGAGTCTTCTCCAACACCACACTTCAAAAGCATCAATTCTGCAGCACTCAGCTTTCTTCACCATCCAACTCTCACATCCATACATGACCACTGGAAAAACCATAGCCTTGACTAGACGGACTTTTGTTGGCAAAGTAATGTCTCTGCTTTTAAACATGCTATCTAGGTTGGCCATAACCTTCCTTCCAAGGAGTAAGCGTCTTTTAATTTCATGGCTGCAGTCACCATCAGCAGTGATTCTGGAGCCCAAAAAAGTAAAGTCTGACACTGTTTCCACTGTTTCCCCATCTATTTCCCATGGAGTGATGGGACCAGATGCCATGATCTTAGTTTTCTGAACGTTGAGCTTTAAGCCAACTTTTTCACTCTCCTCCTTCACCTTCATCAAGAGGCTCTTTAGTTCTTCTTCACTTTCTGCCATAAGGGTGGTGTCATCCACATATCTGAGGTTATTGATATTTCTCCCGGCAATCTTGATTCCAGCTTGTGTTTCTTCCAGCCCAGCGTTTCTCATGATGTACTCTGCATATAAGTTAAATAAGCAGGGTGACAATATACAGCCTTGACGGACTCCTTTTCCTATTTGGAACCAGTCTGTTGTTCCATGTCCAGTTCTAACTGTTGCTTCCTGACCTGCATACAGGTTTCTCAAGAGACAGGTCAGATGGTCTGGTATTCCCATCTCTTTCAGAATTTTCCACAGTTTATTGTGATCCACACAGTCAAAGGCTTTGGCATAGTCAATAAAGCAGAAATAGATGTTTTTCTGGAACTCTCTTGCTTTTTCGATGATCCAGCGGATATTGGCAATTTGATCTCTGGTTCCTCTGCCTTTTCTAAAACCAGCTTGAACATCTGGAAGTTCACGGTTCACGTATTGCTGAAGCCTGGCTTGGAGAATTTTGAGCATTACTTTACTAGCATGTGAGATGAGTGCAATTGTGCAGTAGTTTGAGCATTCTTTGGCATTGCCTTTCTTTGGGATTGGAACAAAAACTGACCTTTTCCAGTCCTGTGGCCACTGCTGAGTTTTCCAAATTTGCTGGCATATCGAGTGCAGCACTTTCACAGCATCACCTTTGAGGATTTGAAATAGCTCAACTGGAATTCCATCACCTCCACTAGCTTTGTTCGTAGTGATGCTTTCTAAGGCCCACCTGACTTCACATTCCAGGATGTCTGGCTCTAGGTGAGTGATCACACCATCGTGATTATCTGGGTCATGAAGATCTTTTTTGTACAGTTCTTCTGTGTATTCTTGCCACCTCTTCTTAATATCTTCTGCTTCTGTTAGGTCCATACCATTTCTGTCCTTTATCGAGCCTATCTTTGCATGAAATATTCCTTTGGTATCTCTAATTTTCTTGAAGAGGTCTCTAGTCTTTCCCAATCTGTTGTTTTCCTCTATTTGTTTGCACTGATCGCTGAGGAAGGCTTTCTTATCTCTCCTTGCTATTCTTTGGAACTCTGCATTCAGATGAGAATATCTTTCCTTTTCTCCTTTGCTTTTCGCTTCTCTTCTCTTCCCAGCTATCTGTAAGGCCTCCTCAGACAGCCATTTGGCTTTTTTGCATTTCTTTTCCATGGGGATTTTCTTGATCCCTGTCTCCTGTACAATGTCACGAACCTCTGTCCATAGTTCATCAGGCACTCTGTCTATCAGGTCTAGTCCCTTAAATCTATTTGTCACTTCCACTGTATACTCATAAGGGATTTGATCTAGGTCATACCTGAATGGTCTAGTGGTTTTCCCTACTTTCTTCAATTTAAGTCTGAATTTGGCAATAAGCAGTTCATGATCTGAGCCACAGTCTGCTCCCGGTCTTGTTTTTGCTGACTGTATAGAGCTTCTCCATCTTTGGCTACAAAGAATATAATCAATGTGATTTCGGTGTTGACCATCTGGTGATGTCCACGTGTAGAGTCTTCTCTTGTGTTGTTGGAATAGGGTGTTTGCTATTACCAGTGCGTTCTCGTGGCAAAACTCTATTAGCCTTTGCCTGCTTCATTCTGTACTCCAAGGCCAAACTTGCCTGTTACGCCAGGTGTTTCTTGACTTCCTACTTTTGCATTCCAGTCCCCTATAATGAAAAGGACATCTTTTTTGGGTGTTAGTTCTAGAAGGTCTTGTAGGTCTTCATAGAACCGTTCAACTTCAGCTTCTTCAGCGTTACTGGTCGGGGCATAGACTTGGATTACCGTGATATTGAATGGTTTGCCTTGGAAACGAACAGAGATCATTCTGTCGTTTTTGAGATTGCATCCAAGTACTGCATTTCGGACTCTTTTGTTGACCATGATGGCTACTCCATTTCTTCTAAGGGATTCTTGCCCACAGTAGTAGATATAATGGTCATCTGAGTTAAATTCACTCATTCCAGTCCATCTTAGTTCGCTGATTCCTAGAATGTCAGCGTTCACTCTTGCCATCTCCTGTTTGACCACTTCCAGTTTGCCTTGATTCATGGACCTAACATTCCAGGTTCCTATGCAATATTGCTCTTTACAGCATCGGACTTTGCGTCTATCACCAGTCACATCCACAGTTGGGTATCTTTTTTGCTTTGGCTCCGTCCCATCATTCTTTCTGGAGTTATTTCTCCACTGATCTCCATTAGCATATTGGGCACCTACTGACCTGGGGAGTTCATCTTTCAGTGTCCTATCCTTTTGCCTTTTCATACTGTTCATGGGGTTCTCAAGGCAAGAATACTGAAGTGGTTTGCCATGCCCTTCTCCAGTGGACCACAATCTGTCAGACCTCTCCACCATGACCCATCCGTCTTGGGTGGCCCCACACGGCATGGCTTAGTTTCATTGAGATAGACAAGGCTGTGGTCCGTGTGATCAGATTAGCTAGTTTTCTGTAGTTTTAGTTTTAGTGTGTCTGCCCTCTGATGCCCTCTCGCAATACTTACCGTCTTACTTGGGTTTCTCTTACCTTGGGCCTTGGGTAATTCCTCTTCCCGCCGCCACCGCCGCCGCCGGCCCCAGCCCCCGGCCTGGCCTAGCCTCTCTCGGCTGCCACCCCTGGCCCCCGGCCCTCGGCCCCCGGCCCGGCCTAGCCCCTCTCGGCCGCCACCCCCGGCCCCCGGGCCCCGGCCTGGCCTAGGCCCAGCCTAGCCCCTCTTGGCCGCCGCCCCCAGCTCCCGGCCCCCGGCCCGGCCTAGCCCCTCTCGGCCGCCGCCCCCGGCCGAAGTTACTGGAAAAACTTAGTGGCTGTATACGCCTGTAAGAGTTGCCTGAGGGATCTTTGTCTGGTAACCAAGAAGTCAGGTTTGGGGATTGGCAGAGACCTCACTTGAAAGACTCATTACTTCCAGTAATTCACTGGGCACCTCCAGGTCCCAGGCAGTGAGGCTGCGATAGTCACAATGACAGGCCTTCTCGGATGGATCCCGTGGTGGTCTGGCTCCCCAGGTGATGAAGCAGTTGATGGGCAGAGGTGAGGAGTCGAGGTGAAGCTGTCTGTGTGGACCACTGGCCCTGACATGCCCCTCTGTGCTGAGGATGGAGAGCTCAAAAGAGAAGCCAGGCAGACACTCTGGGAAGGGCCTGCTGGGAGTTCACCGGGAAACCAGCTGGGTGGCTCTCGGGGCCCATTAAGGAATTAATGATTTTCCACAGATGATCCACAGAGAGGATACAAATCATTGAGAAAGAGCCTGTTTTCCTGAAACCAAGCTGTCTGTTCATGGGGAGGGAAAAGGGGCATCTTCCATCATGGGGGCAGGAGGCAAGCCCTCTCATCACACCTGCCCCCTTGCCTTTGCCTCCCCCAGAGCCCAGGAACCGTCTCCCATGTG
The DNA here is from genome assembly GCF_054371585.1 of Giraffa tippelskirchi. Taxonomy (NCBI): domain Eukaryota; kingdom Metazoa; phylum Chordata; class Mammalia; order Artiodactyla; family Giraffidae; genus Giraffa; species Giraffa tippelskirchi. Next base: position 38,519,540 of record NC_137281.1, on the reverse strand, counting down.
TACCTCTGAGACTCCACCTCGTGCCCCGGGACTCACTAGAACTTTCTGGGTCAGGCTTTACAGCTGAAAACTTTGGTGCCAAGAGACAAGAGAGATTTTCTCCAAGCAGCCTGCAGATCCTTGTCTGATTCTTCTCCTCTTTCTCCAGTGAGAAGGGGGCAAAGTCCCGCTCCAATCTGAGGCCCACAGATGTAGGCAACTCCCGGACACAGTAGGGGCTTGGAGCCCACCCCAGCCCTAAGAGAAGTCGCCCTGCCCCTGGGCATAGCTGGGTGAAGCCCTCCCACCCCAGCCAGGGGCATCCCTGTGTGGGCACACCCTACAGCTGGTGCCTCTCCCCACTCCTTTCTGCGTCTCTCATTGTGGTCTAGCCAAACTCGACCATACACCTTCCTGGAACAGCCCCTGCCCTTCCTGCCTCCGACCTACTTCCTGTTCTCTCCTCCTGGAATAACCTCCTGCAAAACACCTTCTGTTGAACTCCTAGCCATCCTACCATCTCATCTCAAACGCCACCTCCTCTGAGTGCTCCCCATCCTTCCAGCCATGTCCTTGCCCCTGTACAGGGTCCAGCTCTCCTCTTGTGAATGTCAGGGCAGTCTGCCAAGTACGGACTTCATTTGTGCTGCTCTCTAACCTTCAAAGAATCACACAGAGCCCCGTGGTTTAAGACACAGCTTTGGAATTGGACAGTCTGGGGTTCAATCCAGAATCAACTTGGGAAAATCACTTTATCTCTCTGACCTAAGTTTTCTTATCTGTGAAATGAAAATAATAGTAGTAGTAATAATAAGGGGACTTCCCTGATGGTTCAGTGGTTAGGACTCTAAGCTTCCACTGCAAGGGGCATGGGTTTGATTCCTGGTCAGGGAACTAAGATCCTGCAGGCTGTGTGGTACAGCCAAAAAAAAGTAATAATAATAGTGTGTTGAAAGTGTGTTAGTCACTCAGTCATGTCTGACTCTGTGACCTATGGACTGTAGCCACAAGGCTTCTCTGTCCACGTGATTTCACAGGCAAGAATCCTGGAGTGTGTTGCCATCTCCTTCTCTAGGGGATCTTTCTGACCCAGGGATCGAACCCGGGTCTCCCACATTGCAGGCAGATTCTTTACCACCTGAGCCACCAGGGAAGTCCAATAATAATAGCACCTACTTACAACATAGATGTCCTCTGAGGATTAAATAAAAAGATGTTGTATATTGCAAAGCAGGGCCATGACCGAGATCAGGATGAGGAAAATGAGATGCCCAAGGTGCAAAATTAAAGGAGGTATCCAAGGGGTTATTAAAGTGCAGGCTGTCTCTTTCGCCTCACCTTGGTCTTGACCCTAATGCAAGTTACACTGGACAGGCTAGAACACAGTGAGGGACTGTGGGATATACCAAGCATGCATTCAGAAGTACACGCAGAGATCACGCCTGTATTTGTACAACTCCCTATGTGTGTGAGTGTTGGTAGGTACATGTATAAGTATATATATATATACACATATACATATACATATATACGTACATTTATAGGTGCATATATCCATCCTAAAGGAGATCAGTCCTGGGTGTTCATTGGAAGGACTGATGCTGAAGCTGAAACTCCAACACTTTGGCCACCTGATGTGAAGAGCTGACTCATTTGAAAAGACCCTGATGCTGGGAAAGATTGAGGGCAGGAGGAGAAGGGGACGACTGGAGGATGAGATGGCTGGATGGCATCACCGACTCAACGGACATGAGTTTGGGTGGACTCTGGGAGTTGGTGATGGACAGGGAGGCCTGGCGTGCTGCGGTTCATGGGTTTCAGAGTCAGACACGACTGAGTGACTGAACTGAACTGATACATATATATGTACATTTATAGGTGTATATACATATATACATATATATGTACATTTATAGGTGAATAGAAATGCCTGGAAAAATACACCAACAATGATTTCAGAACTGGAATGGAGGAACTTTGCCATTATGCTCTTTAGTAGTTTTTCACATTTTTATATTACTTTTGTAATTAAAAATGAAACAGAAAGATATCCAATGAAGCAATTTTGACTCAGGATGGGATTTTTCGCTCTAATATTTTCCTGCTGTGTGACCCCAACATCTTTGTCTCCCCACTACTCTCTCTGTTCTTGATTAAGAGGATGGGGAACATTGTCCTGGTTTGCTCAGATATCTGTCTCTTTATCATCTGCACTTAACTACATGTCTGTTCAGTCACTCAGTCATGTCCACATCTTTGGGACTCCCTGGACTGTAGCCTGCCAAGTTCCTCTGTCCATTGGATTTCCCAGAGCAAGAATATTGGAGTGGGTTGCCATTTCCTTCTCCAGGGGATCTTCTCCACTCAGGGTTTGAACCCATGTCTCCCTCGTCTCCTGCTTTGGCAGGCAGATTCTTTACTGCTGAGCCACCTGGGAAGCCCTAGTCTGCCTCCTTATCCTGGGACATTTCAGTTCAACAAATATAAACTAATCGATTCATCTACTTGCCAAATATTTATTGAACTCCTACTATGTGTTGGGCAACCTGTTAAAGTCCAAGGATTCAAGGATGAGAAAGAAGGTACTGGCCACTCTCCTAGACTTGGCATCCAATATAGAAGCAGACGGTGGTCCAGCAACCAGCGAGGAAGCGGGTGGTTACAAGTGAGCTCATGATGTAGAGCAAAAGACTAACCCTGTCCATGACAGAGGGTTCTGGGGGCTCGGGGAAGTTTGGGGTTTCAGAGAGGACCCTTTGGAGAAGGTGGCTTTGAGCTAACAGCTGAGGAAAGAATTTGTTTAACTGAGCAAAGACAGTGATTGGGGAGGGGAAGATAACTGGTGGGAATAGCTTGTGTAAAGGCCCAAAAAAGGGACTGTTGAGGAATGACACGAGAGGATCAACAGGCTGGGACAGGGAGAGCATGGGGTTGAAGCCAAGTAAGATTAGGTTGCAGCAGTGGACAGGAAGATCCTGGAAAGTTCCACTAAATCTCTGATCTTCCACCCTACAGGCAACAAGAGGTCAATGAAAATTAAGGGGGTAAGAGACTGGATCAGAACTGTGGTTTAAAAAGATCTTTCACTCACAGATAAAAAGAACAAATTAGTGGTTAGAATGGAGAGAGGGAAACGGGGTGGAGGGGGCCATATAGAGGTAGGGAAGTAAGAGGTACAAACTGCTATGTATAAAATAAGCTGTTAATACAAGGATATATTTTACAACACAGGGAGTATAGCCAATACTTAATAATGATTATAAATGGAGTATAACCTTTAAAGATTATGAATCACCATTTTGTATACCTGTAACTTATATTATACATCAACTGTACTTCAATTAAAAAATAAAAAAAAATATATAAAGAGATGTCTTTTCAATCTGAGATATTTCAAGGCAGATAGGATATTACCTATCAGGGGCCAGCAAACTTTCTGTAAGGGCAAGGGTAAATACGTTAGCTCTGTGGACTCTCTGGTTTCTGTTACAACTGCTTGACTCTGCTGCTGCAGCTTGAAAGTAGCCCTAGGGAACAGGAAAGCCAATGGGTGTCACTCTGTTCCAATAAAACTTTATTTACAAAAACAGACAAAGGGCCAGATTCGGCCTGAGGTCTGAAGTTTACTGACACCTTTTGTACGATAATGTTAATTTTGTCAGTGATAGCAATATTATAATTATAGTTTTTTAAAAGTTCTTATCTGTTAGAGCTAGGGACTGTAGAAATTGTGGATGACATGCCATGACATCTGAGACTTATTTCCTGTTTCAGGCAAAAACATAAGGGATAGACAAAAGGGACAAAACTGACAAAATAGTGATAGCTGCTGAAGATGGTTGACAGGGGCCCATCAAATCATTCTCTCTGTTTCTGTTTACAGAAATAGTTTTTTGGTGTGTGTTAGGAAATTTCCATAATAAAAGAACTTAAAGCTCTCTCCAGATCTTTTAAAGCAGAGTGGAGAGTGGGCTGTGGGGTTGGGAGCAGAGGGGCACTGACCTTGCGTGAGGCCCAGGGAAGGCAGACATAGACAGGTAAGGTCCGATCCTCACCCTCAGGAAGTTGACCATCTCGTAGGGGTGATTAAGGATTCCACTAATAAGAGCAGCTGGGGGTGTGTGGCTGGGCAATGGAGGAAATGTGTTTCAGCAAAGATGTCAAGAGGATGTTGATGGGTGAAGATGTGTCAGAGTACCACTATCCATCTGAGCGGTGGGCGTGGCATGGCTGGGACAGGAGGAGCCAGCAGGGCTGGTGGAAGGTCAAGGTAACTTTCCTGGCAGTCTGTGAAGGGAGGTGGGACCATGGACGAATGAAGAACTCGGCTTCTAGGGCCCTATTGCCCAACCCTAAGCCTACTCTTGCTATCATTTACTAAATGTAAGGTCTTAGGCAAATCGCTTAGCCTCCAGGTGCTTCAATTTCCAAGTCTTCAGACTAGGAAAAATCACGTAAGACTTAGAGCAAAGCAAGTGCTTAATAAACGTCACCCACAATGATGCCTGAGGACGATAGTGTTGGGGCAGCTGAATCTGTGCATTGAGAAATCCCTCTAGTTGCAGTGGATAGGATGAATTATGGAGAAATGAAGGCAGGGAGGTGCTTAGGAGGCAGGAAACCGGATAGTCAGAGTGGGAAGGAGAAGGATGTTAAGAGCTGAAAGATATAATAGAGATAAAGTATGATGAACTGGGTGATGGATTAGATGGAGGAGATTGGCAGTGGGAGTGGGAGGGGAGTGAGAGGTAAAAACGGAGGGGGAGTGAAGACACAGTTCTAGAGCCTGGGAGGAGAGGGCTGTTGTTATGGGCGAGGGTTGCTGTGTAATGAAACTGGGTTGGGGACCCTGAGTTTGAGAGACTGTGGGAATGCAGATTGGAATCCTGAAGCAATGAGGGTGTGGCCCTAATGAAACGTAAGTGATGTAAGATTTCCTGTCACCTTTAAAATAGGTTCCTGATTTATGCATCCTGAGGTCTTAGAACTGATTATTAAAAATGTAGTGTCATATGCACATCCCAGCTGCCTTCTCCTAAAGGTAATACAAGGGATTCTGGTTGCCTTTATTACAAGGAAGAGTGTTGTTGCTCAAAATATATTCCAGGTCTGCCTGGAGGGGTGTGTGTGTGTGTGTGTGTGTGTGTGTGTGTGTGTGCAGGCATACACATGCGCATGTGAAATACTTCTTTTGAAACTACCCAATCATCTTAATTAGATTGAACAGTCTTCCAATCCCTTATTTAGAATGGAATTTGGGGCCCAAGCTCTGCTTTCCTTTAACATGGAGAAGGGGAGAATGAAAATAAACTTCGATTTCACTGTGGCTGAGAAGCAAAGTCAGGGGGGCGTCTGGATTTTGAGCTGTGGATGCCCTGTGCCAGCGGCTGTCACTGGACGGGGACGGGTCTCCCAAGGCAAGGAGGTTTCTGGGACCTGAGGACCTGCCCTACGCCCTCCCATCCAAGCCCTGCTCTTCAGCCTTTGAAAGGCCCTCTGCTAAAGGGCCTAGCTTTTTAAGACTCTAAGTTTGGGTTATACGGCACTAGGTTTCAATCCCAGCTCCACTATTTACTAGATCTGTAACTTCGGACATGCCCCTTATGTTCTCCAAATCTCACTTTAGTCTCAGTAAAATGGGGATAATAACAATTGCTTCCTACACCTGTGCGATGGTTGTCAGGCTTAGAGGAGATACGCATATACAGTATAAAAGCATAGTTGTTGTTTAGCGGCCAAGTCATGTCTGATTCTTTTGTGACCTCATGGCTTGTAGCCCGCCAGGCTCCCCTCTCCATGGGATTTCCCAGGCAAGAATACTGGAGTGGATTGCCGTCTCCTTCTCCAGGGGATCTTCCTGATCCAGGGATCAAACTCATGTCTCCTGCATGGCAGGCGGATTCTTTATCAGTGAGCCACCTAGACCCAGCTTAAATATTTTGAAATAAGTGCAGAGTACTCTGAGTGACTTTGTGACTACAGACTATGATGATAGCAATACTGAAGGTAGAATGTGCTAAAGGGGACAATAAAACATAGTAGGTGCTCAATAATGGTGACTTTTTTTCCCCCTTATCCAAGAGAATCCAATGAGTCAGAACTATTGTGCTTTCCACAGGTTTGCTTTATGGGCGTGAGCACTTTCTGATACTTTAACTATTCAGAGCAGGGCTTTGACTGACTTCTCCAAACAGCCTGAGGGAGAGACAAGGGACGTTTCCAGAGGCTGAGATATGTTCAGGGCTGCACATCTAGTGGACACCGGGACATCACTAAATTATAGGCTGACATCCCCGGAGTCCTGAGTATGAGGGAATTGACTCCTTAATGGCCAACGCCTTGGGGACAAAAGTCCTTATGACCTAGCATGTTGAAACGTGAGAAAGGAAACGTCAAATGTCCTCCCGTATCTTGATGTGAGGGTGCCTCTGTTGGCCCCTGAGGCCATCCTTCTAGCCTTACCTAGTGGAGGGTTACGAGGTTCAGCCAAGGAGAGTGGTGAATCCTTTAATGCTGGGTTTCTGTCTTTATCCTCCCAGGGCTTCCCACAGGCACACTTGCCCTCCTGCCTTCCCTAAACCTCCATCCTTGTGCGGGAGGAGCTGGTAACCAGACATTGACACCTGGGGGGGGGCCGCCTGAGAGCCTTTGTAGTCAATGTTACAACAGTAACTGTTAATGAAATGATCGCTTTCCTGGATCTTCTGTTTGTGTTTTAATTTTTACTATGCTATGTTGGTCTCTGCCATACAACAACATGAATCAGCCATAATTATACATATATCTCCTCCCCCTTGAGCCTCCCTCCTCTCCTCCCACCCCTCTAGGTGATCACAGAGCGCTAGACTGGGCTTCCTGTATTATACAGCGACTTCTCACCAGCTATCCTTTTTACACGTGAGAGTGTATATATGTCGATGCTACTTTCTCCATTCATCCTGCTCTCTCCCTCCTTTCATTGTGTCTGCAAGCCCGTTCTCTACATCTGCGTCTCCACTGCTTCCCTGCAAACAGGTTCACCAGTACCATTTTCCTAGATTCTATAAATATGTGTTAATATACAATATTTGTTTTTCTCTTTCGGACTCAATCCATCTTTTAATTCCTTCCACATGCTCCAAACTAGAGAGTAGTTTGTGGAGGAAAAAACTGAGCCCCAAAGAGGGGAAGTGATTTTGTGGATGTTACACGTAAAGCTGGGGTTTGAACTCACCTCTGTTGGATGCCAGAACCCTAGTGTCTTTCCCCACAGCATCCCCGGGATCCCCTTTTCTGTGTCCTGGTGCTTGAGAACATCAGCTCAGTCTCACCACCTCCCCACCTAACCTCATCCCACCCTAACCTCTTCTCTCAGACTCACACAGAAACTCTGCTCTTCTGGAACCTCTGACATCATTCAGCCTGTACTTAATGCTGCTTCAAATGACAGTCCTCATCACCCCCCCCGGGATGAACTGGGGCACTTTTTAATGTCTCCTAATACATTTGGTTCTCTGGCTGACATTGAATACCTTGTTACTTTCACCTCTGGTGAAAGACAGTGGCATCTGGCTTCTGCGCTTATCTCCTGCGCTTGTTGAAGGATCACTGTATTTCCTCTTCTCCCGAAAATACCTGACCCTCCTGTGGCTCAGATAACAGGGGTGGTCCCCAGTGGCTGCTGTCTCAGGGGCATTCCTGGTCCCCAAGGGAAAGAGGGCCTTGCACTAGCTCAAAGCTATGAGAATTCTCCTAAAAGTGTCCCAGGTACCCTAGGGAAAGAAGTGACTTTTTTGGTTCACTCTTGTATGCGAAACATTTACTGGTTGTTTAGTAGAATGGAAGGGCTGAAATGTTCATTGTAGTAACATGGTAGAGATTGCTAGTTGACCAGCTAACGCCCATTCTCCCCTTATTCCTCACCAAAAGGACTCTAATCACATAGTAGTGCAGCCAGCTGTAAGACTATTTTCCCCAACCTCCTCTGAGACTTAATTCTGGCCAGTGAAATGCAACTAGAAATTGTTGGGAGAGCCATTCAGGATGTCTCCATAAATAATGACTGCTGAGGAACGCCTTTTTTGTTCTTACTTCCTTCTCCCTCCTGAAGCATAGATGTGATGGCAGGAGTATCAGCAGCTATTTTAGATCATGAGGTAGCTGCAGATGGAAATAACATACTAAGAAGAATGGAGAAAGAGAATGACAGAAGGTGCCTGGGTCCCTGAGGAACCATGGAACCACTGTATCAACCCTGGACTGCCTACCTCAGTATTTCTTTCATATATATAGCAATGTCCCGTTAAATGTTTCTGTTATTTTGAGTTTTCTATTACATGCAATTGGGTATAATCATTACTGATACATAAGGATGAGATGGTTGGATGGCATCACCGACTCGATGGACATGGGTTTGGGTAAACTCCGGGAGTTGGTGATGGACAGGGAGGCCTGGCGTGCTGCGATTCATGGGGTCACAAAGAGTCAGACACAACTGAGCGACTGAACCGAACTGAACACTTAAAAGCAGATGGCATATGTATGTGAAAGATTGTTCACTGCTGTATCATTTGTAATTGCAAAACATTGAAAAACCTCTAAAAATCCACAATATGAGACTGGTTGCATCATTGTGATGTATCTACCCAATGGAGTTCTATGTGGCTATAAAGATGATTGAGGATAAGATCTGTGGCCTTAAGTGGGAGTGATTTAAAGAACATATTGTTAAAGTAGGATGCTACCTTTTGTGTAGAATGAGGGGGGAGAAAATATATATGTATTTGCTCATTTGTGCAAAAAAGTGCTAGAAGGATAAGACAGAAACTAATGAAACAGTCACAGGAAGTGAGTGGGAGTGGGGTTGAAAGAGGAGAAGGAATGGGAGGGAGTAACAGGTCTCTAGTATACTTTTTTGTACACTTCTGACTTTTGGAACCATGTTACTATTTCATGTGCTAAAAAAAAGAGAAATAAAATCAACAGAGTTGGGGACAAGTCTTAAAATGAGACACAAGTGAAAACAAATGAACTGAACCATTTTTCAAACGAAATGCACAGCCACACTGAAAGGAAGGGTCAGGGAGAGCTGACCCCAGTGATTTTGGAACACCATGTTTGGATGAAAGCTAAAAAGAATCCTACTTGAGTCTTTAACTCTAGATAGTTGGTTTCTTTTTTGCAGGTACATAGGTTAGCAATGCTGAAAATACTGGAATTGAGCAGATAAGTAAATACATTGTACATAATGGGAGCCAGGTTTCTCATTGACAGGGAAGGGAATCACATATAGGGAAAAAAGAAAGATCTAACAAACTCTGACATGTTGGATTGGAATTGGAGGTACAATGCTCATTGGAATTGGAGGTACAATGGGTAGGGGTTATGTATGGAATCCCTCGGTACAATTCTTGCAAATTTTTCTGTAAATCTGAAAGTAGGTCAATATTGAAAAATTAAAAGAAACTAAAATGGATGGCTCGCTTGTGAGAGTTGAGACTGAGGTTTGAACCCAATCCTTCAGGTCCCCGGTCAGGGTTCTCTTTCTTGTCGCACAACCTTCTCTTCCTTTTGGGTGTGGACCTAGGCAGGAACCTCAGGTGAAGGTCAACGCTGGGCAAATGGATTTCCCATCCCCCTGCTCATCCATCGGTGGGAAGGATCCCTGGCATGCGCACAGAAGAGGAGCAGGTACCCTCTGTGGGGGCTGAGGCCACATCTCTAGGATCTTTTGTTGCTGCTGGAGCACTAGACCAGGAGGTGTCTGTCTGGGTTCCAGTGTGAACACAGGTAAGGGAGTGTGGCTCAGCCTTTGAGGGTCTTCTCTGTACACTCATCTTCCTCCCTGACCCACTGATCCTACTGTCTTCCCTAAACATGTGCAGGAAGATTTTTTTCAATGTGATATATCCCTCCCTTTATTAACTCTTTTCCTGTATCTTGGATAAGGCCATTCCTCTCATAGGCTTCTTCTATTTCAAAATGTTGCTTCCCTAGAGTTTCAATAGTAATTCAATGCAATGGCCAAAAGAAGAAAGGAATGAGTCTTTTCCCTTGTTAGCCATTCCCTGTCTTGTTCAGTAGCTAAGTCGTGTCGGACTCGTTGCGACCCACGAACTGCAGTGTGCCAGGCTTCCCTGTCCTTTGCTATCTCCCTGAGTTTGCTCAGACTTGTGTCCACTGAGTCAGTGATGCCATCCAACCATCTCATCCTCTGTCATAGTCCAGTATTTTTATCATTATGACGATTATTATGAATAAATTATGTTTCCAATAGAGTGAAAGCTCCAGGAGGGCAGGGACTTTATTCATTTTGTGTCACTGGCACATTATTGAATCAATTAACTAATAAATATTCTTATCCTTGATAAATATTCTTGAATGAATAAAAATAAGCAAAGGAGTCAATCCTTGACCCCAGAAGTTCCTGCCTATTTTGTGCCCATCTGGTATAGCTGGCCTGCCTTCCTTCCTCCCTCCCTCCCTTCCTCCTTCTCTCCCCACTTCCTTCCTTCCTCTTCTCCTTTCTGTCTTTTCCTCCCACCTCTCCTTCCTGTTCTTCATGAGATGTACCCAAGTTTAGTGGGGATCAGCCATGAGGCAGTCTATAAGAAATCAGTTACTCTGAATAAAGCCCTACACTTCCTATTTACATATATCCCTACACTGTGAATAGGGCCTCCCCGGTGGTTCAGTGGTAAAGAATCTGCCTGCAATGCAAGAGTTGCAGGAGACGCAGGTCCCATCACTGGGCTGGGAAGATCCCCTGGAGGAGGGCATGGCAAGCCATTCCAGTGTTCTTGCCTGGAGAATCCCATAGACAGAGAGACCTGCAGGGCTATAGTCCATGGAATTGCAAGAGTTGAACACGGCTGAAGTGACTTAGCAGGCACACACTCACTACACTGTGAAGTATCTGGAAGGGCATGTGGGCAGAGGCTGTGGCCGTGAGGAACCCAGTGTTACTCATAGCTGACCTTGAACACATGTGAAGGTGGAGGAAGGGGCAGAATCTCTCTTGAGCCCTGGCAATCTCAGCCTCAGGTTGGCACGTGGCACTTTCTCCCTTGACTGCTTTCATTCCCTTCTTCCCTGCCCTTTGGCCTGCCCTCCCTTCAGCATCCTCCACCCTGGGCACCCCACAGAGGTCCACATCTCAGAGCTGGTCCCCGTCTCCATTCTGGAAAGACCGCAGGCTTTGCTGAGGAGCACCTGGGCCAGTGCTTCTCTCACTTCAGTCAGCTCTCTCATCACCCAGAGAGTCCTAAGCAAATACAGCTTCTGATTCAGTGGATCTGGGAGGGGCCCGAGACTCTGCATTTCCAACAAGCTCTGAGGGTGATGCTGATGTTGCTGGTCCAGGGATGACACATTGGGTACTAGAGACCTAGAAGTAGGACAAGCCTTTCTTCTGCTAACGTGGATGGCCTCATACAGCAAACTGCTGGTGTGTGAATTCTATCGGAAACCCCATTCTACCAGGACTGGAGATGGAATGAGAGGAATGGACAGGGCCCCTTATCCTGTCCTGTGCTCACTTAAAAGGATAAAATCAAAGGTGACAGACTCGAACTTACCCCTCTGGCACATCTGCTCCCAGGCCCAGGCCCTGCTCCCAGGCACTGCCCTCCATGCAGAGGGTGGGCTGCAGTGAGAGCTGCTGCACTGGGCCCATCCGAGAAAGACCCGGCACAAGTGCATCAGGGTCCCAGTGTCTGGGTCAGAGCACTTGGTCAGGGTGAACAAGTGGCTGAGCTTGGGTTTCCCTATGCACACACTGGGGACAACAATAGCTATTGCCTAGGTTCGTTGTTGTCATCGATAAAAATAATATTTGTAATGTAGTAAGTAATTATTAGGCAAGAGGCAAATCATTATGCATGATGCATTGTTCTAAGCATGAATTAACTCATTTAACTTTATTAACAATGAGGGGGGATTTCCCTGGTGGTCCAGTGGTTAGGACTCTGAGCTCTCACTGCTGAAAGTCTGGGTTCGATTCCCAGTCGGGGAACTAAGATCTCACAAACCGCACAGTGCTACAAGAAAACAAATGAATAAAATAAAAATTAAAAATAACACCTATGAGGGAGTTAAAATTAGAAGCATTCTTTGTTTTAAAGGAAGAAAAGTTCAGAGAGGTGCAGTGAGTAGCCCAAGGTCACATAGTTAGGGAGTGATGAAACTGGGATTTGAACCAAGGGGGTCTGACCCTGCCTCTTCATGAATATCTGGGGGTGTTTGGTGAATGAATGAATGAATGAGTGATTCTCAGCTCCACTGTGAGGTCCAGAGAATTTGCTCTCTATCTCTCTCATGCATATTAGTTATTTAAAAACAACAAATAAAAAAAAGCTTTTTGAAGAGCTAACGTATTCACATCGTTCAACAGAAACAAAGGGATAGAAAATGAAAAATATCCCTCAGGGCCTTGATCCCCAGCCACCCAGGTCCTTTCTTTAAGGTGACCACTCTTACCAGCTTCTTATACAAACAAATGTATATTCTCCTTTTAATTCAGATGATAGCATGCCATATGGAGTGTTCCACCTGGTATTTTTCACTCCATGAAGATCACTCACTTTACAGGAAGACTTTCTTAAACTCCGTCCCCCTCCCCCAAGCCTGAATGTCTTCATCTGTGCCTTTGCCGAGGATGGCGATAAACATTGAATAAAATGCACGGAAAGTGTTTACCATGGGGGCCTATCGAATAATAAACACTTCACTCCATCTAATTGATTGTATTTTATTGAAGCAGGGTAACAGAAGTGAGAGTTGAAATGGCCTCTGCTCTTGATGGGCCTCGGAGGCCAATCCTGGCTCCTGAAGGTGACGAGCCTTCCTGCTGAAGTTCGTGGCCAGATAATGAGCCATTCACCCCTGAAGACAGGAAGGGAGGAAGGAAGGAGCAAACCAAAATATGGACGACGAAAACTTCAAAACCACTCTGAAAAATAGAACCCCCCACCCCCACCTTCAGCCCCTTTCAACGGCCTCGCCAGCACTGAGGTGGACACCATCTGGCTTCAGACACTTTCCCTCCACACCCCAGCATCCAGTCAAGTGAAGTGCGATGGGAGGAGAGAAATAAATGGGGTTGGTTCACACAGAGCCTCTAGATTCCATGCTACAGTGATGAATAATGTCCAAGGCCCAGAAAACACACAGCTCGGTTGGGTCTGGGCCTCTTATTCATACAGAGGTGTGAGCAGAGGGGAGCAGAGCTCTGGTCCTGCGAAGTTTGTGGAGCTATGACTCCAGGGCTCTGGCAGAAGCCCCTGGTGACTGGAACAGTCTGCTACCCAGGCAGGGGGCCTGCCCGGCTCACCACTCTGGACCTCCTGCTGGTAAGGATGTCATAGGCCCACACCGATCTGGGCATGAGAGGCGGGTATCTTACCATCATGAATTCATTTCTTTCCTCCTGGCCACTGAAATCCCATTAAAAAAAAAAAGACCCCAACATAACGTTTAAATAGTAGTAAGTTTCTTCTAATCTCTTTGTATTTTTTTTTTATCACCGTTTAAAAGAGTTTTTTCAAATTACCCTTGGAAACTCCCACTATCTAATAATTATCAGAAAAAAAAGGAGAGAGGAAAAGGAAAGGGAGGGGGGAGAAAAAAAAAAAGCCCACAAGAGGCAGGGAAGGTCTGCTTTGTCAGGGAGAAGGAAATAAAGAGAAATCAGCCCAGCTTCAAAGGGCGCATTTCCATAATTGCCCTGTAACTTTGGCAAAATAAATCTGAGCGGCTGAGAAGAGCACAGTCTCTCAGATGAGTGCACTCCAAAGGCCCCGAGGGCTGTGGGCCCACTTGTTAGCCGCCCAGAGCAGTGAGAGAATGCAGGACAAAAGCCATGAAATCACAGCCTTCTCGTCCTAGATGGCCAGCCCCAGAGTAAGACCTTAACCGGCCTGCCTCTGTCAGGCTCCCCGTCATGGATGGGACAGACGCATGCGCGCGCGCGCGCACACACACACACGAACTCCGGGTTAAATAAACAAGTAAATAAACAAATGTATTTATGTGCATGGAAGGACTGGCAACAGTTAAGAGGTGGCAATAATTAGCAGGCAGGAGTTAAGCTTTCAGCTGTGACCATAGTCCTGTAACCTGCTCCTGATATAAATATCCAGGGAAAAAGGCTCCAACTTTCCAGGCACGCATCCTCTTTAGGGTTGACTCTGTCCCTCTGGCCCAAGATGATGCCACCTCCAGTGGCTCCTCAGGCACCAGGCTTGAGCTGAAAATCTACTCTTTCTTTTTCCCAGGCTGGCATAGTTTCCTATTTGCCTCCCTCACTCCTGCTTCCCCATTCCAGGGCTAAAAAGTTTTTTTTTTTAAAGAACAAAAACTCCCCACTTAGCGCCCTGTGTTAATGTTTGCCTCCGCAAAGCTGTGGTTTCTGGGAGAAAATACCTTCCCTGATTGCCCCAGACACCTCTCCCCTCTCTCAACTCGATCTTTCTCAAGCTTGGCGCTGTTGACATTTGGGACTGGATAATTCTTCCTTGCAGGGAGCCCCACTTTGCCTTATAGGACCTTCCCTGGTTTCCATCCATGAGATGCTAGTAGCACCCCTACCCAGTCATGATGACTGAAAGTATCTCCAGATATTGCCATCTGTCCTGGAAGTGGGGGGATCACCTGGTTGACGACTGCTCTTAGGAGCTGTTCCGGGTCTCTTTGCCCTGAGTACTCATGTTTTCCAGCTTCAGGAAGAGAGGCCTTGTGGGGTTTTCCATCCAGACCATCAGGATGGCCTTGAGAGGGGCTGTGGAGCTTCTGTTCAAAGGGGAACAGCAGCAACATTAAAGCTAGGTTGGTGTCCAGGGGTGGTTTCTAGAGAGGTTACAGGGCTTTTTCCTCCCTGTCATTGTCTTGGGAACCCACATTTCTTTCATTTACGCCTAATCCTAGCCAATGTTGGATTTGTAAGAAATTCTGAAGAAATTCATCTAATCCGATCTCCTCCAAGTGGCAGTTGATGAAAGCCCGGGGTCTTGAGAGAGTATGAAGCTTGCCCCCACTCAAGTTGCAAGTGCTTCTAACCACAGATACAATTTTTACACACCTGCAATTGCTCATTTTCATTTGATGGAGGTAGAAGGTACATACAACCAGAAACTACAGGATGCAGAGGACATTTCTAGAAGGATATAAATAATGAGGCCCAAAGTGAGTTCCTGACAGAAACTCCCAACGAACCAGTGAAGGCATCTGACATCCAGTTCCTTCCCAAGCATTCAGTCCGTCTCTCTAATCTTCCAGAACCGAGGCCTAAGACAGAGGACCCACTGGCCCTGCCCAACCACCAGGTGCCCAGAGGACTGCCCAGGAGGTGTCCCTCCCTCTCCCCACTCCTCCTCTGGAGCATCCGTTCCTCTCCCCAAAGCCCCCTGGCCCTTCCATGCTGCCTTCTGACTGGAGACCCTGCTTCCTCCTTGCTGCATTCCACCCCCAAATAAATTCAATTGGAAACCATGAACCTGCTGGTCCCAGAGGTGGGCCATCGCTTAGGGAGATAATTTTATTCTCTGGCTCCCTGGCCCAGCGAAGCACCCCCCACCTCCAGCTGCAGGCAGATAATGAGAGAAGCCGTGACATCTACTCCTTCCTCTGACCTAATTGATTATCCCCACACACCTCCCAGTGCTTTGCATAACCAGCCCGGACAGCAGGAACTCCTTCCAGGCGGAGTGATTGACATATTTTATTTCTAATGGAAGCTTAATCAGGACCAAGGATGAGATTCCCAAATATTTTCTTCCTCTTTCTCATTCTCTGGCTTCCTGTTTTTCTCTTCCTCTCTTCCCTAGCTTTCTTTTTAAATCATAGGGCCAGATGATAAAGGACAGAGGCAGTTTCTAGAATCCCTGAATGGAGAGTGATGAGCTGGGGAACTCAGGGAGGAGGTCTTGAGAGGAGGCTGGGGAATCTGTTTCCTGGTGAAATGAAAGTGGTGCAGAGAAATGGCCACCTCTTTCCCCTATTAGCTGAAAAGCCTATGGGGTTCCTTTCTGTCTTGGTCACATTATCTTATTGGGGTCACCTTGGGACCATTGGGGCTTCCCTCATGGCTCAGATGGTAAAGAATCTGCCCACAATGTGAGAGACCTGGGTTCAATCCCTGGGTAGGGAGGATGCCCTGGAGGAGGAAATGGCAACCCACTCCAGTATCCTTGCCGGGAGAATCCCCTGGACAGAGGAGCCTGGTAGGTTACAGTCCATGCGGTTGCAAAGAGTCAGACACGACTCAACGACCAAACACTAACACTTAGGACCATTTGAAGCAGCCATGTGTTCTATGGGATAGGCAAGATACACACATACTGGGTCTCTCCCAGGAGAACCTCAACTCTCCTCTGATATCACATATCCTGCCCTTTCAGTGGGGTGTGATTGGCCTCCTCCAAGGACCAATATCCCCAGAATACGATGGGTTGACATGCTGACCAAACCGACAGGCGACCAGACCCAACCTCTCCAAGCTGAGTCTCTCCTCTCCACGTCCATCTCCCTCTGAACAGACAGATGCATGGTTCAATCTCTTGCTGGACGGTCAGTATGGAAAGGCTGTCCACCCAGCTTCTGCTCTCACTTGCTCTCCCTGCCGCACTCCTACCTGGAGAGTGTCCTTTCTGCCTGAGTTCAGCTGGATCCTCAGATGTCTGACTTTTATGGCTGATGGGAGAGAATGGGGCAGACTACTACCAGGAGTTTGAGGAGTGGGGTTTGAGATTCTGGAATATAAGGACAAGACTAGAGCAATTTACTCCTCCTACCACGTGCCAGCACTGGACATGCTTTGTCTCTCATCCTCACCACCACCCTACCAGGTCACTATTCCCATTTTACAGGTGAAGAAATAGGGTGCAGAGAAGCTCATTGTCTGCCCAGAGTTTCCCAGGATGCTGAGAGGGGGAACTCTGGTCTGTGCTCCATGAAGCCTGTGAGTTACTAGCTGAGGGGCTATCAGGCTTGTCCATGTGAAGACACTCATGTTAACCAGAGGCCTCTGCCCGGGTATGGAGCCCTGGCCTCCGAGGTTCAAGGCACAGGCAACTGGAACTGGACTCCACGTCCAGAGGCAGTACGCCCAGGCCCAGGGATGAACCACAGCCTATGTCTGCCACCTGGGAAGGAGCCTAAAGTCTCTCTTCTGGGTTAGGGGCTGGGGGAACAAGTCCCATCGTTGCAACGTCTTTGCTAAGTATATGCTTCTGTCTCACCCGCCCACAGTGGGCCCCAAAGGCCCAAGACCGACCCTCCTTCCTGCCTGCTCTCCCAGCCTCCAGGCAGGTGAGCTGGGGCGCAGAACTGGCGGCTGCGCCCCTCTGGGTGGGTCCTTGCCGGACTCCCTCCACTTCCACCGGATCTCTAAGATGTACAATATGACTTCGAGTGTGCAGGCTCCCCCCCTAAACTTCCCGGGGACCCGCGAGATTGTGATATGCCCCACTGTGCGGGGGCAAACACTGGGTGTCTGGCCGCTCTATATATTTACCAACTCCACGTGGGAAGGGAGATGCAAAAAGGATACTCCCACTTGGTATCCCAAGGCGCCATTCTTCCAGCATCTCTACAACTTAAGTCAAAGTTGGGCATGGCTGGCTGACTTCCAGGGAGAAAAGAAGGCGCGGAAGGGACTAGACGCGCGGCCTGGCTGGAGAGGCCGCCGAGGCAAGCGCCGAGCTGCCCTTTTGTCCTGTAGAGGGAGCTCCAGCCCCAAATTTCCCGGCTCCCTCCCCCGGCCCGCCCACCCGTCGGGCCTGGAGCCGGACTCCGGGTTGGACCCTTGCATCCGCCGGAACCGCAGCTCCCCTGCCTTCCCCACGCAGGGACCTCAGAAAGCTGCCCTTCCAGGGCACTTGGGGAAAACCCACTGGGGTGCCAAGACGCACAGATGCCGCGCGGAATCGACCCCTCAACTCATAATGCGGGCTGGGCAGTGTCAACAAAGGGAAAGGATGTGCACCCCTGGATTTCCCGCTCCTCCATACACCCCCACTCACTGCCACCCCATATCCATATATCTATAAGGAGGTGTCTGGGGGTCCGTGTGGTTGTAAGGGGGTCTGAAAACGGAGCTTGCACAGTCCCTTATACAAGACTGAGAAAGCCTCAGTTGAGTCTATGGAAGGATGGGGTGCAGGCTTCCAGATCCTTCTTGTGTCTTTCTGCTGTGTCATCAGACAAGGCCCCAAGGCCCCGCGGTTGCTTCAGTGGAACTGGGAGCTGGGCCCAGTTTCCCGGCTCCTTGAGGGGAATTTTGTCCCGTTTCCCACCTGTCTCCTCTGCCCTTTCTCTCGAGCGCCCGGGGTATTTCTCCAACCGCCTCTTCTCCAGCGGCGCCCCCAGCCCGGCCGCTTCGGCCTCTCCTCCGCTTCTGCTGTCCCTGACTCGCCTCGCCTTCTTTTCTGCTGATTCCGGCGACTCTTCAAACATGGGCGTGGGGTGGAGGGTAAAACAAAAAACAAACCAAAAAGCACCAAGCAGACCCCTCTCGGGGCAGACAGGCGGTTTATAGTCAAAGTGGCAACAGCTCATTTATTTAGCCAAAAATAGATACTTTCTTGTACAATTTGGTTCACACATATGTACATTTTTCTGTATATACAAAAAAAAAAAGTCAGACGCACTTATTCTCACTGAAACTCCACCCCTCAAAACCAACCGAACAAACAAACCTCACAAACTCAGCTAATGTGGGGGAACAGAAGCCACTGGGGGTAGGACTGAGGGGGGGATTTGTTTTATTCCTTTTTTTTTCTTTAGTTTTCTTTTTAGATATTCATACACCGACATGCTTACAAGTCATAACTATACAGAGCGATTTTTTTTTTTACAATTATTACAACGATTTAAAAATTTCTTTTAAAAAAAGAACTAGGATGAGGAAAGAGCCGATAAGACCAGAGCGGCATCCAGGTGGTTCTGGGGCCTGCAAGAGAGAGGCGATGGTAGTAAATAAAGAGATTTAGGGGGGACCGACGCACCCTAGGACTGGGAGACCCATCCCAGGGTGGAGGCCGGGGTGGGGGGGGCAAGGAGGCAGGCAGATCTCACTGTGAAATGAGGTCCAGCTGTGGACGCTGGTCTTCCAGTTTAACTATAAGATTGGGCGGGAGGCGTCAGGACCCGAGGTCTGGGGCTGGTAGGAGGTGGGCTTCACCGGAGCCCCGGTGTCTGGACTGGGACTGTCGGAGAGTCATCTCAGAGCCCGCGGGGACGACGGAGGAGTGCGTTTCGTCCCCTTGTAAAAGCGCTTCCTAGCTGCGTTCCCCCGGGGTGGGGTGGGGCGGGGAGAGCTGAAACCTAGTTGCCTCCGCATTCCTTCCTTCCCCGGCCTGCCAGTCCCAACACCCCCGCCCCAGTTCGGGGTCTCTTACCGCCTAGGCACCGGCTGGAAAGCTGTCTTGAGTAACTTTTTCTCCACTTCCAAGGCACTACAGCGATCTACGGAAAGCGGGGAGAAAAAGGAGGGCCTTTAGAGCGCTCTGCGTCCCGGGCCGCGGGAGGCGGGCGCGGAGTGGTAAGCGCCCTGCGCCCGCGAGGGACCTGCCCGGACGCGACCCCCTGACTCACCCCCTCCCTCCAAATCCTGCGCGCCGCAGTCACCTGTTCCGCCCTCGGGCTCCGCCGGCCGAGCGTAGGCAGCGGCGGCGGCGGCGGCCGGGTGGCCCACGGCTCCGGGAAGTCCCAGCAGGTGTGGAGGGCCCGAGCCCAGCAGGGAGAGCGGGTGCGGACGTGGGCCAGGCGGCGGGCCTGGGAACGGCCGGTTGGTCCAAGCGGGGAACTTGCCCAGCGGCGCCGAGACGAGTCTGTGAGCCGCGGCCGCGGCGGCCGGAGAGAGCTGCAGGGCCGAGGGCGCGACCGCTGCCCCGGGGGGAGAACCCCCCGCGCCCTGAGGCGAGCGGCGCGGGTTGTCCGGGCTTGTGGCCGTCTCGGCCAGGGACCAGATCTTGGGTTTCTGCAGGGCCGAGGCGGGCGCCGGTGCAGGAGCGCAGGGATCCAGGCCCGCTGGGGGCGAGGGCGGAGATGGCGGAGCCGTGGCCACGGGCGGTGGCACTGGGGCCAGGCTCAGGACGGGCAGCGGACGCTCCTCCAAGCCCTCGGAGCTGTCGTCCGAGTCGCTATTCTTGGAGTCTGAGATGGGTTCCAGGCCGAGGTCGCCGTCCCTGTGCGACGCCCCTGACAGGGCCAGCTCGGGCCCCGCGGCCGCGCCGTCTAAGTTCTCCAAATCGATCTCCTCGTCCTCATCGTCGTCCGCCAGGCCCTCGCCCCCGGTGTCCTCCTCCTCCCCCCCGAGCTCCTCCTCCTCCAGCTCCAGTTCGCGTTTGCCTTCTTCTTCATCCTCCTCCTCGTCTTCCTCCTCGCGCTCGCTCCCATAAGCGTTGCCCTCCTCGTCGGTGCGGCTGCGGGGCGCCCAGGTCATCTTGTTCTCCTTCTTGAGGCGCCGGCGTGCGTTGGCGAACCAGGTGGACACCTGGGTGAGGGTCATCTTGGTGATGATGGCCAGCATGATCTTCTCGCCCTTGGTGGGGTAGGGGTTCTTGCGGTGCTCGTTGAGCCAGGCCTTGAGCGTGCTAGTGCTCTCTCGGGTGGCGTTCTTGGGACGGGATGGGTCCCCGAACTGGTACTGGCCATATGGGTAGAAGGCGGGGTGCGGGTGCGGAAACGCGGTGGCCGCGGCCGTATGCTGCACCCCGGGGCTGTCCTTCAGCTCATACTGCGTGCCCTGTACGCACATGGAGAAGGAAGGGACACGCGCGGAGGGAGCGTGGATGAGCCCCGGCCGTCGCCGCCTCCACCCTCCCGGCCCAGGCCACGCTAGTCTACTCTCAGCGCGCACACCTCGTCCGGCGCCCCAGCTCTAACCTCCCTTCCGCGGCTCCCAGGGCACTTACCAGCTGAGGGAAGATGGGCAGCTCGGCGGCGTAGGGCAGGAAGGCGCCGTAGCCTTGGGCGGCTGCGGCTGCGGCTGCCGCCGCGGCGTAGGGCGCCCCGTACACGGACGAGAGCACGTTGGACAGGGACCCCGAGGCAGCCAGCTCCGAGGCGCCGGCTCCCGGGCCGCCCCGGGCCCCAGCGCTGCCACCGCCGGCGGCGGCCCCCGGGCGCTCGGGTGGGTAGAGCGGGCGGATGTACTGGTATCCGAGCTGGGGGAAGGACATGGTGGCCCGCGGGGCACGGACGGAGAGGGGGCCCGGCCCCCCGGGGCCGCCCAGCTCAGCGCCGCCCGCGGGCTCCGGGGCGCATCGGGGGCTGGGCCCGGCTGCGGCCGCGCTGCCTTCCGCGCTGCGCTGCGCTCCGCGTTCGCCTATTGATCTGCTCCGCGGCGGCGGCGGCGGCGGCGGCGGCGGCGAGGAGCCCAGGTCAGGTCCGAACAGATTGGCGGAGATTCCCGGGGCTCCGGAATCTGATTGACATTTCTACGGGCCCGCAAGCCCCTCCTCTCTGCGCCGCGCTCCCTCCTCTCGGCCTCCGGAGCTGCCTCTGCCCGCGCCTGGCTCCTCGCTGCCCTCCTCTCCTCGAGCAGTGTCGCGCCTCGCTTCCTTCGCCCTCCTCTAGTTTTCACTCCCCCTTCTCGCCCTTCCTCTCTCCTCCCCTTTCTGCGCTCCTCTTCCCCCCAGGATCGCTTCCGCTCCTTCGGGCTCTTTCACGCTCCTGGACTACGGAACTCTTCTTTCTCGTCTTTCCCTTTCTCACTGTTCCTTTCTCTCCCTTTTCTGTTCCCGTCACTCTTTCTTTATAAAATCTATTTTCTCTGTACACACACCACACTCCCCACACTCACATCCCCCGGCCTCTGAGCTCTCGGCTAAGGCGGCCTAAACTTGTGGACACTTGGGGTGCCGTGCGCGGGGGTTGGGGGGGAGGGGTGTGTGTGTCCCTATCTGTATCGGTGTATCCGTCCCCGCCCTCACCCCCTCCCTCGCCCTTCCCCAAATCTCGGGTCTGACGTCGCGCCCTCTTATTCGACTTTTCCTCGCGTCTCCTTCGCGAGTCGCCAATCGCCTGGGCGCCCTGCAGGCGGGGCCGCCCACCCCGCAGAGAAGGCGCGCGGGGCGGGGCGGGGGCGGGAGTCCGGGCGCAGCGAGTGCCTTCCCGCCCCCTCTGGCCCGCGGCGGAAGGGGGCGCGGGAGGCGCGGGGACCGGGGTTAGCACTGGGTCAGCTCACCCCTCTCGCTTCCCGCCTCTCGGTACCTCTCCTCCTGCCCCAGTGCGTGGGATCTGGGTCGGGACCAGACAGACCCTGGTCCGGGGCAGGCGTTGGGACTTTACTCTGCCCCGGCCCGCTTTCCAGCTCGCACCTCTAGACTCTAGGCCACTCTCAGCAGCTTAGGGAGGGAGTGGAAGAGGCGTGAGGGAAGTGGGGGCGTGTGCTCTAAGGGAGTCTTCCAGGATCATCTCACTGCCCGGGCGGGGCGGGGCGGGGCGGGGCGGGGCGGGGCGGGGCGGGGCGGGGCGGGGAAGCAAGGTAGCCCCCTTCCCAGAGGACCAAATCCTGCAATTAACCACGTTCACGCCGCGCCGATGTCAGGGTGCAGAATCCTTTCTTAGAAATGGCGTGTGTGTTGGGGGGGTTGCTGCAGAGTGGACACCCCGGGCATCCTGGGGAGCGGTGTCAGGGAAACGGAGCCCACCGGAGCCCCAAGCAGGCGTGGGATGGGGGAGGAGCAGGGAGCCGGGTGGCGGAGGCTCCAGGAACTTTCAGGGAGCGCTTGGAGAAGTTAATATACTGGAATTTTCGGTCCGTAGAGATTCTTCTTTTCCCTCCCCCTTCTCCTGCTCCCGGGGTCTCGCGCCAACCTGTTTTCTTTCGGCAGAGATCCTCCCTTCCGCGGGGGTGGGTATGGGAAGCAAGACTTTTAGTTTTACAGTGGGGTATTTCCTAAACCAAAGCTGAAATCCCAGAATCCGGGCGCCCACCTTCACAGGTTAGGGCGTGCAGCCGAGAGCAGGATTGAAATTCCCGGTATTGCGGCGACTCCGGACTAAACGCTTCAGGCCGCTGCGGCGACCTACGAACAGGCCAGGCCGGCAGCAGGAGCGCTCCGGGGACAACACCCCCGGGCGGTGCCTGGCTTGGAGTTGCCTGTCCCGGCTCGGAGGCGGAAAGTGGCCGCCTTGCTTTGATTGATAGAAGAATCTAATCCGAATTCTAGCAGAGCGGAGGGATCGGAGAACCTTGGCCCCAGCTGTCTCTGGTCTCAGCAGCTCCAGGGAGCCCCGCTGGGAGTCCCCTGGACACCTAGTTTTGACCTCGCCCCTATTCCCCGCCTCTTTCTACCAGTCCTCGTGCAGGTCGGCGCCTCGAGTAGGCATGAAGGCCGAGAAAATTGGGTGGTGGTGGTGGGGATACAAGGGAAAGCTTTGGGGCAGCTAAGTTTGGGGTTCGATTGGGGAAAAGAACGTGCGGCCTTCTTAAACTGGGTCAGACTGCTTCGCTAACCTTCTACTCACATGTTTCTGCCTGGTGCCAGGTGTTGACCTTAGCTGGAGTCTCCCCAGAAGAGGAGGTATCAGAGGAAGGTTTGAAATGTTTCCCCGGCGCCTGATTTCGTTTTCAGTTAAACCTCTCAGCCGAGTGGCATAGGGAATCACGGACTCACCGACTCAAGAAAAAATTTCAGAGTTACAAAATTGAGGGTAACGTTATTGTCTGGCATGTTCCCTAAGTGTCAGACGCGGAGCCTCGACGGCCCTGCAAATCTAGAGTTTGCACAAGGTAGTGGCACCAGACCCGCCCCGGGGAGAGCCAAGAGCGAGATGCCGAAGTGGGGAAACTGGGGTTGCGTTGGGCCCCGGTTTAACGGGCAGCTCTTCGAGAAGGAACAGAGAACAATGAGCCCAGGAGATGCTTCCTCCGCCCGCATTAACTCGCTATCGACCTGGCTGCGTTGGACTGCGAGAGGCGGGAAAGAGGCCAGGCAAGGGGCGAAGCTGTGCTCAATGAATTAGCCACGCTGGACCAGGGCACCCATGGCTCAGAAAACGAACCTCCAACCCAGATGAGGACCCAAGGACCTCGATTATTTAGATACTTCCAGGCGCCCCAGGTCTTCAGCAGACTCAGCCTAGTCTCCAACTCCGCTCCCCTAGTCTCCAGCGGAGACCCTAGCCCGGGCGATCCACCTCGGGACTCAGAGCCCTAGGCAGCCGAGCCCCGACGTGGCGCTAGCTCCCCAATGCCACCAGGCCAGTGGAATCTGGCTCCGAACTGAACTCACGGGTCCAAGGACAGCCGAGCCTTTTCCAGGGATTTTTAATCCAAGAGATGGGGTCAAAGTGACACTCGCACAGGGAGGAAAAGCAGGTGCACGGGAAGTTCATTTGGGAAAGTCGTGCGCGCAAAAACGCACAGAAACCCTTCTCCACCAGCTCACTTTCTTCCAACGTTCCCAGAGCACAAAATGCTTCAGAGGCTTGCTGTAGATGCTCTCTCAACGCGGCCGAGGGTGTGGGGAATGAGCGGGGGGCGTCCATAGCACTGGCTTAGCGCGCACTTACTGCAGCGCTCCCGGGTCTCACACTTGGAGGTGCGGGCCCGACGTGTGCCCAGGGCCGGTGGCCCGCCTGGCTCAAGGGCTGCGCCGCGCACTGTACACGGGCCTCCAGTCACCAGGCCCCTTTCCTGCCCCCTCCTCGCTCGGCCTTACGGCGCCCACGCGTCCCCATCGGGGGCGCCGCTGTAGCCCTAAGTTTCTTCGCCGAGGCCCATCTGCTGTCCTTCCCTCCCAGGCCCGAAGTCCCTGGGCTGCAGTGCGGACCCGCGATCCCTCTGCTTCCTGCAGACGCCGCGGCGCACGCTCCCACCGCTCCCTCCCCCCGCGCTCGGGTTACAGGTTAATGAAATGCTCGTTTTCCTCAGTCATTTGTTTTGTTTTCCTGCAAAGTTCTGATAAGTAGCTAACCAACGAAGCTTGTAATTACAATCTTACAGAAACCGGGCCGATCTGTATATAAATCTCACCATCCAATTACAAGATGTAATAATTTTGCACTCAAGCTGGTAATGAGGTCTAATACTCGTGCATGCGATAATCCCCTCTGGATGCTGGCTTGATCAGATGTTGGCTTTGTAATTAGACGGGCAGAAAATCATTATTTCATGTTCAAATAGAAAATGAGGTTGGTGGGAAGTTAATTTCTCTCCGCTCTGTGAAGCGTAGACAAGAATTTAATGATTTAATTACAGTTGTAAGCCCTTTCCATGAGACTTAAATTGAGCTGAGAATATTTTTTTCTTTCTCTCTCTTTTCTGCGTTCTCTCTCTCTCCGCTATTAGCAGCTGCGTGGACGCCCGAGTGCGTGGCCTGGTGTCCGCATCGGGAGGGGTTTGTATCGGGCTAAGAGTCCAGACCCCAGCATCCCTGGAGGCGTGCGGTGCGGCCTCTGGGGCCGCCCCTGAACGGACTGCCTCTTGCCGCCGGTTCTCAGGGCCTCAGACCCCTTCTCTGGCCCCAGAGAAGCGACTGGGAAACTTTGGGAGAAAGTTTGCCAACTTTGCCCTCGGCGAGGGAGAGGCTGCCCGAAGGGCCGGGCCAGCGACTTGCCGCTACGGGTGGGGTGGGCTCCCAGCCAGGCCGGGGCACTCGGAGCTAGCCGGGCTGCCCAAGGAGCGGCGCGAGGCCGGCCGGCGGCGGGCCCCTCGCTTCCCCCAAGCCGCCCCTGCCCCTCCTCGAAATGGCCCGAGCCCCTGGGTCTCCAAGCAGCCGCGACGCGCCCAAAGCTGCCAGGATTGGAAACCTGGCCCTCAATCTGAGTGGGGTTATTTCTCTCTACCTCTCCAGGGTCATCTTTTCCACCTGACTCGAGCAGTTTCACTCCCTCCCCCTCTTTTGTTTTTCCTCTCTCTGCCTGTCTTTCCCACCTTCTTTATATTCGATTTCTAGGTCATTGATTTTACTTCTCTTCCCTCAATTCCCTCATTCGCTGTTATCTTTTTCTCCCCCGTCTGGACCACTTTTCACTTCAATTTTCTCAATTTTGCTCCTTCCCTCTTCCCTTATTGTATGTCTCTTTTTCCCCCTCTCTGACTCTGCGTCTCTCCCCCTCTTCCTCATTTCTCGTTCTTTCTTTTCTCCCCCCAGCCCCGTCCCTCTCTTTCATCCTAATCTATTTCCTTCGTCGATTTCTTGGTCTGTCTCTCAGGTTCTCTGCGTGTATTTTCTCTGCTCTTCCTCTCCAGCTTCTGTCCCCTCCCCCCGTGGATCTGCCTTGCCGGCGGCGCCCCCTCCTCATCCATCTTGGGAGATGAATATGTCGCTTTATTAGATGCCGAGGCCAGAGCTGGGTGATGGGGCTCGGCCAGCCTAGCTCATTTTCTTCATGCATATTGACGAGATGGTAATGAGCGCGTTTGCATTGTTGCGTGGAGATGCTGCGTTTCCTGCCGCAGTTCGGAGCCGGCGAGGGTGTCGCGGGCCCAAGAGTGAGCGCAGTGGGCACCTGGCCTGATGGCTGCAGCTGGCCCTCAGCGGATTCACGGTGCTCGGGGCCCGGGAAGGAAGTGACCTCGGCGCGGGACCGGGCGGGCCGCCGCCTCCTTGGGCTCCTCCACAAAGGCTGTCTGCTCTCCCCTCATTAAAGCCTCGTTATGGGAACCCCCGCCTGGCTCGCGACGGTTCTTTCGGCGCCCCCAGCCCAGGGGCCTCGGACCCCCCTCCCCTGTTGTTTTGAGGCCTGGGATGGAGCGCCACCAGGAAATTAGTGCCTGACAACAACGTCTAATGGCAATAAATTGTTTGCGATTCCGAGTGACACGTCGCGGGATCAAACACAGCCGCATTGTGTACGGTGCCCGGCTCGCTCCTCGTTAATCTTGCAGCGCGCGGTAGCCGCGCTTGGTCAGGGAAGGTTGCGCTCAGGCCCTTGGCTGTCCGCTCCGCCGGCTCTCAGCGGACCTGGAGAACCAGACTTTCTAGAGGGGCTTGTCCTTTCCCGAGATGGTCTGCAAAGCTCAGGACCCGGACCCAGGCTCGCCTCTCCAAGAGGTGGTTTCTGAAAGTCAGGATCTCCAAGAGCACAAACTCTGAATTGAGCTAAGACAGAACCGCCGTACTCCTTGCTGGAAATTCAGAAGAGTGTGAAGCCCCCGTTCTAGACACAGTGGAGTGGGGATTCTTTGGACATTAGATTTTTGCATTAATCACCCCACCCCCACCACCATTCTGTTCCAACTTCATACTGGGAAAGTTGAGAGCTTTCGGTTTAAAAGCAAAAAAAGTCAAGATCTGGCCTTGTCTGGAATTGTGTTGGATCTTGTCCCCCAAACTTCAAGCCCTCCACTACCACCTCTACTATTATTTGCTTAGTATTTTTCCTTTCGTTGACTCAAGTTAAATATTTAAATACATGTTTTTAGAAAGAAAACTTGATATTACTACTGTAAATGGAAAAGTGGCCACTACTCACCATAAAAGTAAATTGTAAAAGATAAACACAAGTAAAACCAAGCAATGTTAATCCATTTTAGCCATGGTTGCTTGCTTGGAAATGACTTCTAGAGATCCAGCTCTGTATGTGTGTGTGTGTGTGTGTGTGTGTGTGTGTGTGTGTGTGTGTGTGTGTGTGTGTGTGTGTGTGTGTGTGTGTGTGTGTGTGTGTGTGTGTGTGTGTGTGTGTGTGTGTGTGTGTGTGTATTAGCAAGTGTTTTTCAGTTGCTCATTCGTGTCTGACTTACGACCCATGGACTGCAGCACACCAGTCTTCCCTGTCCTTCACCATCTCCCAGAGCTTGCTCAAACTCATGTCCATTGAATCGGTGATGCCATCTAGCCATCTTGTCTTCTCTCATCCCCTTTAGCAAGTGTTGGGAATGTCAAATACTGAATCTTTCTAGAAGATGAGGGAATTGAAAAAGAAATGTTTCTCACTATTTAATAATGTTAGCTAATTCTCTGCACTACCTAATATTATGCTCAGGATCGTAAAAGCTGCATTGGTTTAGGGTTTACCAAAGTCTGTTGAAGAGTATGCAAAAAAATTCAAGGTAAAAAAATAACATGTTGAGTTATTATTAATTACCAAATAATTGTGTTAAGCATGGTCACACAAAATCACATTTAATTCTCACAATAGACCTTTGAGGGAGAGACTAGCTTAGGGTGGCCACGTCTGGTTGTGCAGGATGCTCACTGAACAAGGGCACCTAGCTGAAGAAGTAAGAGGCTGTGAAGTCCAGTCTTTCTGTGCTCAGGTCTACACTCAAGGAAAAGCAAATTTCTCTAATCTGCACAAAGTTGGGGTATGACCCAGCCCTAGAGAAGGGGAAACAAGACTTAGCTTGGCAAAGCCCAGGCTGGAGCCCCATCTAATATTTATCCTTCCTCTGGGAGGAAGATCAGGGCCTTTGGGTGATTGGGGGAGGTGGTGTCGGGGTCTGGGAGGAGGTTACTGGAAGACTAGTCCCTGGTTTGACCAAAGGTAAAGGCAATGGGCCTGCCAGTGCAGGAGATGCAAGAGACTTGGGTTCGATCCCTGGGTCGGGAAGATCCCCTGGAGTAGGAAATGGCAATGCACTCTAGAATTCTTGCCTGAAGAATCCCCATGGACAGAGGAGCCTGGCAGGCTATGATCCATGGGGTCGCAAAGAGTTGGACACGACTGAGCACACACACACACACAAAGACACACACACAAAGGCAACAGGACTGCTGTGCTTTCCCTTCCCCTTGAGTCTCACACTTCTTGCAAATATCTGGAGAGGACTTGGGTAAAAATACAGCAGATCGAATGTACATTATCTCAGCTAGCAACCAGGTTGGGACGGGGGAGATGTTCTTGGTTTGCTTGGCCTAACCATGGGTGTTTCGACTGTTCCTCGCCTTTTTTTGGTTCAGCTTACCTGCAGGAGTTTATAGTCCAGAGTCCTGCTTTGTTGCCATCCATACTGTTAAGAAACTTCAGATTCTTAAGGGCAAACAGGAATTGCATTGCATCAGAGATTGAGAATTAGGGTGACCTCTGCAGAAGGGAATGGCTACCCATTCCAGTATTCTTGCCTGGGAAATCCCAAGGACAGAGGAGCCTGCTGGGATACAGTCCATGGGTCGCAAAGAGCTGGAGATGATTGAGTGACTAACACTTTTTTCTGGTCATAGACATCTTTGGGGAGAAGTTTTGTCTTCATAAAGTCTTTTTTTTTAAGTTGAATTGCTTGCCAACACTTGCTAATTAGGTGATTTTATTTAAAAATCTAGATTTCAGTTTGTTAGAAAAACCAGAAGGCTAAGAAATCCAAGACTGTCCTCAATGAGATCACAGCAACTACTCATGTATCTGGACACCCGTTGGCTCCGATTTGCTCTATTGCCTGCAGGCGGCTGAGTGGTAGCACTGCTTTGCATCCTTAGTTGAGAGAATGGAAGCCCTTGCAGTAGACGCTGCTCCTCCATTGTGAAGAAAATAGTACAGAGTGTGACCTGGGCAAGGTGTTGTAAGAGCTTCTTCTTTTCTCTCTACCACACTCCTGGTTAGCTGGGTAGCTGCTTTCCAGCTAACCAGGTTGAGGGCAGGTTTCCAGGAGTCAAAGAGATGAATAGCTCTGAGAGGATGTCCAGGAGACCTAGCTAGGCCAATTCTAAAGCTTCTGGGAAGAGAACAGAAAGACTGGTCCCTAAACAGCCATTTGTAGGATGCCCCTACCCCCTTGTTTTCCCATCCTTAGCATCAGTCCCACTCCCCTTTTTTTTATTTGGCTGCATTGGGTCTTAGTTGTTGTTGAATGGGGGATGGGAATCTAGTTCCCTGAATTGAACCCAGGCCCCCTGCATTGGGAGAGTAGAGTCTTAACCACTAGACTACCAGGGAAATCCTGTGCATCAACCCTTTCTTGATTCCCATGCGGCGTCTTAAAAATGTCAAGCCACAATGCCTGCTTCCTCCCTTCTTTTCTTCCTCTCCCTTTCTCCTTGCAACAAACATCGATTGAATGGCTTCTGCAAGCTAGGAACTGTGCTAAGTTCTGTGAAACATGAGCTGGAGAGTCCCAGGACCCTGTTCTCATGCAGCTTACATTTTAGTGGGACAATCAAATACCAATGAGGAAAACAAGGAGGACAAATTAAGATGTGTTAAGTTCTACAAAACAGCACCAACAGTAATACGGGGTGTACTGAGTTGGATGATGTCTTCCTCAGATTCATGTCTTTCCCAGAACCCAAGAACCCAACCTTATTTGAAAATAGGGCCCTTGAAGATGTAATGAATTGAGATGAAACTTACATTGGGGTTGCATCTCCTATTGGAGCAGAGTGGGCTTGGAATCTAGTAAGACCAGTGTCTTTGTAAGAAGGGGAGAAAGGACACAGAGACAGACACAGAAGGGAACAAGGTGATGTGAAGACAGAGGCAAAAATTGGATTGATGCATCTGTAAACCAAGGAATGCCAAAAATTGCTGACAGTCACCAGAAGCTAGAAAGAGGCAAGAAAGAATTCTCCCCTAGGGCCTTTTGTCAACACCTTGATTTCAGACATCTAGTCTTCAGAACCATAAATTTCTGTAGTTTCAAGCCATCTAGTTTGTGGTAATTTGTTACAGCAACCCTAAGAAACTAATATACAGAGGGATAAGAGAGCTGTTACTTTAGATAGCACAATCACAGATCTGCAAGGAGGAGATGATGTTTTAGCTGAGATGGAGTCAGTGGTGAAATTCTGGGAGAAGTGTATTTTAAAGCTGCTCAGTCCAATACGGTAGCTGCTAGCCACATGTGACCATAGAACACTTGAAATGCAGCTGGTCTAAATTGAGATAAGCTGAAAGAGTAAAACACCCACCAGATTTCAAAGACTTAGTATGAAAAGAAAAGAATGTAAACCATTTCATTCATTTTATAATACTGATGGCACATTGAAACAATATTTTGGATAGCTCGAGTTAAATAAAGAATATTATTAAAATTAATTTCACTTGCTTATCTTACCTTTCTTAATGTGGGCAGTAGGAGATTTTGAATTACATTTGTGACTCACATTACATTTCTATTACATGGTGTTGTTCTAAATGTAAGAACAGCATGTGCAAAGGCCCTGTGGCAGGGAGGAGTGTTTCAATACTCAGCCTGCATGTTGATATTAATTTGGTGATGTTGCTAGACATGGGGAGCTGATCTGAGCAGCCCTGTGGAACTTACAAAGAGTAAATATGTCTTTGTTCCTTCTTAATGGAAAGAGTGGCCATGAAGCTGTCCTTCAACCTGAATGGTGCCTCCTTTCTCTTTGCCAACACTCTTAGACACAAACTTTGCCATCCTTTCTGCTTGGCACATTCATCTCATCCTCTCCCTATGCTTGTTAACATGAGGACTTACAACGAGGCCTAACTCCTGGTGCCGAGGCCCTGGGGTGATACAGAAGCAGAGACCACCCTCTCCAGACCCACAGCTTGCAAAGTGAACTTCAAAGACCATATTAGTCCATTTATGAAGCTAGAATTTTGTTCTTTCAAGACAGAGGTCACAGAAGGATACTCTGGACAGTGGGATGTTGCCTCTGAGATGAGACTATAAAAAGACTATGGCTTCTGTCTTGGGCACTTCTGACTCTCTGTCTTTGAGGTGACCAGCTGCCATGTTGTGAAGATGCTCAGACTGCTGTTGAAGGGGCCTACCTGGCAAGGAACAAGGCTTTCTGGCGACCATGTGGGTGAGCTTGGATGTGGATTCTCCAGTCCCTGCTGAGTCTTCAGGGGACTATAGCCCAGGCCAACCACTTGAGCGTAACCCTTTAAGAAATCCTGAGTCAGCTGCACCTGGAGTCTGACTCATGAAACTGTGAAATAATATATATTTGTTGTTTGAAGCTAAACATTGGCAAACTATAGGTGGGTAGGCTGCCTGTTTTTATAAATAAAGTTTTATTGGAACACAAGAATGCCCATTGTCTATGGTTGCTTTCAGACTCCACAGCAGAACCTGTTGAGTAGTTGCAGTGAACGTCATACAACCCAGAAGCCTGAAGTATTTACTATCTGGCTCTTTAAGGAAAAGTTTATTGATTCCCGTTTTAAGATGCTGTGTTTTAGAATAATTGTTACACAACAGTAACTAACTAATACAATGACTTTAGGATCTAGAACAATGGCCCTAGCATGACTTGCATGTTATGGGTTAAGGCTTCTGCTTTCAGTTTAGTTCCATGTAGTAGGTGTTGCATCAAGGAGTACGTCAAGGTTGTATATTGTCACCCTGCTTATTTAACTTATATGCAGAGTACATCATGCAAAATGCCGGGCTGGATGAAGCACAAGCTGGAATCAAGATTGCTGGAAGAAATATCAATAACCTCAGATATGCGGATGACACCACTCTTATGGCAGAAAGCCAAGAGGAACTAAAGAGCCTCTAGATGAAGATGAAAGAGGAGAGTGAAAAAGCTGGCTTAAAACTCAGCATTCAGAAAACTAAGATCATGGCATCCAGTCTCATCACTTCATGGCAAACAGATGGGGAAACAGTAAACAAACTTTATTTTCTTGGACTCCAAAATCACTGCAAGATGGTGACTGCAGCTGTGAAATTAAAGGACACTTACTCCTTGGAAGAAAAGCTATGACCAACCTAGCCAGTATATAAAAAAGCAGAGACATTACTTTGCTAACAAAAGTCCATTTAGTCAAAGCTATGGTTTTTCCAGTAGTCATGTATGGATGTGAGAGTTGGACTATAAAGAAAGCTGAGCACTGAAGAATTGATGCTTTTGAACTGTGGTGTTGGAGAAGACTCTTAAGAGTCCCTTGGACAGCAAGGAGATCAAGCCAGTCCATCCTAAAGGAAATCAATCCTGAATATTCATTGGAAGGACTGATGCTGAAGCTGAAGTTCCAATACTTGGCCACCTGATGTGAAGAGCTGATTCATTGGAAAAGACCCTGATGCTCAGAAAGATTGAAGGCAAGAGGAGATGGGGATGACAGAGGACAAGATGGTTGAATGGCATCACCGACTCAATGGACATGAGTTTGAGCAAGCTCCGGGAGTTGGTGAAGGACAGGGAAGCCTGGCATGCTACAGTCCATGGGGTCCCAAAGAGTTGGACAAGACTGAGCGACTGAAAGTAAACTAGTAAGTTAATGATGTTAAATGTGAACCAAGCATTTACTGTGTGCCGGGCCCATTCTTAATCATATTCCAGAATGTGGCATTCATTCCTTTATCTATGGTCCCCTCAGGCACTTCTGCAGTTGATGACATTCTGTAGGTGTGACAAGTGTCTGTGGATTTAAATTGCCTTTTAGAGATTGGAATTAGCAGGACACACAAAGGAAGACTCTGTAATCATGGGGTGGTGAGCCGAGAGCAAACATGTTCAGCTGCTAAGTACATCTGTTGGTTGTTAAACTCTGGAAATGTTCCTATGACCTTGTCCTGAGCCTCTCAGGGCTCTCTTGCTGCCGCAGCAGCCCACCACCCACTTCCCTCTCCCCCCGTCACCCTGACCCTTGGCCCAATGATCCAGCAACCAAAGGGCATAAGGCAGGCACAGCAGGGGCCTTCCAAGTCTTTAGGGTCTACCCTGACTGATCGGGCTTCCCAGGTGGCGCTAGTGGTAAAGAACCCACCTGCCAATACAGGAGACACAGGAGATGAAGATTCGATCCCTGGGTTGGGAAGATCCCCTGGAGGAGGGCATGGCAACACCCTCCAGTATTCTTGCCTGGAGAATCCCACGGACAGAGGACCCTGGGGGCTATGGTCCATGGGGTTCCAAAGAGTCAGACAGGACTGAAGTGACTTAGCATGCACGCACACTGATTGGTCAATTCCCATGTCATGCCGATGGTGACATATTTAATGTCACCCAAAGACAAAACCCCAACTGCCAGCCACTGCTCCACTTTGGTCTTGGCTTGTGGAAGAAAAAGGCCCATCACCCCTGCTCTCCAAGGCCAGACCTCAACCTCGTCCAAAAGAGACACTCAGCAAAGCTGGTGGAATTCACAGGTGTCTACTGAAAGTTTGCCCCTTTATGGCATTAACAGGGGAGAGGATGCAAAGAACAATAAGACATGGGAGGGTCTGTAGCCAGACCTTCTGCTCCTAATCAAACCCCACTTCTGACCTCAGGCAAGCGACTCAGTTCTCTGTGCTTCAGTTTCCTCCTCTGTGACAATAATGGTTTCTACATCATGGCATTTTGATTAAAGAGAAAGTAATATAGCCTTTGACTGTGTGGATCACAATAAACTGTGGAAAATTCTGAAAGAGATGGGAATACCAGACCATCTGACCTATCTCTTGAGAACCTATATGCAGGTCAGGAAGCAACAGTTAGAACTGGACATGGAACAACAGACTGGTTCCAAATAGGAAAAGGAGTACGTCAAGGCTGTATATTGTCACCCTGCTTATTTAACTTATATGCAGAGTACATCATGAGAAACGCTGGGCTGGAAGAAACACAAGCTGGAATCAAGATTGCCGGGAGAAATATCAACAACCTCAGATATGCAGATGACACCACCCTTATGACAGAAAGGGAAGAAGAACTAAAAAGCCTCTTGATGAAAGTGAAAGAGGAGAGTGGAAAAGTTGGCTTAAAGCTCAACGTTCAGAAAACTAAGATCATGGCATCTGGTCCCATCACTTCATGGGAAATAGATGGGGAAACAGTGGAAACAGTGTCAGACTTTATTTTTGGGGGCTCCAAAATCATTGCAGTTGGTGATTGCAGCCATGAAATTAAAAGACGCTTACTCCTTGGAAGAAAGGTTATGACCAACCTAGATAGCATATTTAAAAGCAGAGACATTACTTTGCCAACAAAGGTCCGTCTAGTCAAGGCTATGGTTTTTCCAGTGGCCATGTATGGATGTGAGAGTTGGACGGTGAAGAAAGCTGAGCACCAAAGAATTGATGCTTTTGAACTGTGGTGTTGGAGAAGACTCTTGAGAGTCCCTTGGACTACAAGGAGATCCAATCAGTCCATCCTAAAGGAGATCAGTCCTGGGTGTTCATTGGAAGGACTGATGCTGAAGCTGAAACTCCAATACTTTGGCTACCTCATGCAAAGAGTTGACTCATTGGAAAAGACCCTAATGCTGGGAAGGATTGGGGGCGGGAGCAGAAGGGGACAACAGAGGATGAGATGGTCAGATGGCATCACCGACTCGATGGACATGGGTTTGGGTAGACTCCAGGAGTTGGTGATGGACAGGGAGGCCTGGCGTGCTGCGATTCATGGGGTCTCAAAGAGTCAGACATGACTGAGCGACTGAACTGAACTGAACTGAATAGAATTACATATATATATAGGATTTTCCCCAATGGCTCACTTCCCTAGTGGCTCAGCAAGGTAAAGAATCTGCCTGCAAGTCAGGAGACACAGGAGACATGAGTTCGATGCCTGGGTTGGGAAGATCCCCTGGAGGAGGGTGGCAACCTGCTCCAGTATTCTTGCCTGAAAATCCCATGGACAGAGGAGCTTGGCAGGCTACAGTCCAAAAGGGTCACAAAGAGTCAGACATGACTGAGTGACCCAGCACAGAAGCACACACATGCACACACACACACACACAGACACACACACACATAAATGTATACATTCCCTTCTCCAGGGAATCTTCCCAATCCAAGGATCAAATCCAGGTCTCCCGCATTGCAGGTAGATTCCTTACCAGGTGAGTCATCAGGGAAGCCCAATATATATATATATACATACATATATAATTATAATAGGTATGTGTGTGTTAGTCACTCAGTCATGTCCAGCTCTTTGCAACCCCATGAATTGTAACCCACCAGGCTCCCCACAATGTATATATTGCATGTCAATATATTATACCAATATAATTATATATAATTTAATAATACAAAGATAGCACGAACACAAGTGCTAAGAATAATACCTGTACTCAGTAAGTACTCAGCAAATGTTAGAAAAAGAGTCTAGGGGCCAGAAGAATAAACTCCGAGCAGGTCTTGACAATGGCAAGATGTACATTCAGCCAGCGTGTACTGAGCAATGATGAGCTTTCCACGATGCGAACAACGGCTGGTTTCCTGGGCATGTGACCTGTGCCCAGTGCCTCATGCTTAAAAGCACCCTGGACTTGGTTTAATGCTCTGTTGCTGCCATCTCAAGATTCTTAAGTATTTTTTGAACAAGGGGCTCACATTTTCATTTTGCGCCGAGCCCCAAGATTATGTAAGGATCTTGCACACAGCGGTGGGTGAGGCTCAATTCTGTTCTTGGAAGCTTTGCAGGCCTTCTGCGTGGGTGGATGGACCCAAGGTAATCACATCACAGAGCTATACACATCCTGGGGGAGCGTCAGGCCTGCGCATGTGCACGCACGCATCTATGTTGGGGAAAAATGGCCCAGAAGACCTGTTTGAAGCTGCAAAGGCCAAGCCTGCTTGATTCCACCATGGCAACCCTGAGAGAGGAACTCCAGCCGGGAAACCAGGTCCCATGATGCCTCTGTTCAGGGAATTCTGCTTGGATTTATTTTCTGCAAGAGGAATAAGTTCTTGAATTCTGAAACCTTTGGAAAATCCCACGTAAATCACTGATGACAGTTTGACATTTTTCCAGCTGTTTGGAAGCAGTAGACAAGTCGAGTCGCTCAGCAGGGCACAGGCTGGCATGCTGGGGTGTGTGTGGGTTCTAGACTCCCTCCCCGCTCCTGGCTCCTCTAGGCTTTTAGGGGAAACACAACAGAAAAAAAGAGAGAAAACTGAAACCCAGACTCTTTCAGGGTTTGTGCCCACTTGCGCCATCTGCATTTAGGGGGTTTATCCTGAGAGTGAAATCTTAATTGGGCAACTATATCTTTTCTCCTTTTCCAGATCAGTAGACTCACCTCCTTCTCGCCAGCAAAGATTCCAGTAGCTTATGTCTTTCTCTGATGAAATTCACATCTTGGTCGGGAGGATTGTTTTCTTGGCTCATCGGGTGCCAGTGACGGCTCCTTATTTATTTATTTTTTTTGTGTTCTGCCACAGGCAATCAAGATGTGGGTATGGATTATAACTCAGGTTCCATCTTCAGCTAGATACATAGGATAAGAGCATGTGCTCAAATCTTAGCTTTGCCTCTTACTCTCAGGGACCTTGGGGAAGTTACTTGGCCTCTCTGTGCCTCAATTTTCCTATCTGTAAAATGCCCAGGGGAGGATTAAATGACTTAATACATATGAAGTACTTAGAACTCATAATTAAGTGTTTTGGTATGTAAGTATACATGTATAACATATTCGAAAAGATATCTTTCCCACATATTATTATGTATGGATATACTATTTTCATTTTTCAATAATGTCTTCAATTTCTTATTGAATAATAATAGACTTACTTGAAATACATGTATCCTAACTGTAAGAATGCATTTATTTTCACGAAGTGAAAACACCCATGTAAACATGTAAGTATCCACACCAGAAAACAGAAGATGGTGGTCCCCCAGGCACCCCCTGGGTCTTCTGGTCACTCCATTCCCACCCCCTACCGGACTAGCCTGACTTCCAACAGCAGAGATTAGTTTTGTCCAGTTTTATACTTCATGCAAACAGAATCATGCAACATGTATTCTTTTGACTCTGGCCTGTTTTGCTCAATATTATGTTTATAAGATTCATGCGTATTGCTGCTTGTGGTTGTAGATGATTTATTCTCATACCACACGGGATCTCATTTATAATTTATCTATCTACTGTTGGTGGGTGTTTAAGTCATTTTCATGAATGGTGCTGCTAGAAACATTCATGCCTTTTTTTTTTCTTTTTAAGAGTTTTTTTTTTTTTCCGACGTGCCATTTTTTAAGTCTTACAATGTTGGTTTTGTTTTATGTATTGATATTTTGGCTGCAAGGCATGTGGGATCTTAGCTCCCAGCCAGGGGTTGAATCCACACCCCTTGCATTAGAAGGTGGAGTCTTTACCACTGGACCACCAGGGAAGTCCCTGGCACACGCCTTTGGGTGGACATATATATGCGTTTCTGTCATGTATACACTAGGAATGGGGTGTAGGATGGGCATATATTCAGCTTCAGTAGATAGTGCTGAACCGTTTGCCAGTTTTTCTCAGGACTCCATGTGGTGGTGGTGATGGTGGGGAATGAGATCGGGGGTTGGATATTTTGCAAATGATTTCCCTTTCCAACCATTGAGTGGAAATAAAATGTGACATTTGGACCTAGTGGCAGGCAGAGTCTCATCAAGGCATGCCAGGGGCTTATTTATGGGGTTTTGTTAAACATCCCACCTTTCTTTAATTTCTGCAGGATATCTTCTTCCTATAAAGTTGGCCGAAAGGGCAAACCATGCGGGACGCGTGATGGGGCTGTTGGAGCTGAAAGGCCGAGTAGCAGTGGGGCTGACGGTGACACTGCTCCTGGGCGGGTGTGAGTCAGGCACCGAGCCCCTTTCACCCTGTGAGTCCACAGGGCCAATGTGATGGATTGACCCCTCTGCTCAGGGCCAAACATCGACTAAGCTCTCTCCGCATGGCCTCCCCCGTGCTGGACATCAGGAACACGGTGGTATACGAGGTCAGCTGGATTCCTGTCCCCTCTGAGCTTACTTTCTTCTGGGAAAGCACACACAAACACAGACCCGAACCAATTGGCACAAATATTTTCAGAGCATGATAAGAAAATGAAAAAAATAAATAAAACAAGGAGATGGAAAGCAAGAAATCAGAAAGAGGGGTGGCATTGGAGACAGCCCAGGGAAAAGACACCAAGCATCAGCTTAGAAATACCCTAATATTTAGACATACCTCAATATTTACAATTATTGAGCAGGGCCAGCCTCGTGGGTATGCAGATCTGTGCCCTTGCTGTGATGCTCTGCTCTTCCTGTCCTAAAAGTGTTAGTTTTTTTTTTTTTTTGATCGAGCCTCATGACATGTGGAATCTTAGTTCCCCAACCAGGGATCGAACTCTTGTTCTTTGCATTGGAAGCTCGGAGTCTTAACTACTGGACTGCCAGCGAAGTCCCCCAAAAGTCAATAATTTTTGAACCAGGAGCCCGATTTTTCATTTTGTCCTGGGCCCTGTGGATCATGTAGCTGGTCCTCCCAGTTGTTGGGGTGAGGGACAAATAAACTGCATGTAAAACACCCCAAGGGCTAAGCCTGGAGGACTCCTCAGTTTCTCCCTTTCCCCTTATTTCTCTACATCTTACAAGTTCTGAACCTGGCACTGAGGCTTCGGGGAGAGCAAATTAGGACCCAAATGAGGCAGTTGCTTTTGATGTGGGCTTTTCAGGGCTTAGAAATCCTACAGTTCCCGTCCCTGGAGGCCCCGGGTGATTCATGATAAAGGGGCTTTCTCCATTGTGTAAGCCAGAAGGAAGGAAGGAAGAGCACTTGAAAAGCAGAGAGTGTCCAAGTGCTGGGCCCTTGGACGTCCAGGCCTCTGGGGAGGGAAGTGGAGCCCTTCAGCAGAGGGCCTGTCCCGGGTAGCTCAGGGGGCCGGATGGGCTGGTGACCCGAGTCAGGTCATCAGGCTGTGACCCCAGGCCATCTCTGTTGTGCTTTGATAATCCAGCTATGTCCTCGAGTCCAGCTGAGGCTCGGAGAGTCGCTGCTGAGGATTTGAGACTCTGGCAGAATCCAAATCCTGGCTTGGTCCTCCAGAACGTTCCGTGTCCCAGGAGAACCTCTGTCCCAGTCACACTGTCAGGGAGGGTCTGGGGCAGCTGTAGACAGGGCCCCTCAGGGTCTGAGAGGAAGCCCACTTCTGCTGTCATGAGCCCCTCCATCATTTCAAAGGGAAAAGAAATGCCAAGGTAAGGTTCCAGAAGATCGTGGTTTGCTAGAGACATTTGCTACCAACAAAAGAATTCATTTGAGAAACACACAGAATATCATGCAGGGTGATCATGTGCGACAGGACTTTTATATTCTCACTCATATTTATATTTATAGTTAGTTAGCTAATTGATGGGGGAACAACAGGATCATATGGATACACAGCCCAGCTTACCCATCCCCCTGGGGGATGATTCTTAGGCGAGGTCTCCGTGTT
Organism: Giraffa tippelskirchi; assembly: GCF_054371585.1. NCBI lineage: Eukaryota > Metazoa > Chordata > Mammalia > Artiodactyla > Giraffidae > Giraffa > Giraffa tippelskirchi. The sequence continues at coordinate 38,479,594 of NC_137281.1, read as the reverse complement.
TCCTCTGAGGGTTCCAGGGGCTGAGTCCCAGTGGTAACCTACTCACTGATAGATGCACCTCTCATGACTTGCCTCCCTTCCCTGCCTTGCTTTCCCCTCATTTTATTGTGCTTCTGGGATCAGCCCCTTAATAGACTCCCTGCACCCCAGTTCTTTTCTCAGACTCTGCTTTTGAGCTCCAGATTAGGACAGTGCCTTAGCAACTTGGATCTACCATGCCAGCCCCAGAACCCATGAACATCCTCTAGATTATTGTTATTTATTTATTTACTTATTTTTGGCTGCACTGGGTCTTTCTTGCTTTCACACGGACTTTCTCTAATCTAATGAGCAGGGCTATTCTTCACTGTGATGCACAAGCTTCTCACAATGGTGGCTTCTCTTGCTTTAGAGCACAGGCTCTAGGCACTCGGGCTTCAGAAGTTGCAGTGTGCAGGCTCAGTAGTTGTGGCACATGGGTTTTGTTTCCCTGCGGCATGTGGGATCTTCCTGGACCATGGATCAAACTTGTGTCCCCTGCACAGGCAGGCGGATTCTTATCCACTGTGCCACCAGGGAAGTCCATCCTCCAGATTCTAACTACATTTCAAGGTATTGACACCTTGTTCTGTGACCTTAGGTAAATTACTCTGCCAGGGGGCCCAGATATTTCACCCAAATATTAAGTGAAATAACATTAAGCTAATAGTATCCATGTCTCTACTTTTCCAGTATGGTTATGGACATCAAGGGCCTTAATACCTGGGGAATGGTGATGATCCCCAAGTAGAGGGATTGGAGTGCTATCAGTTTTCTTTGTTCTTTTTCTTATTTTGCAATTTTTGTGTAAGTTACATGTAAATGTCTTGAAATCTGAGAAAATCAATATGGGCAATTGAATAATTAAGTTGAGTTCAGTTTAGTCGCTCAGTCGTGTCCGACTCTTTGCAACCCCATGAACTACAGCACGCCAGGCTTCCCTGTCCATCACCAACTCCTGGAGCTTGCTCAAACTCATGTCAATTGAGTCGGTGATTCCATCCAAACTTCTCATCCTCTATCATCCCCTTCTCCTCCTACCTTCAATTTTTCCCAGCATCAGGATCTTTTCAAATGAGTCAGTTTTTCGCATCAGGTGGCCAAAGTATTGGAACTTCAGCTTCAGTATCAGTCTTTCTAATGAATATTCAGGACTGATTTCCTTTAGGATTGACTGGTTGGATCTCCTTGCTGCCCAAGGGACTCTCAAGAGTCTTCTTCAACACCGTAGATCAAAAGCATCAGTTCTTTGGTGCTCAGCTTTTTTTATGACCCAAGTCTCCCATCCATATATAACTACTGGAAAAACCATAGCCTTGACTAGACAGACCTTTGTCGGCCAAGTAATGTCTCTGCTTTTTAATATGTTGTCTAGGTTGGTCATAGATTTTCTTCAAAGGAGCAAGCATCTTTTAATTTCATGGCTGCAGTCACCATCTGCAGTGATTCTGGAGCCCAAGAAAATAAAGTCTCTCACTATTTCCATTGTTTCCCCATCTATTTGCCATGAAGAGATGGGACTAGATGCCGTGATATTCATTTTTTGAATATTGAGTTTTAAGCCAGCTTTTTCACTCTCCTCTTTCACTTTCATCAAGAGGCTCTTTAGTTCCTCTTGGCTTTCTGCCATAAGAGTGGTATCATCTGCCTATCTGAGGTTATTGATATTTCTCCCGGCAATCTTGATTCTGGACAATGAAGAGAGTTTCTGAAGACTGGAGAACATTAGGTAAGAGGAAAGAGGAGGTTAGAGAGAGTGGAATTTGAGGCAAGCATCTGTCATTTGGGGCACTGGGTCCAGGAATTGATGACAAACATCAGTTTTCTTTGAGGGCAACATGGGAGCCCATGGTCTCAGGTGGGTCATGGAAGCCTGGGCTGGGGTCTAGAGTGGGAGACTCCTTTTTGGAGCCTTGAATGAGGGAGAAGGGGCTGATGCTGGACTTACCATCTGAATTGGAGCAGGATGGTGGGAGGATAGCAGGAGTGTGGGGAGAGGGGATGAGAAGAGTTGGGGGGGGTACCCAGCCTTGAGGGATGGATCAGGGCAGAGGAGAGACCCTAGGGACAGATATCCACACCAAAGGACAGCTTGGATGCACTTGGATTTTCCCCCACATGGTTTGTAAAAGAAGAAAGATAAAGAAGCTGTAATATGTCCAGAACCCCAAGTGTCTCTGAGCACCCTATTTCCTGAGTTAAGCCAGCCCTCTGCTGGGCTTCCTGACCTGTGAGGATAGACATCTCTGTCTTAGTTATTGCCACAGGCCTAGAATATCTGAAAACTAATATTATTCAACCACACTGCATGCTATGTTGCTTTAGTTGTGTCTGACTCTTTGAGACCCTATGGAGTGTAGCCTGCCAGGCTCCTCTGTCCATGGGATTCTCCAGGCAAGAATACTGGAGTGGGTTGCCGTGCCCTCCACCAGGGGATCTTCCTGACCCAGGGATCGAACCTGCGGTTCTTGTGTCTCCTGCACTGGCAGATGGGTTCTTTACCACTAGCACCACCTGGGAAGCACATATTATTCAACTGGTTTAAACCAAAATATAAGTTTGTGGCTTAGTCTTATCTCAGTGTGGGATTTAGAGAAACATGGTCCAAAATAAAAAATACACAGGATTTAAAAACAACTCTAATTTTATTTGTGACTCACGGGACACTTCCATGTGGATTTAATTCATAATCTAGAGCCACGCCTCCTATGGTAACATCCCCCTCTCTCCCTCTTCTCTAGTCCTCACACATCCTGAGGCCGCTGCAGAGATGCCAGCTCGCCAGATGCCCCCAAGTCTGTTCCTCATCTGTAGCCTCTGTGGCATTTCCTCTTCCTCCTTCCCACATGTCACACTGCATAGCCTCTCTGCCAGATGTCCCAGGGACATCTGCTCTGGCCAAAAGAACATGCTAGAAGGGTTGGTGAACACATGAGCTCTTTGCTGGGAGTCCTTCCTCATTTTTCATAGAGGGACTCATGCTGAGAGCAGTGATCACAGGAACAGATGAAGGAGAACTTGGCTAACCGAAGCATCTGGGTTTGGATCCTGGATCCTCTTCTTGTTCGCCACGTGACGTTATGCAAGTGATGAAGCCATTTGGAAAGTCAGTTTCCTTGTGAGCAAAGCAGGGAAGCAACCTACTTACTTTAGAGAGTCATTAGGGTCCAATGAGTTAATTTACTGAGATGTTCTTCCAGCGCCTGACATGGAGTGAGCACTCACGAGGGTTGACAAAGTCATCTCTGTCACCATCCTGAAACGTCTTTCACCAGCATGGAGTAAAGAAAGGTTGGTCCTCTTCTGCCCCAGGAGAGAGGTGACTGAACCCAGTTTTCCTTGAACCCTCAACACTGGCGCCACCATCCTTCCCCTTCCCCCTCCTCATCCTTTTCTACTCCTCCTCTCCCTCCTCCTCTGCACCCCCTTCTCTCCCCTTCTTCTTCCCTCCCCTTTCTCCCCCTCCCCCATTTCCTCTTTCTTCTTCTCATTACATTATCATTTTATGGGCTCTGGGACCAGGCTGCCTGAATTAACATCTTAACTCTAGGACTTACTAGGATCCAGGTAAACTGCTTAGCTTCCATGCACCTTCTTCCTCTGTAAAAAAACGTTAATAAGAGTATATACCATACAGAATTGCTGTGAAGATTGAGAAAGCTCATACCATATGTAGAAGAGCTGAGAAGAATGTTTTCTTACAGTAAGTGCCGAACGAGTGTTAATTATTCTGTTGTACGTAGAGTAACAGACAGAATCTGAATTGGAAACCAGTTTTATCTGGTAGCGAAATTGTGTTTATAACAAAGGTCCTGCCTCTTTCCTTTAGTCTTAGCATGGGGCCACTTGTAGTTACAAAAATGTTCCCTCCCCATATGCCCCAAGGAATGAAAAGTAGAATCTCAAAGAGATATTTGTACGCATATTCCCGTAGCAATCTTACTCCGGTTGGCAAGGAGGAGAAGCAGCTCACATGGCCATTGCTGGGTGAACGGATAAACAAATGTAAATATCTACAGTGGAATATAGTTCAGTCTTAAAAAGGAAAGAAGTCCTGACATATATATAGTACAACACAAATAAACCTTAAAGACACTATGCTGAGTGAATTAAGCCAGTCCCCAAAAGACAACTTACTCTATGAGTCCACTTATACGAGGTACTTAGAGTAGTCGAAATCAGAGTGATGGAAGGTAAAGTGGTGATTCCTAGGACCTAGGGGAGGGAGAAATGAATAGTTAGTGTTTAATGGGTACCGACTTTCATTTTCCCAAGATGGAAAGAGTGCTGTGGATGGCTGGTGGGTATGGTTGCGCAATTGTGTGAATGGACTTCATGATGCTGAACTGGACACTTAAAATGGTTATGATGGTACATTTTTTAATGAGTTATTTTTGGCTGCTCTGGGTCTTCACTGCTGCACATGTGCTTTTTCTAGTTGCACAGGCTTCTCTTCGTAGTGGCTTCTCTTGTTTCGGAGCACAGGCTCTAGTGAAAGAGCTGTAGTAGTTGCGGGACACGGGCTCAGTAGTTGTGGGACACGGGCTTAGTTGTCCCACAGCATGTGAGATCTTTGTTTCTGGACCAGAAACTGAACCCTTGTCTCCTGCATTGGCATGCACATTCTTAACCTCTGGACCACCAGGGAAGTTCCATGATGGTAAATTTTTTGTCCTGTGTATTTTACCACAAAAAATCCATAAAAACCAAAAAACAAAATGCTGCCCCTCTCCTGCCCCCAGGAAAGAGATGATAGGACTCAGTTTCCTCTGAGTCTTTTTGTTGCTAATCTGGGAGCTGTGGATGCCCCAGTCAGTGACTCCATCTCTTGCTTATGCCCTGAATTTGTGGTGTGGTGACGTTATTTGTGACCAAGAGCATTGAGCCCCCGATGTCCTGCTGGGAGTGGGTGTGCATGGCCAAGACCCATCCTCACTCCACCTTTGAGAAGAACCAGCACTGTGAGAGGGTCGACAGAACCAGTGGCTCAGGCAGCCAGGAGGTTTTTTAAATTGATTCATTTTGAAATTTGGGGGGAAGCATCTTATTATTATCTGTGTGTCGTTGAGGGAAAAGGGGGAAACGTGTGAGTTTTTGCGGTTGCTCCGTTGGTTTGTGTGAGTATACGTGGCTATAGAGACCTGACTGTTTCCCCTTTTGTCACAAAGCTCCCAGGTCTCCTGGCCACATTCTCTTTAGGGTCCGGGTGGTGAGTGAACCTATTGTGTCAGCTCGAACACACTGCAATGACCTGTGGATAGTTTTTTCTTTTTCCAGGTAAATTGCTAATGTCCACTGGGCTTTTTTTTTTAGCTAAAGGGTTGAGATCTTCTTCTGGGTTGAAAGGAGGCAAGATCGTCCATGGGCAGAAATTGCCTCCTCTGGAATAGTCTTGATTGGAATTCAGAGAAAGTGAAGGCAATTTGGGACTTGGAAAGAGAGAAAAGCAGTGGGCTAACCGGCAAATTGAGTTGTTTTTTTTTTTCCTCTTTCTCTTTTTTTGGCTTAATTTTTCTCCCTGTCTTTCTGGGGTTTCTGGTCCCATTTTTCTCTGCCAAGCTATTTCTACTTTCTACTTAAAATCCCAGTTCAAATCTCTAGCTCTCTAGGAACTGATTATTTCTTATTAAAGCCCTGCCTTTGCCTGGACTCCCCCAAAGGCAGATTTCTGGGGCAAAAGCTGGCATGCAAGTAGCTTATTTGGGAAAAATCCCAGGAAGCTAGGCTCCCAGGATGGAGCAGGGGTGAAGTGAGGAGGGTGAGAAAGCCACCACAGGAAAGCATCATGGACTGTGTCTCAGGGCTCATGAGGTTTTCTGTCTCTGGCAAGGAGCTTGTTGTGGTCTCGGGGCTGTCATGAGCCAGCGAGAGGAGCTAGTGGGAAGACAGGCTTGACCACCCCCAAGTGCATACCTTCCACCCTTTCCTTACTCTCAAGTTCACAGACTCCCACCTTCCTGAAGCTCCATTAGGGACTCATTCCTTCTCCTTTTTCAGGGAGATTCTGGAGAGTGGAGCATTTTAAGGTCTGGAAGGCACACAGGTGCTAGAAATATTTTCATGTTCCTGGTCTATGTGTTTCCAGCTGATCAGGAGGGAAGAGATCAGTGTCTAGAATCAGACAGACCTGGATTTGAATTCCAGCTCTGCCACATCTAAACTGAATAAGTTTGGGCAAGTCACTTATCTCGATAGATTGACTTTTCTTTCCTGAAAAATGGAGACCAGAATATTTGATTTATGTGGCTATGATATTCATTCGGTTAGTGCTTAACCTAACTGTTGTAATAGGAAGCCTTAATCTCAGTGGTTTAACACACGGAAGATTATTTGTCACTCAAGTGATGTCCTAAATGGTTGTCTCTGATTGGTGGGCAGCCCTTTTGCAAGTGATGGGCTTTTTTAATCTTTGGTCAAAGGCGCTTCTTCCGTCTTTGGTTCTTTAACACATGGCTCCAAAGTTCCCATATTCTGTGTATCAAGTGGACAAGGAGAAGTAAGCTTGGAGGTCATGTTTCTCCTGAACTGCTCTCAGCCAAAACTAATCATGGCAGAGACCAGGGACTCTTCCAATGGGCGACTCTAGTTTGAAGACCTCACATTGGCCTGGCAGCAACTTTCTTGGAGGTGTGGCGCAGTCTGAGACTTTTCCTACTCCTTCTTCCTCCTAACTTTATTCCCACAAGAGTCAGACCCTCGTGTGTCCTGAAAACTCTTCATGCTTTCTTCTCCCGCCCTCAATGAAACCCTTGCATGTCTAATTCCATCATGATGTCTACTTCTCAGCCAACCTGAACTAATGCACAATGCCTACTCTTAACTGCAAGGGAGCCTGGGAAATGTAGTTTATCTGTGTATCCAGGAGGGAAAGGAAGTAGGTCTGGTGAACAGTGAGCCAGTCTCTGGCATAGACATTATGAGAATTAAGATACTATGGAATAAACTACTTAGCTCTGTACCTGATACTGAGATAGGCAGTAAGTGGCTGCTCTTGTCACTGTTGCCATTTGTACCCTGATATCAAGTCCCTGCAAACATGTGTATCTCTTTCTCATCCCCACACTTGACCTGGTCCAGCAGGTAGTCTGACACTCCCTCTGTTTCTTACAAATCAAAGTTGGGAAAGTCGCAGACACATGTTCCTAAATGACGGCATTACTGGAATAGAAGCCACCTCTAGAACATCTTTCCAGCAGCCCCAATTCACCCCCAACTTGGCTCACCCCTCAGATGAGGGCAGGATCCCATGGTATGATATGACCAGTTTAGCCAATGCTGGCCCTCGGGGAGAAGCCCAGGCATTTCATAAAGAACATCTTTGCCCATCCCCAGCCATTTCCCTCCATACCTGCTTCCAAGGGCCACCACTGCTTTAAGAGTTCCATAAATGCTGATAATTGTTGCATTAAGCTTCAGTTTATTATTTTCTCTGGGTGCAGGTATGTGGATGATAGGAGGCCTTGCTGCATTTACATACAAATTGAAGATTTTTATTAATCAGTCCAGTACCAGAGATCCAACGGTAACAGTCCATCAGGCCCTTAAATACATTTGGTGACATTTTTACCATGCATTAGCATGGTAGGGCAAGGCGAATATAATGTCCCAATGATTGCTTTTCCATTGAAAGCACAAACGGTTTCATTTTTCCTGTCATCTCAAATAAGTGTTAAAGAGGGTTTGGAGGCTGTTGTGTCCGCGCCGTATGCTCGGGACTTACAAACACTGATGAGGGCATTAAATAACCATTAGCGTCTCGGCCTGGATCACAGGACCGTCCCTCCTCTTCAGAATTTATTCTTTGATTTAAAGTGAAGGCAATCTGTGGTTGCTTTCATAAAGTCCTGAGGCCCCTCCATTCTCCCTCCAACAAAATGCATTACAACAGTAATTTTATGACTGTTAAAATAACTGTCGTTAACAAGCACTTAATTAAAATGTACAATAAATAGCCGACTGCCGCCTTATCTGCTCTCCGGAGCGGCCGCGGCCCGAGACTGCAATGCCCAGGCCTGCTGTTGCCCAGCTTGTTTGCAGATTAATTGCTTTTCGAGCTGGCAGGAGCTGCCTCTTCAGCAGCCAGATCGTAAATGACCAGATAGGGACTTTATCAATCAGGCGAGTGCGCTTGTGACCGCCGGTGGACAGGCGGGAAGGCTGGGGGCGGGCGGAGGGCAAACTTTGGGTTGGGTAGGTGGCCTTCCTGGCTGGGGGTGGGGTGGGCAGCTGTGGAGGTGGCAGAGTCTGGGTGATGGCAAAAACCTGGGCGAGGGGGTCCCTGGCAGCCTAGCCTCCTCCAGAATTAATTTGGATAGCTCTGGCATAAAAACAGTTGTGATCATCATAATAATTGTAGCTAGCACTTACTTGGGTTGAGAAGATCCCCTGGTGAAGGGATAGACTACCTATTCCAGTATTCGTGGGCTTCCCTGGTGGCTGAGGTGGTAAAGAATCCACCTGCAATGTGGGAGACCTGGGTTCAATCCCCGGATTGGGAAGATCCCCTGGAGGAGGGCATGGCAACCCACTCCAGTATTATTGCCTGGAGAATCCTCATGGACAGAGGAGCCTGGTGGGCTACAGTCCATGGGGTCTCAAAGAGTCCGGACACGATTGAGCGACTAAGCATAACATAGCGCTTACTTAGTACTGCTACTTTATTAATTATTATTTTTAATGCTCATTCATCTATTTGACTGCATTGAGTCTTAGTTTCAGCACAGGGGATCCTCGATCTTTGTTGTGGCATGCGGGATCTAGTTCCCCACCAGGGATGAAATCCAATCTCCCTGCATTGGAAGCAAGGAGTCTTAGACACTGGACCACTAGGAAGACTCTGCTACTTTATTTTTATCAGCATATTTAATTCTCACAAAAATACTATGAGATTATGATTCCTAAAATTCTCATTGACAGATAAGGAAACCAAGGCTCACAGAGGTTAAGAGACTCACCCAGGCTCACACAGTTCATAAGTGGCTCAGCTGGAATTCAGAAGACCCAGAAAGGACTGCTTCATGGGAAGGGTGCTTAACCACTGCTGGGGTGCTGTCTCTTAGCAGATGTGAATTTACTGTGTGCTTGTTAAGTGCCCAGGACTGTGCTAAATTCTTTATATGCATCACTTTCTGTGAGTATTTATTCCTTTAATAAATACTGATTTATAAAGAGAGACCTGGGTTCGATCCCTGGGTTGGGAAGATCCCCTGGAGGAGGGCATGGCAACCCCCTCCAGTATTCTTGCCTGGAGAATCCCCAAGGACAGAGGGGCCTTGTGGGCTACAGTCCATGGAGTCACAAAGAGTCGGACACGACTGAGTGACTAAACACACATACACGTGACTATGTATTAGGTTTAGGTGCTAGGGGTACAGTGATGAGCCTGGGGGATCTGATCTGCCCTTACACAGCCCACAAGTGGTGGGGAAGACAGCTGTGGAGTAGACAATGGGACCACAGAGCAGAGTTCCTTTAAAAAAGATACATGTGCGTATGTATGTGTATGTGTGTGAGTGTTAGTGGAGTCAAGGAAAGCTTCCAGGAGCAGGTGACTTTGAAGCTGAGGCTTCAGTGGTGCAGGAACCAGCCAGGTGCTGGGCAGGGGAATGAGTGTTCTGGGCAGAGGGGACAGCGTTGGTGAAAGCACGGAAGACGTAGAGCGTGGTGTGTCTGAGCAGTTCAGTATGACTGGGCTTTGGGGTGGCACACATGAGCGACAAGGGACAAGGTTCAGGACGTTGGCAGGTGAAGAGGGACCTTGAGCCCAGAAGTACAGACAGGGCTCTGATTTTTGCTTTAGAAGGGCCCTATCTGGGGAAGGGTAACTTTTATCTAAAGTCAGCAACTTTGTAGAGCAGGTATCATGATTCCCAGTTTTACAGCTAAGAAGCAGAGGCATGTAGATGGAGGGGTAAGGGGCTTGCTCCAGCTCACCTGGCCAGAGGTATCCAGGGCAGATCGTGGTGGGTAGGGGACCAGCATCTCACACAGATGCCCAGAGCTTGTCTCCCTCTGCTCAGCTGTCACACCCAGGCTTGGGGGTCACTCCGGGTTTTGAAGCTGGTGTCTTAGAACCACTGAAACCACTGAGTCATGAAAATAATTATCTTTCAAGTATAGATTGTCTTCCTTTGGAAATCCATTCTGCTAGGGTTCTTCCCCAGTCCCCACACAGGAAAGAAATATGGTTAAGTCGGGGAAGAATGGGTAGAAATGCTTTAGGCTGCAAATAGCAGGATAAAGTATAAGACCCTACTGACAGGCTGAAACAATGTACCCATTGAATCATATTCCACAATTAGAGGTCTGAAGGAGAGCAGTTCTGGTTTGGGCCAGGAGTCCAACCATATCATGGAGGACCCAGGCTCTTTATATTCCCTTCTGCTATTCTCAGCTTAATGGCCTTTCACTCTTAGACTTTTGCAAAACCGTCACAAAATAGCCACCACATTAAAGGCAGAGGAAGGGAAAGGGCTGAAACAGGAAGAGCTTTCCAGAAAGTTGGCGCACCCATCCCCTTCTGTGCCATTGGTCAGGTCAAAGTTATCTGACCACCTCTAGCTGCAAGACATGCTGGGAGTGCAACTCCAGCCAGCTGTAATCAGTGGAGTGCTGGGCCCAGGGCCACCCTGAACAAAATCAGATGTCTCAGCTAGCAAGAGCAGACAGGATGGACGCTGAAGGGAAGACATCTGGTTGTGTCTGCCACAGTATCCGGCCATGACTGTGTGTCAGGAGTTAGACTAAGGGCTTTGCAGGAAGGCTGGGAGACTGAGGCTCAGAGAAGCCCAGGACTGGTGGGTGGGGGGATGACAGTGGTTCGACTTAGATCTGTCTGTCTCCAGGGTCTCTGCTCCCAACCTCCGGGCCTTAGTTATGTGGCTACTGCAGCCCTGGAGGGGTGTGAAGGAGGCTGACCCCAATCCCTGGACATCTGCATACAGATAGCCCCAGTGCCCCATCTGAACCAAGCACACCAGGCCCTCAGCCTGGAGTCTGACTCCTGATTTCCTTGCCCAAGGGTTTCCTTTGTCCACCCCATCATCTCCTGCCTGCTTGGTAGAGAGCATTTATCTCTCAATATCCAGCAATGAGCTCATCATGGGCAAAGTAGAGACTCATTTTTAAAAGGTCAGTTTCATGATAATAAGGAAAAAAGATGAATAGACAGCAATGGTAGATTTTTAAAAAAATAAGAATATGATTACTCTTTTTGAAATGTTTGTGTGTACAAGGTCTTGGGGGACAGCGCATATAAGCCACCCCATGCTGGGCAGGGGATTGGTAATAAAGTGGCTGTGGGCAGCTGAAGGGTCAGGCCTGGTACCTGGCTGAATCCCTCAGCCTGGAAATGCATGAGAATCCTACTAATGTGCAAGCTTTATTCATATGGATCCATCCCAGCCTTGTATATCAATGGAGACCAGCCAAAGATGATCTGGAAGCCACTGCAAACAGAGAAACTGCTGTTGGGGGGTGGGGTGCCCTGGAAAGAAACACTTCCAGTCTTGGCATCTCAGAAGATATTGAACTGAGGTCTCTACCTGACTGTTATTTAAATAAACACAAAAGATGAAGGTAAGCAGTCCAGGGAGAATACTGGAAATAGTCAGCAAACAGGAGAGCTCAGCTGGGAGGGAGCTGCTGGGTGTTTGTGTCAAATCCATTTGCATCAGAATCCTGTAGGGCAGAAAGACCCAAATGCAGAGTGAGTATGCACAGCCATTTGCCAGTGTGAAGGTCAGGGAAGGAGCAGGGCTGTTCCCCCTCCCCTGGGGCTGCATAGAGAGCCCCACATGGCCTGGTGGCCAGTCTCTCCTCTGTGCATTCATTACAGGGCCAGCTTGGCGGTCCCATGGCCAGAGAGTGACTGCACCACTTATGAACCAGGTATCAGGCATGCACTGTTCTGATTGACGTTGATGAACTGCTTAGGAGTCCTCTTACTGAGTGCAGGCTGTGTTTACAGAGCCTCCTAGCAGCCCCTCTGAGGATGGTCCCTGTCATTGTTCAGTCTCTGGTTTGGTTTCTCCTGAAACTTGCCCATGGAGACCAGCAAGATGGGGTGGGAAGGACAGAGGCTTATCATTGGATCAAAAAACCCTGGTGTTGGCGACTTGTGTCACTTTGGCTAAGTTACTGTCTGCATGAGCTATAGTTTCTTCTTTGGGGAAATGGGAATAATTTTTCTCAGCATCGTTGGGAGCAGTAAAGGAAATTGTGGTTCCTTTTAGAGGTATGATCCTCTTCCCTTTGCCCGCTGGTGGTTAGATTCCAATTTTATTGTGTGCTTACCAGGAGACTACAGATCTAGAAAATAAACCCAGGGACCACCGATGCGTTGTTTGCCAACTGTGGGATGACTATCAAAGGTTTAGGCCCTACAAGAAGGGGCGCTGGGTGATATGGTGACATAGAATTCCAGAGAATGAACTGTGTTGCCTTTCAATGCTCTTTCTGTCATAATTAAGTAAAAAAGAGGATCTCAGTTTGGTGCTAATATGCCCTCAACACTTTTCCAACTCTTTCTAATCTCCCTTTAAACAAAGACAGACTACAGAGACAGAAAATAGAATGCTGGTTGCCAAGAGCTGAGAGGAGGGGGAATAAGGAGTTACTATTTAATGGAGATGGAGTTTCAGTTTGGGAAGATGAAAGAAGCTCTAGAAATGAAGAGTGCCAATATGTACACAGGTGGTGCTAGTGGTAAAGAGATGTCAGAAATGCAGGTTCAATCCTTGGGTCAGGAAGATCCCCTGGAGGAGGGCATGGCAACACACTCCAGTATTTTGCCTGGAGAATCCCATGGACAGGGGAGCCTGGTGGGCTACAGTCCATGGAGTCACAAAGAGTCGGACACAAATGAAGCGATCTAGCACATAGGCACACAATATGTACACAATGTGGGGAGGACACAAAACTGCTAAAATACCTGGACATGTAAAAATGGTGAAAATGGTAAATCTTATGTTATGCGTATTTTACCATGATAAAATCAACCAAAAACAAGAACAGAGACAGCAGGCTTTGGGCACGGAGGTTGTGGTAAGTAATAGCATCAAAGTGGCCTTGAACAGCATTAGTCTAAAATGTCACATTTACTGTTAAGGTTGCCTTTTTATCGAGGACAAAGAATACTGGCTTTCCATTTCCAAATATCCACTGGATTCAAAGTTTTCTTTTGAAGTACACTTAACAAGCCTAGGAGAAATTGTAGGTAAGTAATGGCATATGCAGAGGGCAAAAATCACTAATTTGGAGCAGGAATGCTTGAAGTTGGGGCAACAGTGTATAGTTGCTTCAGCTGTGTCCGACTTTTTGTGACCCTATGGACTGTAGTCTGCTGGGCTCCTCTGTCCAAGGGATTCTCTAGGCAAGAATACTGGGTGGGTTGCCATGCCCTCCTTCAGGGGATCTTCCTCACCCAGGGATCAAACCTGAGTCTCCTGTATTGGCAGGCGATTTCTTTACCACTAGCGCCACCTGGGAAGCCCAGGGTATAAGTCCTAAATCCAGTTGTCAGGTGGTCACCTGCAGCCTGGAAAGTCAGTGCTGGACCCAAGGCCAGTAGTGGAGCACAGGCTCCTGTGCACCCTCTCCTGCCCACACACTTCCTGATCCCCTTGAGTCTTTGCCTTGGGCTGCCTTGACTTTCCACTGCCCTCGGAAGCTGAGAAAGATATGGGGTAGACCAAAAGTAGATGATGAGGCCCCCTGGGTCTTTGCCTGTGCATTGACTTCCCAGAGATGTCACCTTTTAGGAGATCTCTGCCCCTCCCTCCTTCTGAATTTACAGCTTTCAGAAGCAGTTGGTGGGTCCATGGATGCTCAGCTTGTTGGGACCAAATTAATAAAAGTTTGATGGCTCAGCACCAGCCAGAATCTCACATCTAACCTAAATTCAACCCCAATACAACTTTCCTTCAGCTTCCACAAGCTTCTATGTCTTATTTTTCACATAAGAGTGGTTGTACAATGTGGACCCTTTCTTTGGTACCAGTGATGGGGCCCCTGACTGTGGTGGGGCAGCAGGGGCTTGGGAGTCTAACCTGGCTGATGGTAGGGTGCTGGGGAATCCTTCAGAGAATGGGTGGTGTCGAGAGAAGACTCAGGGCCTCTGTCCCCACTAAGGAGATTGAACTAAGCATCAAAACAGTATCTCCAGGCTGTGGTATCAGCGACCTCTGGGACTTGATTACGTTTTTGAAGGGCATAACTTGAAAAGTATTCATGAAGCAGAATTGGTAGGCCAAGGAGATCAGATTTCTGGTTAGACTGAGGTTCAACCCTGCAGAGGCTGGTGGTGGAGTAGGAGGTAGGTGCCTATCCTGCTGTTGGATACTGCTGCTGCTGCGGTGTAGTTGCTAAGTCATTGTTTAACTCTTTGCGACCCCCATGGACTGTAGCCCCCCAGGCTCCTCTGTCTGTGGAATTCTCCAGGCAAGAATACTGGAGTAGGTTGCCATTCCCTTCTCCAGGGGATCTTCCCGACCCCGGGATTGAACCCCCGTCTCCTGCATTGACAGGCAGATTCTTTACCACTGCACCACCAGGGAAGGCTTGGATTTATCCTGCTTCTGCTAGATCTGCTCCACATTTGACCCAGACATTGGTGCCATCTCCCTGCTCCCTCTCCCCAGGGCGCAACGGGACTTCTTCTGTTTCACCCTGGTCTCATGAAGGATCATGTTTTGGTGTTTTTTCTCTGCCGTGAAGTTTTGTCTCTAATATTAACGTTTGGATCATGTTCCGGTCAGATTGGAAAGATCTGTCTGTTCATCTGCAGAAAGAACATCCTGTTCCCACTGAAATCTAAGTAACAAGACCTGATGGTTTCCGAGAATCCTCCCCCTTCTCCTCCCTCCCTGCCGCATGGAGCCCCTAAAGGTTGCCGGAGTAGAGAGACCTGAAACTGCCTCCTTTTCACATGCCGGGCCCGCTTATACCAGTCAGGAGAAGCTAGGTTACAGTGTCGTAACAAATAGCACCCGCCTCATGTCACATGTCACTGGCTTTAAGCCAAAGTTTATGACTCATTCATGAGGGCTTCCCAGGCGGCGCAGTGGTAAAGAATCTGCCTGCCAGTGAAGGAGATACAAGAGACGCGGGTTTGATCCCTGGGTTGGGGAGATCCCCTGGAGAAGGAAATGGCGACCCACTCCAGTATTCTTGCCCGGGAAATCCCACGGACAGAGGAGGCTGGCGGGCTGCAGTTCATGGGGCTGCAAAGAGTTGGACACGAGTGAGTGACTGAGCATGCATGCACGCACACATCTGCCCACCCATCCACACACACACATTACACACTCACACTTCATGTCTGGCAGGGCTTGGGGTGGAAACTGGGGTCTAGCGGAAGGGGGCCTCTCCTGCATGCGGTTTGTCACTCAGAGGCTCAGGCTGAGGGAGGGGCCCGACTGATGCCACAGGCATCTTCACATGAAGCTTCCAGGGTTCTTTCTCACTAGGGGAAGGGGTGGCCGGACCGTTGAGCTTGCTCGCATCTCACTGGCCATGACTAGTGTGGTTGTTCAGTCACTCAGCTGTGTCTGACTCTTAGCGACCCCATGGACTGCAGCACGCCAGGCCTCCCTTTCCTTCACCATCTCCCGGAGTTTGCTCAAACTCACATCCATTGAGTCGGGGATGCATCACCGACTCAAAGGACTCGATGACTAGTGCTAGAGGTAGGGGATTACCATTCTTCCCGTGTCCCACAGTAGAAGAGAAGTTGATCCTGGTGACAGGAATGTCTGTGCCCCTCTGAAGCCCCTGGGCTTTTGCTCCTTTCTGTATGACTCCCTTCAAAGCCCAAGTGCTTTCTTCCTGCTTGGGACCCTCCCAAAGCCCACCCCTGTGTACTTCTCAGTAGAGCCCTTTTTTAAAAAAATTTTTTTAAATTGGAGACAATTGCTTTACAATGTTGTGTTGGTTTCTGCCGTACTACAACCTGAGTTGTTCGTAAGCATACATATGTCCCCTCCCTCTTGAATCTCCCTCACACCCCCAGCCTATCCCATCCCTCCCGGTCATCACAGAGCACCAGGTTGATCTCCCTGTGCTATACGGAAACTTCCCACTAGCTAGCTATTTTGCATATGGTAGTGAATATATTTCAATGCTCCTCTCTCAATTTGTCCCACCCACTCCTTCCCGCGCTGTGTCTCAGTGGAGCCCTTTTGGAAGAACTTGTCTTAGACCTTCTCCAGACCTGGTTAGTGCAGTGGTGATAAGCACAGATTCTAGAGCCAGACTTCCTGGGTTTGAATCTGAGCCCAGGGAAATAGTCTAACATTTCTGACCCTCACTTTCTCAAACAGAGACAAAAACAGTACCTGTCTCTGAGGCTTATTGTCAGTATTGAATTGTCCATGTGTGTAAAATGCTGCAGGAAGTTGCCTGGCACACAGTAAGCTCTCTGTAAGCTCGTTTTAGTTCTGTTACTTGTGGCACCAAATGCCTGTTATGAATCAGGCTACAAGATCCACAGGAACATAAATCGCAGGCCAGTTTGGTGCTAGACTGGGGGTGTTGGGGTCAGCAAGGCATTGCCATCCAGCCAGGCTGTAGCTCTTTGCGATTCCTCACTCTTGGCCAACTTTCTTGCACTTTATGGAATGAAAATCCATGACCATGACAGGGTTGTTTTCTCACTCTCGTATACCTTTCAGACCCTAGTGGGGCCTGGGCCCAAAGCCAAGGGCAGAGCAGAAAGGAGCTTTGCCCCCTCAAGAGTTTTTGACTCTTCTGAAGATGTCCCCACAGAGCAGCCTGGTTCCTAGAGCCGGGGAAGCAGGGATGGGCTTTGCATCCTTTCTCTGCCGCTAGCAGAGTGACTCTGGCCAAGTCAAGCTTCAGTTTCTTAATCTGTAAAATAGGGATTGTATCTATCAATCAATGACATCATGAAACAACATGCTTATGGTTACAGTATCAATCGATGTTATCATGTAACAACATGCTTACAATTAGGTCTGGCACAGAGTAAGCGCTCAATAAGCCTCCTGTTATTTGTTTATTGGCTGTGCAAGGTCTTCATTGCAGTGCCAGGTTTCTCTAGTTGCAGCATGTGGGTTCTCTAGCTGCAGCACACAGGCTTTAGAGCATGCAAGGTCAGTAGTTGCGCTGTGGGGGATTTTCTATTTGCTTAGTGCAGACTTGTTGCCCCCCGGTTTGTGGGACCTTAGTTCCCTGACCAGGGATCGAACTCATGTCGCCTGCATTGTAAGGTGGATTCTCTTTTTTTTTCTTGGAAGGTGGATTCTTAAACACTGGACCACCAGGGAATTTCCCCCTGCCCCTTACTCTTATTAGTACTGCGGAGAGTGTAAGGAACTGAGGAAGAGAAAGCTAGAGAATTAAACAGGGGTGGGTTTATGAAAGCCCTGTAATCATGTGGGGAATCGAAACTATTCCAAGGACAAAGGGGCAGCCCTGGAGCTTTTAATCAAAGCATGACATCACTGGGTCTCCACTTTGGGAAGATTTCTCTGGCTTCCTTCTAGAGAGTGGATTAATGGGAGTAGGATAGGGCAGAAAAGCATCCAGAGAGTGTTCTGGATTAGGGTAATATCAGTGGAAGATATCCAGAGAAAATTAGATTTATAATGTATTCAGCAGACAGCATACTGTTACAAGCGAATTCTTACATAGCATTAACTATGCACCAGGGACTGTTCTAAGCATTTCACATTGTTTACTTATTTAATTGTCACAACCAGTCTATGAGGTAGGTTCTTCTAGCATCATCACCATAACCTGGCCAGGTTCACACAGCTGGCTAGGAGTTGGAGATGGGATTTGAAACTAGGAGGTGTGGTTCCAATGTCACCCTCTTAAAACTGAGCATCGATTTGGTAATTGATAGGATATGGAGGAGTGTATCTGCTATCTATGACTCCAGCGATGCTGCATAACAAATGTACAAAACCCAGCCGCATAGACCAAGAAACGTTCTGTGTGTGTGTGTGCTCCTGGGTCTCTGGGTTGATAGAGGAGTGGTTCTGCCGCTCTGATTGCACTGGGGGGCTCACTCACTTGTCTGGGTTTGTTTGGAGGCCTGAGGGTGGCTTTGCTGAGATGGGCTCTCTCACAAGTCTGACGTGTCCAGTGGGCTCAGTGCTATCCTGTGTTTCATCCTCCACGACGTTAGCCCAGGCACGCTTTCAGGGAAGAGCAGAAGGGCTGGGAGGGGTTAGACACATGAGAAGAGTGGATCATTGTCATGTAGCCACATGTCAGCTCCCAGGGCAGCCCTGATGCATGGGATGGGGAAATGGATTCCATTTCTTAAAGGACCAAGAACAGGGGGGCAGGGGAAGTGAGACACTTGGGCCATTTTGCTCAGAATTGTTGCTCAGACAGCTAAGTGAACTTTACAGGTTGCTGAGAGGAGCAGAAAGAAGGGAAGTTTATGGGAGAAGGTGAGAATAAATCCACCCGATTTCTTCCACCCAAGGACCCCGTGGGAGCCTACCTACCCTACAGAGATGGGGATGGGACACATATTTGTGGCTCGCTCTGATGAGTGAGTCTGAGGGCTGGAGATGGCCAGTGACGGGGGTTTCTTCCTCTTCAAGAGTGATTTATCAGCTGGGACTGATGATCATGGCCTGAGATGGAACCCCTGTGGCTGGGAAGTAGCACCAAGGAGGGCTGGCTGTGTAACAGTAAACTGGTTGGTGATCAGGCATCTTCCTTTCCTTCCTGACTACCCCATCCCCAATCCCTTCTTTCCTCCCTTGTGTGAGAGAGACATTGCTACTACTCACACTCTGCTCAGGATGGCTAAAAGGTCCCGTTGACTTAAATCATCACTTCTTCATAACCCTCCAAAACTTACCTCCATCAAGCTACATTTTCCATTAAATTGTGGTCTCCAGGTGAGGTCCAATTCTGCAACAAACATGTAGCCACAAGCCTCTTGCTGCAGGTTTATTATCTGTGCTGGGGTCCCTGGGGTCTGGGGCGGTAAGGCGTGATTCCATGCAGAGGCAAACAGTGGGAATTCAGCATCTCCCTCCTGTGCCTGCTTCCCTCTGCCTTGGGGAGACCTGCCTGCTAGTTTATCTTGGAACATTTGGGCTTCCATGCTTAATGGGTCTGTTTTCCGACTTTCTAAACAGATGAGTAAGTGTAAAAAAGAAGTCAATGCAGAAACATAAGCTTCCATCAGAAGACCTTAAAACAAAGTGAATAGCTGCCAGCATCAACGAATTGAGAACATCCCCAGCATCATCTATGTGAGGCCAATTCCACTCGCTGTCTCGAAGCCAGAAAACTCAGAACCGAGGCTGGAGTCATACAGAAATGAGAAGGTCATAGTTCCTCTAGTTATTGGCTGTGCAACCTCAGGGAGTGCTTCCCTGGTGGCTCAGTGGTAAAGAATCCACCTGCCAGTTCAGGAGACGTGGGTTTGATCCCTGGGTCAGGAAGATCCCCTGGAGGAGGGCATGGCAACCCACTCCAGTATTCTTGCCTGGAGAATCCCATGGACAGAGGAGCCTGGTGCACTACAGTCCATGGGGTTGAAAAGATTCAGACACGACTTAGCGAACGAACAGCAACAAACCTCAGGGAGGTGACTGACTATGCCACAATTTCTCCATCTGTAAAATGGGAATGCATAATGGTGCTTGTCTTGTGGAATCACACTGCAGGTAACATGAGATAATACATGGAAAACATTCAGAATAATGACTCACATGTAGTCAGCTAGTACAGTTTCCATTGAAATGGTTATCAGTCAAGCTGAAATGGCTCTGTGACCTTGGACAGGTTACCTACAGTTTTCATGCCACAGTTTCTTCATATGTAAATGAAGGGACAATCATACCTTGTGTTGTGAGTGTAATTTCAAAAATCACAATTGAAAATTATAAAATCTTAGGAAAATGCTTAGGGCATTGCTTAGTACTTTATCAGGTTTTCAATAAAATTAGTTTCCTTCCTTTCACTATGACTGAATCCAAACAAATGGTCAGTTAAAATAACAGTGTTGTTTCCTTAAGGAAAAAAAAGTTATTGAAGCATAACAGATCTAAAGCATACATCTCCCTCTCTCTTTTTTAGTTGCAATGTTATTTATTATAGTGTTCTTTGAAATTAATTTTTAATGGAAGGATAGTGGATTTAAAGTGAAAGTGAAAGTTGCTCAGTCATGTCTGACTCTTCGCGACCCCCTGGACTATACAGTCCATGAAATTCTTCAGGCCAGAATACTGAAGTGGGTAGCCTTTCCCTTCCCCAGGGGATCTTCCCAACCCAGGGGTCGAACCCACGTCTCCCGCATTGCAGGCAGATTCTTTACCATCTGAGCCACAAAGGAAGCCCACAATATTATATTAGTTTCAGGTGTACAGCATAGTGATTCAATATTTTTATAGATAATTCTCCATTTAAAATTATTACTAAATAATGGCTGTATTTCCCTTTGTACAATATATCCTTATTTATTTATTTTATTTTTTAATTTATAAAATTTAAAAAAATTATTTCATTTTTTATTTAAAGCAATTTATTTATTGATTTGACTGCACTGAACCTTAGTTGCAACACTCGACATCTACTATTTTCCTTGCAGCCTGTGAGATCTTTAGTTGCAACCTGTAAACTTTTAGCTGTGGCATGTGAGATCTAGTTCCCTGACTGGGAATCGAACCCCAGCCTCCTGCATTGGGAGCATGGAGTCTTAGCCACCTGGCCACCAGGGAATTCCCACTTATTTATTTTATACATAGTAGTTTGTATCTCTTAACCTCCTACCCTGAAGAGAGACATATTTGTCTACATATTTGTCCTACCTTGTCCTCCTCCTTCCCCTCCCCTTACTGGTGACCACTAATCTGTTCTCTGTATCTGTGAGTCTGCTTCTATTTCTTACATATTTTCATTTGTTTATTTTGTAGATTCCACACATAAGTGATAAGAGAGTATTTGTCTTTCTCTGACTTACTTCACTAAGCACAATACTCTCTAGGTCCATCCTCAAGTTGTTGCTGCTCAGTTGCTAAGTTGTGTCTGACTCTTGGTGACCTGATGGACAGCAGAAAGCCAGCCCCTGTCCTCCACCGTCTCCTGGAGTTTGCTCAGATTCATGCCCATCGAGTTTGTGATACCATCTAACCATCTCACCCTCTGCCACCTCTTTCTCCTTTTGCCTTCAGTCTTTCTCAGCATCAGAGTCTTTTCCAGTGAGTCAGCTCTTCGCATCAGGTGGCCAAAGTGTTGGAGCTTCAGCTTCAGCATCAGTCCTTCCAATGAATATTCAGGATTGATTTCCTTTAGGATTGACTGGTTTGATCTCCTTGCAGTCCAAGGGGCTTTCAAGAGTCTTCTCTAGCACACAAAAAGTATATACCTCTTAAAGGTGAAACTCAATGAATTTTTGCAAATATATTCATGACTCAGATCAAGATAGAGAACATTTCCGGCACCTCTCAGGGCTCCACTGTGCCTCTTTTCTATCAATGCTCTCACCCTTAGAAACACCTGTTATCCTTATTTCTAATACTATAGATTAGTTTTGCCTGTTTCTGAACTTCATATCAATGAGATAATAGAGTATGTATTCTTTTGTGTCTGGCATTTTCAGTTCAAGATGGTGTCTTCAGATCCATCTATGTTATCTGTGGATGTGTATGTATCCATCTGTGGACATCTATGTTATCGTACATGTCCACTCGTACGCACTGGGGCCATATCCAACTTTAAGTTACTCATTAATAAAGCTGCTGTGAACCTTCTCCTACTTGTCTTTTCATGGATATATGAACTTATTTTTGTTGGGTGGATATCTAGGAATGGAGTTGTTGAGTTGTAGCTAGGTGCATATGTACTTCAGAAGATCTTGCCAAACATTTCCAAAGTGAGCAGTTACTCACAGATTACTTTTTGACTTGTTAAGGATCTTTTTAAGAGAAGGAATTAAGTTTAGAAGAGAGTTAATGCTGAATTAATTTCATTGAATTTTATTGAATTCTAATTTCCTCTTTCTTACACCACTTAAAATCTGCTGAGAACTGACAATCTTCCATAGAAACAGCTGTGATTATACCTAAATATATTGCTGCAAAAATACTCACTGTTTATACTGGAAATAAATACAAATAATCTAAATGTTAATAGAGGAATGATTAATAAATCATAATATTTCCATATTACACCATTGCAAAATAATATGAAAAAGTACTAGCGTGGAAATGTACTAATTTTAGCGAGAATATAGAAGGCATATTGCAGAATATTATATAGAAGATGGATTATATATGTCTCTTATATGTAAGAAAATGTTTTATGGTAGCCTTTTTGAAAACTGTTTTAAAAACTATCTCTGCCTACCATCTATCTATTCATCTATCATCCATCTCTCTCCATATATATTGTTCCTATGTATCTATCTTATATCTATCCATTGAAATTGGGCAAAGAGTATGAAAAGGCAATTTACAGAAGAGGAAATAGAAAAGGTGAGTAAACATACGAGAGATGCTCAATTTCATTGGTAACCATGAAATTCAATGAAAATAACCATGAAATATGAGTTCACACCCAGTCAATTAGCACAAGTCTGATGATGACAACACTGTGTTGGGGGTAGAGAATGTGGAGCAACACAAACTTTCATACACCAACGGATATTGCAAAATCGTTCTCTGAAGTGATTCTATTAATTAATATTAATGGCAGGAATACAAATTAGGGCAGCCATTTTGCTGAGCCATTTGTGAATGTTTAGTAAGGAGGAAGATACTTATATCCAGACATTCCAACTAGCTCTATACTGAAGAAACTTATGCCCATGTATTCAATACACAGGAGAAGGCAATGGCACCCCACTCCAGTACTCTTGCCTGGAAGGTCCCATGGATGGAGGAGCCTGGTAGGCTGCAGTCCATGGAGTCACGAAGAGTCAGACACGACTGAGCGACTTCACTTTCACTTTTCACTTTCGTGCATTGGAAAAGGAAATGGCAACCCACTCCAGTATTCTTGCCTGGAGAATCCCAGGGACGGGGGATCCTGGTGGGCTGCCATCTCTGGGGTCGCACAGAGTTGGACACGACTGAAGTGACTTAGCAGCAGTAGCAGCATTCAATACACAAGGAGATGGGTACAAAAATGTTCATTGCGCATTGTTCACAAAGTGAAAAATCAGAAACACCACCAGTATTTCTCTACAGGAGAAGGTATAAATAAACTGTGGTACAAGGACACTGTAAAATATGATACTGGGTTAAAAAAGAATAAAGCAGTATTACACTGTAACTACATGGAGAATCCGCAAACAGTGTAGAAGGGGAATAACCAAGCTGCAGACGGCTTCTATACTATGATACTATTATCATAGTATAGAGTATCATGGCTCTAAAAATACATGAAGTGGAAGTATAACAGGGGTATCAAAATGATAATTTCCAGACAAAGGTTACCTCTGGAGAGGGAAGAAGGGAATGATATAAGGAAGAGACACAAGGACTTTCAATTTTGTCTGTAATGTTTTATTTCTTAAGATGGATGGTGCATTCTTGGATATTCATTACATTAATCTCTGAAATACTTAATATCAAAGTAAATTTATCCATCCATCCATTTGGATGGTTCTATATCAAAATGTTAATGGTGCTTATGTCTGAGTAGTAAGATTATGGGGGAGAGTGTATTTGATTTTCTACTTCATATATGTCTGTTGAATTTTTAAGTAGTATACATTGCTTGTAGAATCATTTTTAAAAGGAAGAAAAAGAAAAAATTGGTAACCTGTGCATGCTAGATGTGCTAATTCTCAGTTAAAGCGAGCATGTCTCTTCCTCACTACTCAGGGTAGAAACAAGGGTGGATGCCTTACTAGAGTGGAGATAATTCCTCCTGGAAAGGTCAGTGAGGTGGGCAGAAAGGAAGACCTGTGATGCTATGAATGGGTGGGGTGGACTTGGGCTTCGAAAGAGCCCATACTCAGCCGGTAGACAGGAAAATGGGAGGGGTGAACTGCAGGTGCTTGAAGCCTGAACTCCTCAGATCTTTTGCTCATTATCACACAGCTTCGGTCACAGCAGACCATTTTAGGACCTCCTGAAACAAAAACTCTTAAAAAGCAGAGACAGACCAATAAAATCCTTCTGGGTTATAGTCCGTTCACTTGGAGCCAAATGGATTGCTCGTTAATACCTTCCCCCATTTGCCTTATGACCAATTAGCAGCTATTAAGACCCAACTCATCCTGGCATGAAGGTTTTCCCTAGCAGTGGCTGCCACTGTGGAGAGCCTGGGGACTCAGGATAGATTTCCTGCCTCTCCCACTGGTGTCCCCAAACTCACTCCACAGATTAAGCCTGGGGGGAGTGCTGCGTTCTGGGCGCCAGCACTGCCTGACCCCCTCAGGGAACCCACAGGAAAGGCTTGCACGGCTGTCTACCCAGACCTCCTGTCTGCTTCCTCCCCAGGCCCACCTTGAGATGCTGCAGGTTCTCTGACCCACAGGCAGGCTGTCTGTCACAGAACCTGCAGCTAGGACTCAGATGCTGCTGTTTTCCCCTCCCTCTCTCCTTCCCTCCCTCTCTCCCACTTTCCCTCTCTTCCTCCCTTTCCCCACTTCCCTCCTTTCCTTTCTTCCTCCCATCCTTCCTCCCTATTCCTTCCCTCTCTCCCTCCCTTCCTCCCTCTACCCCCCCACCCCCGCCACCTCTTTCTTTTACATTCTGATAAGACAAGCAAGCAATGTCTGTACATAGAGTGCTCTGTGTACCAGACGTCATGCTCAATGCAAGTGTATTTTCTCACGCATTCCTCACAATAACACGGTGAGAATAATCATTCCTGTTTGACAGTCAGGGCTGCGGAGACACACAGAAAGAGGTTAAGTGACTTGCTCAAGGTCCCGTCATGGAGAAACTGGCAGAGCTGAGGATGAGAGCTACAAGTCTGTGCTTTTCGCTGTGAATCCGAGAAGAGTATGTTTTAACGACCTCAAGTTTCTTGAAATGTCAAGAGAAGAGCAAGTATAAAATATGCACTCCCATCAAGGAGTTCTTGTCTTACTAAGACGGCAAGTGGAGAGGAAGTTTTATTCCTTCTGTGAGTGTTTACTGAGCACCTGCTCTGTACTGTGTGCTGTTCAAGGTGCTGAGAATTTCACAGGGAATCAACATGACATCTCTCTGTTTCTGGCAGAGTTTACATTCTAAGGGGATGATGGAGAATAATGAAATAAAGCTGTACAAACAAGAAACTGAGTCAGAGCAGCCTATGAGAAACATAGAGAAATAAAACTGGTTGACATGATAGAGATGGAGATGGGGTGGGCCTGGGAGGGTCTCTTCAGAACATGGATATTGAGATGAGGTGACTATGGCAAGACCATGGAGGAAGAGAGTTATTCCTGTGAAAGGACCGGGGAAGACAAAGGCTCGGCTTTTTGTTGTTCAGTTGCTAAGTTGTGTCTGACTCTTTGCGACCCGATGGAATGCAGAACACCAGGCCAGCCTCCTCTGTCTTCCACTGTCTCCAGGAATTTGCTCAAATTCATGTCGACTGAGTCGATGATGCTATCTAACCATCTCATCCTCTGCTGCTCCTTTCTCCTTTTGCCTTCAATCTTTCCCAGAATCTGGGTTCTTTTTTTTTTTTTTTTTCCCTAATGAGTTGGCTTTTTGCATCAGGTGGCCAAAGTGTTGGAGCTTCAGCTTCAGCATCAGTCCTTCTAAAGAATATTCAGGGCTGATTTCCTTTAGGATGGACTGCTTTGATCTCCCTGCAGTCCAAGGGACTCTCAAGAGTCTTTTCTAGCACCACAGTTTGAAAGCATCAGTTCTTTGGTGCTCAGCCTTCTTTATGGTCCAACTCTCACATCTGTACGTGACTACTGGAAAAACCATAACTCTGACTATATGGACCTTTGTCAACAAAGTGATGTCTCTGCTTTTTAATACACTGTCTACGTTTGTCATAGCTTCCCTCCCAAGGAGCCAGCATTTCAGGTTTTAGAAACTAAAAGGTCAGTGTTGCCACAGTGGAGTCAGGGAGGAGAAGATTTGTACCAGGTGAAGTTGAAAGAAAGGCAGGGACTGGACTTATATGGCCTGGTGGCTCTTGCTTGTGAGTTTGGGTTTTATTCCATTTGCAGTGGAAAGAAGTGAAAGGGTTTTAGGCAGGGGAATGAAGTGACTCTGATCTGACTTTTGCAAGATCCCTCTGGCTGCTGTGTGCTGCTGCTGCTGCTGCGTCGCTTCAGTCGTGTCCGACTCTGTGCGACGGAAGCCCACCAGGCTCCGCTGTCCCTGGGATTCTCCAGGCAAGAACACTGGAGTGGGTTGCCATTTCCTTCTCCAATGCATGAGAGTGAAAAGTGAAAGTGAAGTCGCTCAGTCGTGTCCGATTCTTCGAGACCCCATGGACTGCAGCCTACCAGGCTCTTCTGTCCATGGGATTTTCCAGGCAAGAGTACTGGAGTGGGGTGCCATTGGCTGCTGTGTAGATAATAGCAATAGATCACCTCAAGATCCCTGAAGCCTGTGTGGGATGATAAGCAGGCTACTAGGGGTGGGGCTAGAGAATGCACAGGGTAATCTAGGAAGGCTGCCAGGAAGAGGAGGGCTGGGGCCAGAGTTTGGAAACCGGTGCTCTTCTTGGAGGGACATGAACTGGCAGGAGTGTGGAGGGAGTCTAGCTGCTGAACCTTTGGGAATAAATGGACACCAAGTCAGGGCTGAAACACAGGGTGTGGGTTTCAAGTTCCTTGAGCAGCTGTCTGCTGTAGGCCCCAAACTGGACACTTTGTGTCTCTTGTGGGGCAGATATTTTTATCCTTTCCTGTGCAGTAGATAGCTTTATCCTCATTTGTGCCAGACATTTTATTTGCAACAATCCAAAGAGGTAGGCATCACCTCCTGTCAGTGAAGGGTGGAGCTCTGGGCCCAGATGGTCTGGGCTCAAGTCCCAGTCCACCACCTGTGGGATCTTGGGCCAGTTCCTTAACTTCTGCAAGCCTCAGAGTTCTCATTTGTATTGTGTACCTGTCAGTGAGAATGCTTTTGGCTGCAAATAAGAACAAACACCGGGCTTCCCAGGTGACTCAGTGGGAAAGAATGTGCCTGTTAATGCAGGAGATGTGGGTTTGATCCCTGGATTGGGAAGATCCCCTGGAGGAGAAAACAGCAACACACTCCAGTATTCTTGCATGAGGGATGGGATGGCCAAACCTGGTCTAGATTCAACACCTTAGGGGTGAGGTGGGGTGGACTGGGAGTTGTTGGGGTGGGGAGGGGAGGGTTTGGATGATGTCAAGTCAACTACTGTGACTACCATCAAAGGGTTGAGATCCACACTTAAGTGTTTGGAACAGGGCGTGACACAGAGTAGGTGCTCAATCCATGCTTAGTCGTTCAGTCGTGTCCAACTCTTTGTGACTGCATGGGCTATAGCCCACCAGGCTCCTCTGTCCATGGAATTCTCTACGCAAGAATACTGGAGTGGGTTGCCCTTTCCTTCTCCAGGGCATCCTCCTGACCCAGGGAT
The DNA here is from genome assembly GCF_054371585.1 of Giraffa tippelskirchi. Taxonomy (NCBI): domain Eukaryota; kingdom Metazoa; phylum Chordata; class Mammalia; order Artiodactyla; family Giraffidae; genus Giraffa; species Giraffa tippelskirchi. Next base: position 38,452,066 of record NC_137281.1, on the reverse strand, counting down.
TGAATCTGCGTCACCTGTGTCTCCTGCATTGCAGGTGGATTCTTTATCCACTGGGCCATCGAGGTGCTCAATAAATCTTATTAGTAGCTATGAGAGCAAAGAAGGAGGAGAAGGAAGAGGAGAAGGAGAAAAAGAAGATCTGTCTCTTAATATCCCACTCGGTGGCTATGACATTAAAGCCAGTGCTTATTTGATTTCCTTATGTAGCCTCTGTTCTGAATTTTCACGAAAAGGGTTGGAGAGCTAAGGCAGAGTTGGCCTGCAGGATCAAGGACAGCTTGCCACCCAAGATGTATGGTTCCCTGAGGGCAGAGTCTTGATGTCTCTAGCCTCTGCCCAGCAACTTCCCCCTCACCCCCACCCCAATTCTCATACAGACCAAGCTGTTCCTTAGGCCTCGCTGTCATTCTCAGAATCCCAGCACCCAGCACTGCATGGAATCCCTGAGACTCCTTGATCCCTCACCACCCAGGTCAGGATGTCTGTTCTCAGCACCCTGCTGAGCCGACTTACTCAACCTTGAAGAATTTCTGGGCAATTCTGGGACAGCTTCCATGCAGTGAGTGAGTTTTCTGCTCTGCCAGGAGCAGAGCATGAGCTATGGGGCCTCGGGCAAATTATATCATCTCTTGGAACCTCAGTTTTCTTATCAGTAAAATGGGATAATAAATCTCTCTTTTTTTTTTTTCCTAGGCTTGTTCTGAGGATGAAATGAAATCATGTGGGTGAAACACAGAGTCCAGCATGAAGAAGTTTTCGACTGTGATTCATTTATTTTATGGAGGTGAAATTTACATAAGACAATTACGTAAATTTTATACTTAAATTTCAGTGTCATGTAGTACTTTGAAATGTGGCACATCCATCACCTCTATTTAGTTCCAAAACACTTTTTTATCACCTCATATCCATAAAGCAGTCACTCCTGAGTCGCCGCCCTAGCCTGGTCCCTGACAACCACTAATATGCTTTTTGTCTCCAAGGATTTACCTATGCTGGATAGTTCACGTAAGTGTAATCAAACAGTATGTGACCTTTGGTGTCCGGTTGCTTTCACTTAGCATTTATCTATATTGTAGAGATTTATCTCTGTTGCAACATTTGTCAGCCCTTCACACCTTATCGAGACTGAATAATATTCCACTTATCAACTACATTAAAAAAAATACTATTCATCCATCAATGAACTTTTGGTTGTTTTTCCCATTTGCCTGTTGAATAATGCTTCTGTGGTCTTGTAGGTACCCATGCTTGTGTGGGTTCCCTCTTTTCAATTATTTTTGTGCATTTACTTAAGAGTGGAATTTCTGGGTTGTATGGTGATTCTGTGTTTCATTTTAAGTTTCCACCAGCCATGTTAGAGTGGTTCCAACTTCTCACCAACACATGTTATTTTCCATTTTTTTGGTGATAGCCATCCTAGTGGATGTGAAGTGGTCTCTTATAATTTACTTTTTAGCAGTGACGGGGAGGGAGATGGTTTTAGGGGTTTGAGTGGTTCACATTCCTGAGAAATGGCTTTGTAATGCTCCTCAGCCATAACCAGTGCTGCCTGTTCTTGAGTGTGTTCTAAGCGTGCTCCCTGCAGAGATTCTGACAGGCAGGCATGCCTCTTCCCATCCACAGCTCCTCCCTCACCCCACCAGAGCTGGGGCCTCTGAGGTTGGTGGGAACTCCCCCACCTGAGTCTGTCTTCCCTCATTCCTGAGTTGGGGGAAGGGTAGACTCTAAAGGCAATGGCACCCCACTCCAGTGCTCTTGCCTGGAGAATCCCAGGGACGGGGGAACCTGGTGGGCTGCCATCTATGGGGTCGCACAGAGTCGGACACGACTGAAGTGACTTAGCAGCAGCAGCAGCAGACTCTAAAGGTGATTTTTCCTTTCTGGTTGAGCGCTGGGTCTCTGTTGCTTTGCCCAGGCTTTTCTCTAGTTTGGGAGGGTGGGGGCTACTCTCTAGTTGCGGTGTGCAGACTTCTCATTTCGGTGGCTTCTCTTGTTGGGGAGCACTGTGGGTGCTCTAGGTATGCTGGCTTCAGTAGTTGCTGCACGCAGGCTCGGTAGTTGTGGCTCGCCGGCTCTAGAGTTCGGTCTCAGAAGCTGTGGCCACCAGGGTTAGTTTCTCCATGGTATGTGGGATCTTCCCAGACTAGGGATCGAACCCGTGTCCTCTGCATTGGCAGGCGGATTCTTGAACACTGCACCGCCAGGGAAGTACGAAAGGTACTTCTGTGAGAGAAATTGGGATCCTCTCTTCTGCTCCTGCATTTCCTGCACGTTGCTGCCTCCAAGATGGCGGGTGGGGTGGAGGGCCAGGCAGAGCTGCCAGGGTTTCAGGTAGAAAGTTCCCGGGTCTCCTGTCAGCTGCGACTGGGTTCTGGCCTTGGGGAGTGAAGAGACCCAGACCAGGCCTGGGAAGGTGGTCACCCTGACGGGGGTCTGCTTCCAGTCAGCCTTCTCTCCTGCCTCTCAGTCTTTCCTCAGAGCCCCAGGGAGGCGGTTCCCTCCCCTTCAGGCCTTTCCCTGTGTTTTTGGTTCTCTGTCTGAGAACCAAGCGCAGCCCCCACCACCAACATGGGTCTGAGTCTGTGCCCAGCTTTTGGTCCCTGGACTGCTGTCTGTAAAAACGGAGGAACCTCTGTCCCTGTCATTGGGTTCCACTCTGCTCTGGATGGAGGCTGGTTTTGGATTTGGTGGCCCTCAGCCCTTCCCCTCAGCTGTTGCTGCCATTCCCTTCATGACCTGCAAGACCAGGTCTAACTCAAACGGCTCCAAAGTGCCCAGGACACCTGCTTGGACTCTGAGCTGGGTGGACTGGAAAGTGGTGGCCCAGGAGAGGAGGGTTTGGACACCATAGACTTGTAGAGCTTTGAGACCACATCTCTGAGCTTCTAGGTCCTTTGGACAAGGCAATGGCCATCAATTCCAGGTTTTCTGAAACATACTGACTGGCATGAGCTCTAAGCCACCCATCATTCCTTTTCACTGGGACACACCCCAGTCCGCCTACCCACTTCAGCTCCTCCTTCATCTCCTTTACTTAATTTATTTTTTTTTTGGTCCTGCCATGTGGCATATGGGATCTTATTTCCCCAACCGGGGACTGAATTCGAGCCCCCTGCACTGGAAGTGTGTGGAGTCTTAACCACTGGACCGCTAAGGAAGTCCATTCATCTCCTTTATTAATAACCCTCTCCATCCCCCTTGTCATTCCAAGCAAGGCTCAAACCCTTCTGTAGCCTGGACTCCAGTGGGAGGTGAGATGGCTGAGGAAACGGGGGTAGGGGGGCACCTGGCACACACACCTAGTTTCCAGATGTCTGGGACCATCTCAGGCCAGCTTCCTCCAGACCCCTCACTTGGATGAGAGTTCATGAGAACCTGGCTGCTCTCTGTACTCCTCTCCTTGGGGGGCAGGATCTACTAGAATGAGGCCCTCACATGCTAAGGTCGCAAACCTGCCTCGTCTCTCTTTACTCCCAGGTTATCCCTTTAAAAGCAACCATAATACCTCCCCCAAGAACTTGATCAGTTTAAAAAAATTTTTTTTGGTCATTACAAGAGTCATGTTTTCCGGGAGATGGACAAGCCGAAACAACCAAAAATTAAAACAGACAAAAGCGCCTATAATTCTGTCACCCAGCGTTAACCCTTTTTACATGATGGTAATGACAGCAAGAACCACCCCTTACTGAACATTTATTTGGTATCAGACATGCAGATGAATACTTTACATAGATCACTTTATTTGACTGTCACAACAGCTCTATGAAGTAGGGATTTTCTGCTTTCTACAGACAAAGGTGCAGAGACTTAAAGAGAGGTTATATAACTTGCCCAAGGTCGCATAGCTTGTAAGATGCAAACCTCAAACCTGTCTGTCTGCCTGCAAAGCACACCCATCTCTCAAACACTAGTCAAGTAAATATATTTATAGAAAACACTTTAATGGAATTAACTGTAGCTATTTCTCTGTAACCTGCTTCTGCTCCTTCATCTAACAACAGATAATTAGTACCTTCCCCAGGTCACCGTGTTGTCTTTTGCAATATTATTTTAAGTGGCTGTTTAGTATCTCATTGTAGGCATGTTCGAAGGTTTGTTTAGCTAATCCCCCATTGTTGGGCATGCAGGCTGTTTCTAAAGTTTTTGTTCTTATAAACAACATTGCAAAGAACAGCCCTGTGCTTTTTTTTTTTTAATTTGGCCACAGTTCACTGTAGGTTTCTTGCAGATAAATTCCCAGAGGGAGAGGTTGGGAGGGAGGGGGCATCGTTTTGTTTTTTAAATGTCTGTAACATCATTGGATCAATTACATATAATTTGTGAATACAAGTTGTGCCATTCACCGAGGGAAGGTTGACACCTTTCCTGACTTGCTGAGATTTGCACAACCTGGGATTAGATGGGTTGTAAACAAGCCTTCTAATAACCCTAGATTATCTGTGGCTATTGTCAGGTCATGTAGAGGTGGTAATTTATTAAGCAGAGTTTTCAAATGCGTCCAAGTACCCCGGGGTGGAGTTGAGCATGGGAGGGGCTCAGGGAGGAAGAGGTGGAGCTGTGGTATTTGAGGGGAGCTGGTAAGCAGCTGGTGGCCATTTGTCTTGCAGCTGGCTCACTCCACCACCCTTTCTATCTGATGTCAAGCTGAAGAAACTGCCGGGGGAGGGAGCTGCCCCCCAGCTGCTAGGGGGAAGAGCTGGAGCAGCAAGGGTGGAGGCCATCCGGGCATGCGGAGGTTAACAAGTCCTGCCCTGTTCCTACAAGGCGGTGGGTGCCGTTTCAACATGGTTATTACGCTGCTTTAGCAGCCAAGAAACACCAGCTGGTGATGGTGAAATGCCACAGAAGAATTTCTTCAGGGAAGTTATTTACCAGCTAAACACTCGCTCATTCCATGAAGACTGTGGAGAAGGGGATTTTCTCAGTGCAGGAGGGACACCCTGCCTCCTGCTGTCCCCCCTCCCCCCCTTCCCTGTCCCTGTCCCCAAGACTCCCCTTACTGATCCAGTCACATTCTTTGGACATCACTTGTTTGATCACATTACTTGACTTCCAGGCCACCTGCTCCCTGAACAGACTGGAGGAGAGGCTGCGGGGTGGGGACTTAATGGGTACACACATCAGTTTAGCTGGAACAGAACCAGTTTGGACTCAACTCTGATTGTTCGGCTTCTCAGGTGGCTCAGCGGTAAAGAGTCTGCCTGCCAGTGTAGGAGACGCAAGAGACATGGGTTCAATCCGTGGGTCAGGAAGATCCCCTGGAGAAGGAAATGGAAACCCACTCCAGATTCTTGCCTGGAAAATCCTGTGGATAGAGGAGCCTGGCGGGCTACTGTCCATGGGATCCCAAAGAGTCAGACATGACAGAATGACTGAGCACACACATGTACTGGTTGTTCCATGAGACGTATGGCCCAATTTTCTGGATGGACAGGACGGGTGGGTACAAGGAGACAGTCTCTGACCAGTGGGACTTTCCTTCAAGTGGGGCAACAAACTTGAGCACTGGGAGGAGACTTTCTCAGGTAGATGTCCCTACGGTGGGTGACATCCTGTGAACTTTGATGGGTGAGGACTGAACAAACAGAAGCCTGGTGAGGAGTGGTGTGGTAGGGTCCAGGAGGCAGGGCTGTTCACCAATTCACAATTCTCCTAGGGCACTAAGCTTCTGGGTCTTTCTAGACCACATATGTTTCCCTTATCTACCCATCCCACATGCTTCTCCAACCCAGCAGTGAACATTTAGTCATTTTTCAACAGTCAATGTAGTAGGACTTCTTTGGTGGCCCAGTGGTTAAGACTCAGCATTTCCAATGCAGAGGACATAGGTTCGATCCCTGGTCTGGGAACTAAGATTCCACATGCTTTGGCCAGGCCAAAAGATAAAAAGAGTCAATGTAGTATCATTCCATTTATTGAGCACTGACTATGCATCAGGTGCCATCTTAAGCAGTTTGTATGCATTGCTTGTTTAATTCTTCCAACAGCTTTGTGAGGTAGATACAGTTCTCTTTTCTCTATTCCAGGTGGAGAAATACAGGCTGGGAGTTTGTCATTTGCCCCAGGTCACCAATCATAGAAGTTGCTACTGAGATCAAGGTTTGTTTGCCCCCATAGTTTAGTCTCTTGACAGCAATGGGCTCACGCGTCTCTCTGAGGTTATTCCTCACTAAAGTCTCTCAGCACATAGTCGTGTCCTCAGGAAACCCTGAATGCCATTCGAGAGCCTCTGTTGTGGTCATGTAACTGTTCTTTTTTTATGTCTCTCTACTCAGCCTGCTGGAAGGGGTCAGGGATTGTGTGTGCTTCATGTCCACAGCCCAGGGTCTGGCTCAGGGTCTGGCGTGTGTAGATGTTTAATAAATATTTGAGGGAAGAAATGAGTCGTAAAATCATAATAACTCAGCTCAATGTCTGGGTATTTATAGAGTTTCTCCTCTGGAAGCTTCTTCTGGAATGTCCAGAGAATAGAGTACATCCAAGACAGAGTAATCCAGGGTAAATCCAAAATAGAGCAAAGCCAAGGGACACACAGACTCTCAGAAGGGGTGAAGTTTTCTTACATCTTTGAACAACTCTTTTTGACAAATGGGTTTTTCCTTCTATATTTTCCATCTTTGTTCTTATTTCCTTTAGCCATGGACTTTACTGTTTGAAGATGCACAACTGTCATTCCACACACAAATTTTAATTTCTTACAAACTCTGTCCCACATGGAGAGGTCACTTCGTGCTGTGCGGTGCGGTGCTTTGTCGCTTCAGTGGTGTCCAGCTCTTTGCGACCCCATGGACTTCACTCTCCATTTTATGCCACATTTCCATCAAAAAGTGTTTCCCCAAATCACAATCTGCCTGATTGTGTGTCGTTGTTTAGTTTCTAAGTTGTGTCTGACTCTTTGCGACCCATGGACTGTAGCCCACCAGCCTCTTCTGTCCATGGGACTTTCCAGGCAAGAATACTGGAGTGGGTTGCCATTTCCTTCTCCCGAGGATCTTCCTGACCCAAGGATCGAACCAGTGTCTCCTGCATTGCAGGGCGTCTCCTGCATCAAACGTGGATTCTTTACTGCTGAGCCACCAGGGCAAGCCCTTGTGGGGATGGGTCTTATTAACTGGCTTCCTGAAAAGCTGACCAGGCTGAGGACTCCCTGGCGTCTCTACCCCAGCTTTTGTGCATTAAAGAAAATTCTACCTGGTCACTTCTTTAACTACAGTGTGATTCACTTGAATAATTTTTAAAAAGAAGTAACTGATGTTAAATCCCTGATGACTCTTCCATGCAGGTGTGCTGCCTCTGATGGGGGCAGAGGTTGTGACAAAATCACTTCTTCTCCTCCCTGAAATGACACAGTCAGGCCAAGCTGGTGGGTGACAGGGCGCCTCTGAGGCCTCCACCCCCGTGTCCTTCACAAGGACGTGCCCAGTGTCCAGCATGGCAGCTTTGTCAGGCAGTGAGCTCAGGGCAGAGGAGGGTGGAGGGACAGGCATTGGCTGCCAGCAGCAGGGTCTGCAAGACGCTGAGGGCTTTAGCGTGAAGGACCAGACCTCTCCAGGAGGATTCATAGTCTGGGCTGATGCCAGAGAAGACAGGAAATGTAGTAAATGGGGCAGGCACTGTTTCTCCAATTAAATGTTTGTTTTCTGTGGCAGTCAGGGCTGGGGATGGGTTCTGGGTTTGTTTGTTTTTTTTTTTTGATGATTCGCATATCATAAAATTCACCCCTTTAAACTATGCAACTTAGTGGTTTTTTTCCACAAAGTTGTGAAACTATCACTACTGTCTAATTCCAGCAATCCCCAAGGAATTCTCATTGCCCCCAAAAGAAATCCCAAGCCTGTTAGCAGTCATTTTCTATTCTTTCCTCATCCCAGCCTCTGACGACCACGAATCTACTTTCTGTCGTGATCGATTTGTTTAATCTTGGCATTTCATTTAAGTAGAATCCTACAACTTCTGTGTCTGGCTTCTTTGACTCTGCACAATGTTTTCAAGGTTCATCCACGTCACAGAATTTATCCAGACTTCATGCCTTTCTATGACTGAATGAATATCTGTGGACATTTCAATTGTTTCCACTTTGTGGTCCTTAAAAATAAGGCGGCTAATAATATTTGTGTAAAAGTTTCTGCATGATATATGTTTGCAATTCTCTTGTGTGAATTCCCTTCAGAGTGAAAGTTCTGGGTCATAGGATAACTCCATGCTCAAGCTTCTAAGTGATTTCCAGACTGTTTCTGAAGTGACAGCACCATTTTACATTCCCACCAGCAATGTGTGAGGATTCCAATTCCTCCATGCTTTATGTCCATCTTTTTGCTTAGAGTCATCCTCAAGGATGTGGCTGTGCTGTGCTTAGTCGCTTAGTCGTGTCCGACTCTTTGTGGCCCCATGGACTGTAGCCCGTCAGGGTCCTCTGTCCATAGGGATTCTTCAGTCAAGAATACTGCAGTGGGTTGCCATGCCCTCCTCCAGGGGATCTTCCCAACCCAGGGATTGAACCCAGGTCTCCCGCATTGCAGGCTGATTCTTTACCATCTGAGCCACCATGAAAGTACCGAGGATGTGGAGGGCAGGGGATATGCACTAGGTGATGCTTGTGATTAGGATGACCCCAGATGAATGGGCTTCCCTGGTAGCTCAGCTGGTAAAGAATCTGCTTGCAATGGAGGAGACCCTGGTTCAATTCCTGGGTCAAGAGAATCCTCTGGAGAAGGGATAGTCTACCCACTCCAATATTCTTGGGCTTTCCTTGTGGCTCATCTGGTAAAGAATCCTCCTGCAATGCAGGAGACCTGGGTTTGATCCCTGGGTTGGGAAGACCCCCTGGAGAAGGGAAAGGCTACTCACTCTAGTATTTTGGCCTGGAGAACCCCATGTACTATACAGTTCATGGGGTCGCAAAGGGCCGGACATGACTGAGCGACTTTTACCTTTCACTTTCAAGATGAATGGAAGGGGGGAAACTGAAGTATTGGGAGCACCTCAGGGTACATCCCTAGGAGGTTTGGGGACATGTCCCATCACAGGTGAGGCAGGCAGCATGTATGTTTACTACTAGCTTATAGCCCCAGCACCTAGAATGAAGCAGCTACCTAAAAGTCATTCAACACTAAACTATGTGTTGAATATAGGAATGACTAAATTAATGAATCAAAGCCCCAGTCATTGGGGACCCAGTGAGCATGGAAGTACTAGAAGATGGGTGCATGCGTGCGTGTCATGTCACTTCAGTAATGTCTGACGCTCTGCAACCCCGTGGACTGTAGCCTGCCAGGCTTCTCTGTCCATGGGATTTTCCAGGCAAGAATACTGGAGTGGATTGCCATGCTCTTCTCCAGGGGAATCTTTCCGACTCAGGGATCGAACTTGCATCTCTGACGTCTCCTGCATTGCAGGCAGATTCTTTACCACTAGTGCCACCTGGGAAGCCGAGGAGATGGGTATATGCTATATATTCCAGAAGAGAACCACTCCTCCTAGAATCTTATTCTCAGTCTTTTGCTTTTTTTGTAATGGAGAAAGATGTAGCTTTAACCTTTCTTGTAAACAAGGCAAAGAAGTTGGTAAGGAACGGGTGGGAAGGGACTGCGGCTTGCACTGCAGAAGCATCGAGCTGTGAATTGCGGCTCAAAACAACCCCAAGGACAACATCCCCAGAGAGGCTTCAGCAACCACTGAACTGTTCCCCTGTTGCACCTGACTTCCCAAACCGGCCTTCTGTGGGAACGTTCAGCTTCAGATGTCTTCTCTCTTGTCTCCTTTCAGATCTTTCTTTGCAGAGGTAGCTGTGATTCTCGCATCCTATGGCAAAGGAGAGGACAGCCACTTGACTGCTGAGCCTCCTTCTAGCATGAGCTCGCTGGCTCTTCCTGGGATGGTTATGCAGGTGCAGGAGGGGCAGCAGAGCTGAAAGCCTACAGATGCTGTGTTTCTTGAGGCTTGGCATTGAGGAGGGGTAGGGTGCTAAAGGGGCCACTTGCTGTATGAACAGAAATGTTTCAGGCAGAACATTTAGTGCAATAATAATAATAACAGTTCTAGTTACAGAATATTTTATATGTGCTAGATTCTGCCCAGAGTACTTTATATAATCTGGTGATGGCTGTTGATTGTCTTCCTGGAGTAGACACTCCCCGCTTCCTCCTTATTCCTGTTAATAGAGGACCAGAGGATAAAGTGAGATAGGTACCTCATTCCTTTTCCCCAAATATTTGTCTTCCCAGCATCCCTTGTAGCTAGAATTGGTCACGTGATCCAGTTCTGGCCAATAAGATGGAAGAAGTGCTGGGTGGTCTCTTTAAAAAAAAAGATGTGGGGATGGAAGTCCTCTATACTGAAGATTCTGCATTCAGGTCTCCTGCAGCCCCCTTGTGACTATAAGAAGGGGAAAGAAAGCCAACTAGATCGCAGAGCCATTGAGCTAACCCTGAAGATGACTACTCCTGACATCTTATTATTCAAGAAAATATATTCTTTGTTGAAGTCACAGTAAATGTGGCTTTCTGTCCCTTGATGCCAAAAACATAATAGGCACATGTATTTTATCTGATTAATCCTCATAATCACCCCAAGTATGGTTATTTCCCCATTATAAATGAGATCATTCATGTTCAGAGAGGATAAGTTACTCGTCCAAGTTCACACAGCCAGAATAAATAGGTGAGTCGGAATCTGAGTGTAGGTCTGTCTCCAAGCCCTTCTTATTTTCATTGCTGCAAACCTCTGTCCACTCTGGCCTCAGACAAGGTGAACGATGTCCAGACAGAGTTTTGGCAGAAAGGGATCTTCCTCCCCCCAAAATGTGTCCTGGGTCTCCTGGGTTGCTGGTTTATTCTTCCCTCGTGGTATCAGAGTCTTTGGGCTCTTCCATGAAGCAGGCCCCTGACCATCTGGTGGGAATGGCCAGTATACAGGAAAGCACACAGGGTTTACAATAAATAAGCCTGGGCTCAAATCCCAGCCTTGGCACTTATTAACTGTGTGACCTTGGGTAGGTTCCCTGACCTCTGTGAGACCTGATTCCTCATTTGTAAAGTGCATAAGAATTCACTTGGACAGAAAAATCAGGTCGAGCTATCTTGAGCCAAAAGTGAAGACCAATGGGTAGATCTGGCTCTAGTCTTAGAGGTAGAGGTGTTCGTAGAAAGAGAAAACATAGCCCCATATTTCCAAATTCCACTGCCCAACTTCATCACCCCCAGGTGGCTGCATTTCCTCCTCCATCCAGTGTACCATGTTCTGTTCCTTTCACTGATCCCAGGGAAAAATCATGCCTGTTTCCAGGGAACGCCGTGTATGGGTCTACCATGAATGCTCGTGTTTCTGATTGGTTGGCACGGTCACATGACCATTCTGGGAGCCAGGGGATGGAGTTAGTTCCATCAGAACCTTTCTCTGAAAGTGGGATGGTTTGATCCCCATGGAAAGAGGAGGTCCTGTACCTAGAAGTAGGGAATAGATGAAGAAAAAATCCAAAAGATGTCTCCTCGCACACTTGGGAGAGCAGTTTTGAGCATTCAATGAGATATATATTCTTTGCGGGTACCCAGCACGTCGCTGACTCTAGTGGACAGCTGGTAATGGGGTTAGCCTCTTCCCAGGACTTGTCACTGCCCTCCCTGAGGCCCTTGGCCTGTCCCTTTGTGTGAGTGGGCACCTGTGACAGGGGGAACTAGCCCATTTCCACTATGCAGCCCCTATCCATCACCCCAGCCTTTGTCCCTGCACCCAACGTGACAATCACCCTGTTGCTTGAGATGAGATTCTAATCCTATTATTCATTCATCAACCAGCGGACAAGAACAGCCCTGGATCGAACACGGCCAAGGAGCCTGGGAGAAGCCTTCTTCACTGCTGTGAAACTAGGCTTAACTCAGGCACAATAGGTGTGTAATTTAAGGTTTTGTTGAGCTGAAATCCAATCACATACTTGACTGGTGGATCACAGAGACTCCCAGGCTAAAAGAATGAGATAATTCCACCTCACACAAACACTGGCATTCGGCTTTGACTTAATGACAAATGTGTAACCAACCTTACACTGTTTCACCCTCGCCCCCTCTCTCTGTCTCTTCTTTTTTTCAATGTATTTCCACCTCCTTCCTCTCTCCCCTCCATGTCGTCCCCTCCTCTGTACCATTCAGAGATGGGATGGGACTCGGCAGAGTCCTAGAGCTAGAAACAAAGGTAAATAAAGCAGGAGGACACTTTATGAATGGTGATCAGCCAATGGATGCACTCATGTTCATTTTATTCACTTAATTGAATGATTACCTGGAAGTGAGAAATGGCTTTTCGGGATGGATTTAGTCTAATTCTTACTGGTCTTGGTTCTTCTGTTCCAGGAATGGCTTCAATGAGAAAGGGTAGCAGACAAGAGAGACTCATGGTCCTACTCCTGAACTGTCCCCTTTATTCATTCAGTGCTTTTTGTCTAGTGGGCATCACTCAATGTGGGGTGGGGAAGTGTTGTAAGAAGAAATAGTGTATTTAGTTTTTGAGCCCTGTTAAGTGGTGGGATAGATATTTAAGTTATAAGAGATAGTAGTATAAATGTGTTCACTTAACTTCATGAATTCACTGAAATGTATTCACTCCACAAACATTTATTGAATGAGTGCCACATGACCTGCACTCTGATAGCCCTGGGTGATGCTCTGGTAAAGAAAGGCATTAAACAAATAAGCAACAAATAGCATGGAACTAGGAATGATGGAGAAGGCTACTTTGGAAGTGAAAGGGGTGCAGTGATGGGGAATTAAATGAGAGATGGTTGTTAGGGAAGACATCTCAGAGGAGGGGATATTTGAGTTGAGAACTGAAAGATGAAAAAGAGTCATTTATTCTAAAATCTGGGGGAAGAGCTTTGGAGTTCACGGCCAGTGCTTAGATGGAGATAGTAGAGTGAACCAGGGCTTCCCTGGAAGCTCAGCTGGTAAAGAATCTGCCTGCAATGCAGGAGAACCCCGTTTGATTCCTGGGTTGGGAAGATGCCCTGGAAAAGGGATAGGCTACCCACTCCCGTATTCTTGGCCTTCCCTGGTGGCTCAGATGGGAACGAATCCACCTGCAATGTGGGAGACCTGGGTTCGATCCCTGGATTGGGAAGATCCCCTGGAGGAGGGCATGGCAACCCACTCCAGTATGCTTGCCTGGAGAATTCCATGGACAGAGGGGCCTGGGGGGCTACAGTCTGTGGGGCCACAAAGAATTGGACATGACTGAATGACTAAGCACAGCACAGGTTGAGCCAGAAGGCCTAGCTTCGAGCTCTGCCTGCCATTTATGTGTGCTATACATGGGAGCAAGTCATTGCCTTTCCGAGTCTCTGCTTTCTTTCTTTGTTTTTTCCCCACTGCGCTGCGTCTTGGTTACTGCGAGTAGGCTCTCTCTGGATGTGGTGAGCAGGGGTCACTCTTCATTGCGGTGTGCAGGCTGCTCAACGTGGTGACTTGTTGCTGAGCATGGGTTCGAGGCACACAGGCCTCAGTCGTTGTGGTGCACGGGCTTAGCTGCTCCGTGGCAAGTGGAACCCTCCTGGACCAGGGATCGACCTCGTGTCCCCTGAATTGGCATGAGGATTCTCAAACACTGGACTACCAGGGAAGTCCCGAGTCCCTGCTTTTTAACATGTTCTGTGAACTTCACCAAGTCTCTGTGAGGCCCATAGTGACCACAGTGGGGTCAAGAATGAAAAGTCATTCTTCTTTGCAGAATGTAACTGCAAGGAAAATGATTAGATTCATGTTTCTTCATTGAATGGGCATGCTGTGTGTAAGGAGTGTTGTCTTCAGAAATGGAGGTGACCAGGGACCAGTCTGTAGAATGGGTTTCCATTAAGTTTTCTGTCTTGGAACTTCTGTATATGTCAGCTCTTGGCTTGAATTTTCCAGAGAAATAGCTTCTATTGGGAGAGAGCTGAACTGAGCTTTCCAATGAGATTCTGGAGTAATTTAAGATGAACCTGACACTCATCACTCGTGCATTGGCCCAGCAAGGGCTTGATTTTGTAGCCAACATTAATTTTACATCAGCTAAGTGCCAGATACTCTGCCAAATGCTTTGCTTATATTGTCTCATTTAATCTCTACCAAAGCCCTATTTTTAAGACAAGGAAGAGGTTATATGATTTATTGTAGGTTACACAACTATGACAGAGGCAGAGCTGAGATTTGAATATTTCTAGTACTGTTAATTACTGTTTCGAACACTAGTAATGATAGCTTCCACTTATTAAATGCTCTCTATGTGTCATGACTATGTTGTTCTGAGAAGTCAATTATTATTCTAGATGTTGTCCCTCGCATGTGCATGCTCAGTCATGTCCAACTCTTTGCAACCTCATAAATAGTAGCCTGCCAGGCTCCTCTTCCATGAAATTTTCCAGGCAAGAATACTGGAGTGGGTTACCATTTCCTATTCAGGGGTTCTTCCTACCCCAAGTATCAAATCCAAGTCTCTTGCATCTCTTGCATGGGCAGGAAGATTCTTTACCACTCTGCCATCTGGGAAGCCCAGATGCTGTTCCTTAGTAGGTAATATTTCCTTTAGTTCAAGATGCTTTTAGGATCTTTTTGTCTTTCGTGTTCTCTCATTAAGATACGTCTAGGCATGGATGCTGATTTATTTTCTTTGCTTGGGATTCCTGAATCTGAGGGTTTATAGACAATTTCTGTCCCCACAAATATCCACATGTTGGAATTTAATACCTGATGTGATGGTATTTGGAGGTGGAGTCTTTAGGGGGGACCCCATGGATTATAGCCCGCCAGGCTCCTTTGTCCATGGCATTCTCCAGGCAAGAATACTGGGAATACTTAATAAATGGGATTAGAATCTCTATGAAAGAGGTCCCAGAGAGATCTCTCACTGTCTCTACCATGAGAGGACACAGCAAGAAGACTGCCATCTGTGAACTGGAAGTGAGCTCTTACCAGACACTCAGACTCTGTCAGCAACTTGATCTTGGACTTCCCAGCCTCCAGAACTGTGACTAATAATTGTTTGTTTAAAAGGGGCTTCCCTGGTGGCTCAGATGGTAAAGAATCTTCCTACAGCGCAGGAGACCTGGGTTTGATCCCTGGGTTGGGAAGATCCCCTGGAGAAGGGAATGGCAACACACTCCAGTATTCTTGCCTGGAGAATTCCATGGACAGAGAGCCTGGCGGGCTACAGTCCATGGGGTCACAAAGAGTCAGACACGACTGAGCGACTAATACTTCACTTCAGTGTATCGAGTTGATAGTATTTTGTTATGGCAGCCTGAATAGAGTAAGACAGGAGGATTAGTGACTTCCCTCAATTCTGGATTTTCTCAATTATTTGAATATTGCCTCCCCTCTAATTTTTTATCTTCTCTTTCTGGAACTCAGAGTGGATGTAGGCTAGAACTTTCCCTTTGATTTTTCCTACTTTTTGTCTCTCTTCCAAAATTTCCACCTCTATTTATCTCTGTGCTATAGTCTAATTCCTTCAGACCTGTTGTCCAGCTCACTAATTTTCCCTCAGCTGTGTCTAACTGATTTAAGTCACCCATTTCCTTTTAAAAACTGAAGTATAATGTATAGATAGAAGTGCAGAAATCATAGGTTTACAGCTTAGTGAGTTTTCACAGAGTGAATGTGCATCCATAACCACAGCCCAGGTGAGCCATCAGAACATGACCAGCACCCCAGAAGCTCCCTCCCTCCCTTCCCAGCAACATCCACTTTCTTCTCCACAGAAACCATTCTTTGAGATCCACCACCAGAGATGGTTTTGTCTAGTTTCAACTTTCCCTAAATGGAATAACGCAGTATTTACCATTCAGTCAGCAGTACATTTTTGATGTTTGTCAATGCAGCTGCGTGTGTATTATCCACGTCTAAAAGTTTTGTTTAGTTCTAAAAAACATAGCATGCTTGGTTTTATTTTCTTTTTCTGTTTGTTCATATATCTGCAGACTTGGTGAGTCTTATTTTCATGGTGGTTTGCTTCCTTGTGATTTAGTTTGTGGTCATGTTCTCTTGGCTTTTTACCTGTGGGAATGTTTTCAGGCTGGGCCTTACTTAGAGCAAATTTCCATTTGCTTCTGCCAAGCTTCCTGATTAGTTACCAAACATGGGACTACTTTAAATGAAATAGTGAGCTTAGGGCTTTTTGTGCCAATATGTAGATACTATTAGTGGATTTGGATTCCAAACCCACATGAGGTTTATGACTAAGAGCGTGCAGGGGAGACTGATAAAAGCCCCATGGGGTGGCGGGTTGTTGTTGTTAACAACTTTATTGAGATATAGGGTAATATTTTTCATCTTAACTCACTCACTGAGGGATTCACTTTCCTGGGATCTCCATTCTTAACAGCTACCTTACTTAGGTCCTAAGCCTGGGCTTCACTTCTCCCTACATCAGAGATCCTTTAAATCAGAGGCCTAAGTCCACCAGGTATGGGCAGGTGCTCCTCGGGCAAGTAGTAGTTCCGGCTTGCTTATCCCCTGCTTTGGAGCATTCTCATTATTTCTGGCCTCCAAGGATTTCAGTCGCTTTTCCTGCTAGCTCAGTCATACATTTAAAAAATGTAATCTTAAAAATTTTTTATCCAACTTTTTTTTTTTGGTGCATGTGTATTGTGTTGCAGGAAGGCTTCTCTGCCATGATGCTGGACCAGGTAAGTGAATTCTTTATGTGCAGTATCTCTTTTAGACTTAAGAACACCACCTTGAGATAAGTAACCAGAAGTATTTCCATTTTACAGATGAGGAAACTGAGACTCAGAGAAAATAAATAACAAGTTAATGTTGCTCAACTAGTACCTGGCAGAGACAGGATTCAAACCCAGGTCCATGTCACTCTATTGCCTTTCTCTATAACAACTATACTTGCTGAAGTCAGTGATGACTTAGGGTTCACTCTGGGTCTCTGCGTCAGTAGAGCAATCCCATCATTAAGAGGAACTGGTCCATTGCCAAGAGTGATGCCCTCAGTGCCAACTGACTGCCAAGCTTTGGTTCCAGCATCCAGGCGGAACACACAATTAAACATCCAGGCTTCTTTGGCAGGGGGGATGGCCACAGAGCAAAGTGGCATTTGCTGATTTGAGCATCTTCAGATATTATAAATGTGCCAGTTCAGACTTAGAAAGTTTCCCAGGGAGAAAACTTGGCTGATAGAACATTTCAGGCAATTAAGTTATTACAAAGGAAGGTTCTTTGAGGATAGCTTCAACACTAGGCTTCCAGAGTCACCCAAGGAACATTCTCATGGTGGACCTCCTATCTTCTGAGAGTCTTACGTTCATCTATTCTCCAGCCTCATCTGGTCTGTGGGTCCCAGGGTGCAGCTCCCTCTAGCCTCCTCCTGGCCTAGGATCTGGACTCCTGGGCTCCAGTCCTGATGGACAGGGGTAGTACCAGTATCTGGGGCACCTTCATCTCTTCTTCATCTGTCTTGGCTGCTTCAGAAAAGCATGCCAGCCTTTTGGTCCTCTGAGCTGCTGCTTTTTCCTGCAAAGGGAGGTTGTTTGCATGTCAGTTAGAAATAAGCTTCAAAGAGTTGGAAGCACAGAAATAAATTCCTGTTGAGCATTTGCTATGTGCCAAGCACTTGTTTCACAGTAGTGAGCAGGATTTATTTTATTTTGATACACTTTTTCTATTTTTGACAGCCATCAGCACCTACTTGTATTTTACATCATTTCATTACTCTGTTTAGAGAGTAACACAGGAAGGGCAGTATACCCTGATGGTTCAGACCACCTCTGGAGTCAGAAGTGACTGGGCTCAAGTCTCAGTTTCATTGTTTTATTCATGTGTGACTGTGAGTCCATCTGGATGTCAGTTTTCCCATCTGCAAAATGGTGCTAAGAATAGTAGCGACATCAGATAACTGGAGTGTGGCAGCCACTGGGAGGTCACCTCTAGTTGGTTTTCATACTTGCCAAAGGCTGAGTGTCTCATGGCTTGTAAGGGGGACAGTCCCCAGAGTTGAAGCCCCAAGGAACACCCTTAACCAGTGAGGCATGGGAACTGGTGCAAATAGCCCAGCTTCTTGGTCTACAGTGGGACCATCTTGTGGTATCTTCTATATCGTCTCTCACAGAATGCCCAGCAAGGTTGAGCCCCGGTTGCCCACACTGGTAACTGTCCCATTAATACACTCTTTATATATTTTCCTCCCTTCATCCCCTCCCTTCCCCACCCCTCACAGTGCTTCCTGAGGTCACCTTCCAAATAAAGGTGGGCACCCAATCTTTCCCTGTAAGCTTTGTTCCCAAAGCACGTCACCTGGGAGATGCTCTTTGCTCAGCTGGAATTCTCTCGCTTGAGAATAACAGGTTCCTGGGCTGATTGGAGGAAAGGATGGGGGTAGTGGATCACATCACTTATAGTTTTTATTTTTAAAAATGTGTTTTATTGTGGTAAAAGTCACGTGATATAAAACATACTATTTTAACCATATTTAACTGTACATTTCAGTGACACTAAGTACATTCACTTTGTTGTGCAACTCTCACCATCATCCATCTCCCAAATTTTTCAACTCTGTCCTCATTAAACACTAACTCCCCACCTCCCCTCCCCACTTCCCTACCCCTCTGCCTGTGGCATCTGCCAATGTACTTTCTGAATCTATGAACCTGACTATTTTAGGTACCTTGTGTAAATGGAATCAAACTGTATTTTTCTGCACCTAATGTATACTGGAATGCATTTTTAAGATTAATTTAATATGTGTCCTACAAACAGATATGGCAACCCACTCCAATATTCTTGCCTGGAGAACCCCATAGCCTGGCGGGCTACAGTCCAAAGGATCACACAGAGTCGGACACGAATGAAGTGACTTAGCATACACGCACAAACAAATCACACCTTCTTTTTTCCCCTCCTGTGCCATCCAGTAGGTTCTCATTCACTTACAGTTTTAAAATAGCAGGATCCTTGGTCTGGTGACATTCTCGTACATGCCACGATGAAACTGCCAGCTGAGGGGCACTGCGGTCTTGACCCACACATCCTCTTCTGTGAAAAGGGGGGAAAGTTAACATTTTTTTTCTGCTGAAACATGACAACCTGCAAGATGTATGCCAGTGCCCCCAGATGGCAGGCTTTGGCAAGTGTGAGCATGAGGGGTGGGAGTCCCTTTGCTTCCCATCCACGTGGAGATCTACCCTAGGGAGTGTGGCTCTATGACTTTCCTCTGAAATAGACAAGGTGCCCTGAGCTCAGTGAGCTGTGTTCAGGACTTCTGGCCACTGGTCTGGGGCTGGGCAGCTGGGTCTGGGAGCAGAGTGACCTTGTCCTTTCCTCTGCGATTTGCCACCAGCTAATTTTTACCACAACAATCCTGAGAAGTGGGTGTTCTTTTTCATCCCATTTTATGGAGAAGGAAGTTGAGGCTCAGAGAGGGAATGTGACTTGCTGCAGTGCACCCAGGTGGTAAGTGGAGAGCCCTGATTTGAAGCCAGGATTGGTCTGAAGCAAACGAGGAGACGAGAGTCATGGGATGGGGCTCGCCTGACATGGATGTACGGATGGGGCTTCCTGGTGGAAGTACCTCTGTATCCAGTTTCTTGGAGAGGCAGTTGAGCGGGGGAGGGGGAATCCCAGGAGCTTGGGGACAGTGATAGGCTGGGGATCTCAGAGAATGATGAGGCAGGAAAGCCAAAAGAGGGGATCGTTATGCTCTCATTCTGAGAAGATATTCCCTTCAAAGCTGGGAGAAGGGAAAGAAAGGCGGCATCTGAAGGGCCTCACAGCCTGCAGGACTCTGTTCCCAGCCTCATGAGGCTGTGTGAAAACCTGGGATTTACTGTGCTCCGGCCAACTAAGGAGATGGTGTTGTGGGGAAAAAGCACCAAGTCTAATGTGCACCCTGCCTCCTGCCGTGTAGGGGTCATGCGGCCGGTCTGGGGAGCCAGAGAGAATCAATCACCCGGGACCCATCACATTGGAACCTGGTTCCCAGGGGGCAGGTCTTGACCACTGGGTCTTCAGTGTGGGCGGAGACAATGCTGCCGCTTCCTCCGAAACTGGAAATACGTCAGAGGCGTGACATTTCATTGTGGATTCTTCATCTTCATCATTATCACCACTGTCCAACTAATGTTCTGTGGGCATCTGCTCTGCACCAGATGCCACTCTTTGCCTTTATCATTTTATTTTTTAAAAAACAATCCTATTTATTGTTTTTTTTAAATTTCTGATTGTGCTGGGTCTTCGCTGCTATGTGGGTTTTTCTCTGGTTGTGGCGAGCGGGGTCTACTCTTCGTTGCGGTGCAGGGGCTTCTCACTGTGGTGGCTTCTCTCCTTGCAGAGCATGGACTCTAGGGTGTGTGGGCTTCAGTAGTTGCAGCTCCTGGACTATGGCGCACTGGCTCAATAGCTGTGGCGCATGGGCTTTGTTGCTCCGTGACATGTGGATCTTCCTTGGTCAGGGATGGAACCCATGTGTCTTGCATTGGCAGGCAGATTTCTTCACCACTGAGAGCCATCAGGGAAACCCCTATCATTTCATTTTAAAGCCTGTGATTTCCCTGTGAGGTTAGCTGGGGCTGCTGGTGATTTAGCACCTAAGTGAGAAAAAAGATGCTCTTTCCCAGGAGGCTGTGGTTCGGCCATATTCCTGGCTGCCAAGTGGATGGGGGCTGAATTTCAGCCCCCATTTGCCCCCTTCACTGGGCATCTTTGCCCAGTCTGCAGACTGCCTACTGTAATGACCTGAATATTAGCTATCACAACCCCCATTTTACAGATGAAGAAACAAAGACTCAGGAGAGACTGGCCCAAAGTGACACAGCCAGTGATTGGTCGAGTCAGAATTCCTCAGGGCGCTGAGATTTGTATCACACCACAATTTAGAACCACTCCATTTAATAAGAACTCTTGGGTGTGTTGCTAGGGGGAGAGTGGAGTCCTTTCGCTAGTAGTAGCAGTTTAGTAGCTAAACTAAGTAGTTAAGTCGTGTCTGACTCTTGCGACCCCACAGACTGTAGTCGACGCCAGGCTCCTCTGTCCATGGAATTCTCCTAGCAAGAATACTGGAGTGGGTTGCCATTTCCTTCTCCAGGGGATCTTCCCGACCCAGGAATCGAACCTGGGTCTCCTGCATTGCAGGCAGATTCTTTACCAACTGAGCAACATTAAAACCTTGTAATTGCCAGACTTGTGTAAAAAAGAAGCTACTTTGCTACAGTTTTAAAGTCATCAGTGGATGGGGGAGGAAAAAAAACAACCCAGACTTGTAAATACTCTTAGCTGCTCTCCAACTCTGTTGAATTTAACTGATGTTTTCGGTGTTGACTTCCCCAGCTATCAGCTTAACTATATAAATCCAGTTGACGTGTCTTTATTCAGATAAAACTCTAATACTGCAAGTGTAGCAAATTAGATGCAAATGCCCCTTTTTTATTTTAAGTATACTTAAAGCTGCCTTTCCAATGCAAATTTCATAGGAAATCTCAACCAGCTAGGACAGACATCTTAGCTGTCAGCAGGCAAATGCTTTCATTTTGGTCTTAGGCAAGGGAGCTGCCTGCTTTTTTTCTTTTTGCCCCTGCAGACTGAGATAATTAAAACTACAGAGAAATAGTTTTAAATATACATGATACACACAGTTCCTTAAATTATGGGATAATGCATAAATTCACCCATTACCATATTTGATAGCGGTCTCGATGACCAAAGATAGAGGGTGGCGGTGGGGGTGTGGGTGATATCATTTTCCCTAACTACTTGCTTCCCTTGTCAATAAGCCTCACAGCTCCTTGTACTTCACCTGGTGTCCTACTGAGCCCTGGTAATGGTTCAAAACGAGGTGGTGAACACACTCATTAAAAAGCAACCGCTATGGGTTTTTTTTTTTAAGAAATAAAAATGTTAATGGTAACTTTTTTTCCTTTTTTTTTCCCCCAGCAGTTCTCAGTCTCTTTGGAATACATATCCATTTCGGCTTTGATTTGTTGAGCTCCCTGAATGAGTTTATCCAAACAATGTGAATTTACTCAGATCTCTCTCAAATCCCACATCTCTTGTGGTTGATAAAGCTGACTTTAGCTAAGAAGGGCTGGATCAGTGTGATTTGAAATTCACATTGAAAATGATAAGGGCTTTGCTGGAAATAATAAGCACAGTCAAACGCTGTCAGGAGGAAACAGTCGAGCATGCAGGGAGAAATTTGGTAAGGCCGTGCCCCGCCTCCCCCCTTCTCCTTCCAGAATCGAGGTAGAGGACAGAGGGGAAAGGTGAATGGGGCTTTGCTTAGATACACACTTCAGCTCGGCAGATGATGGGGATGATAATTCCATAGAGCTTAGGGCATTAGCTTATTCTTTATGATTGAAAAATGGCATCCATCCCTTGATGAGTGATAGACACTCCGTGGGCATTGCGGGTGGTGGCGATTTTTGCCGGCATAGTGCCTGATATGGGCTGGAAGGCAGCACACACATTTTCTTTCTTCCTCCTCCTCCCCCTTCACTCTATCTCTCTCCCTCCCTCTCTCCCTCCCTTCCCCTCGCCTCTGTTCCTTTCTGAGCACCTAATACACGCCTGGCCCTGGGCTACATGTTTTCTCATTTCCTCCTCTCATTTCTTCCTAGCGACCCTAGGAGGCAGCACGATGATTATACCCATTTTACAGATGGTGCCTTCAAGATGTGACCTTGTGGCAGTCCAGTAGTTAAGACTCTGAGCTTCCACTGCAGGGAGCCTGGGTCCAATCCCTGGGTCAGGGGTCCCTGGTCGGGGAAGTAAGATCCGGTGGGAGGTGGTGTTTAGTCGCTAAGTTGTGTCTGATTCTTGCGACCCCATGGATCCTGCAAGGTGCAGCCAAAAAAGAAAAAAAATGTGACCTTGTGAAGCCATGGAGGACACCATGTCCTGAGATGGAGAGCATGTGGGTCCTGTGTGTCACAGATGAATCGTCATTCTCTTTCCAACTTTGGCAGCCAGGTTGAGAACACCTTAAAGAAGTGATGCTTTGGAACCCGGTTGCAGAGGCACTCTAAGACGTTTTGTTCCTGGAGCCTGTTAGCCAGTGAAAGTGACTGATGGGGAGGGGTGGGGGTGGGGAGTGAGGGCAGAGGCTGGTGTTCTGGGGGCCAGAGTGGGTTTTTTTTTTCTCAGTGAGTGAGATCTGAGTAGATGGGAGGGCTTCTCAGACTTGGCACTATTGACATCTGTGGGGCTGGGTGATTCCATGGCCTGGGGCAGGGGGTGAGGGGTGAAGGGTGGGACTATCCTTAGCAGTCTGGGATGTTCAGCATCCTCTCTGGTCTCTATGCCACAGATATCAGTGACGCCTTGCCGCCGGTTGTGACATTACCACGCATCCCTTGAAGGTGGGGGTCAGGAATCGTCCCAGTAGAGAACCACTGCTGTAGACTTGAATCCTTGAAAGCCCAGATTCCTCCTTTTCCTTAAAAGGCAGGTTGCATGTAGGTTCCATCCCCACCTCTCCTTTTTCCTTTGTCTCTGAAGACCACACTTTCACACGCCCTCCTCAGCAGCTGAGCAACCTTCCTTGGAAACAGATGGCTCAGAGGAGCTTTGCCACTGAAACCTTATTTCTAATTATAGTAATTGCTCCCCCTTGTCTGCAGCATCAGGGCGCTGGGATCAGACCCTGGGCTGCTCCTCAATGCCTTGATCTATACAATTCCAGTTTGGCCTCGATGAATGACTTTTCTGACTGCTTCTGCCTTGCCTCTGTGTGTCTGTGCATGGGTGTGCACGCGCTAAGCTGTGTGTTGATGGGGGTGGGGGACACACGGTGGCCAAGCTAGGGCAGGGTGGGGAATTCATCCTTCGGAGTCCTTGTCCCTGAGCCGCCTCTCAACCAGGACGCGCCCTCTGCAGAATCCATCTCCACTTACCCAGCTCAGAGCTGACCTCCCTTCCCCTCCTCTCAGAGCTTGTCTCCCATCTTCCTTTCTCAGCCTGGACCACCTCTTCTGACCCTGAGACTCAGTATGTCCTAACCCGCGCCACTAATAACCACTGATCACCGAAGGGCAGTCTAAATTCTGTTTAGACTTAAAAAAAAAAAGAAAGAAAAGCAAACTTCAAAGGCTGTTTCCTGCAAGCCGAGCGGAAACCTAGTCCAGCCATTATCAACAGAAGCCGGATCGATATTTCAGCACCATCCTCTGGCTGGGTTTTCGAGGAACTTTTATTATTATTGCGGTTAAGCTGTTCTCAAGTGGAGCATCATTTATAAAACAAACGGATCCCTTCCAAATAGGTTATTTTCCTGGTTAATGACCGATCGTCTGCCCTGGGGTCTGTCTGTGTTGAGATTCCAGATGGGAACAGGCACTACCAGCCCAATTATCTTTATTAAGTGTTTTCCTCCCCCTTTCTGAAAAATGAAATGGCAGCCAGCTCAAATATCTCCTCCTTCCCCTCACTCTCACCCCTGTGCCATTTCCTGCATTTGCCTCATTATGGACAAGTATGTCCTTTAAGACACAGAGAGTAATGAGGCGGTTTTATGAGACTAATACATTTTAAATTTTACCACTGGAGCTAGCATCTTTAATTGTACAATTATACATTCATTTAGTACACGCTCTTGCTCTCTTTCTCTCTCTTGCTTTAAAAGATAACAAACCACAGGTGACTAAAAGTGTGTGAAAAGGCAGAATTTCTGTCATTCTTTAGGGTTTGAAATCATGCAAGAATAGAAATTATTTTTCTCCTGAATTTTCTGAAGCAAAATTAGTGACTGTTGCAGAGAGAAGGGTTAAAAAAATTTTTTTGGGGGGGTGAAGAAATACAGGAGAGGGTGAGATTATACGTCATGGAAAACTTCTATTTTTCTGTCTGTCATTTCGACATAGAGAGAGTAGAACTAGAAAGCATTTTGAAAGTTAGATGTTCTGTGGTCCAGCAGCTGCAGCTGGTGAGAGAGAGAAAGAAGAGATAGAGAGAGAAAACCCCATGTAGCCTGTCTTTAACAAAAGCCCCCTACATTCCCCACCTGACAGGACTTTATCGGCTAGTAATAAATAAGGCTGAATTATTGATGATGAGAACTGCTAATATTATTATGACCTCAATTAAGTGCTTTTTTCAGACACATTAGTAACAAAGGGTCTACCCTCTCTCGGTTGCTGTTTTTTCTCCCCCAGGCCCCACTTTACATTAAAATCTAATTGATCAAACCTATTTGCCATTCGCACAAGAGCGATCACCATAATGGGTCATCTATCAGCACGAGCTCCTCATCAGGGTATTAACACCTTTTGTTGTTGGCCCCAGTTCTGCACCAGCCGAAAAGATCAGAAAGGCAGGGCCCCGATCTGGAAGGATCGAGCGTGCGTGAGGTCTGACTTGTGGTACCTTTTAATTGCCCTCTTTAACACCCTCGCAGAACACATAAGATGCTCTCGATTCCGAGGAAGTCCTGCCGGGCAACTGTGGAGTAACAAGGTAGCACCCGCCTTATCAGAACAGAAGGTGCTGGGGGGCGGGGCTTCCCCACCTCCACTCCCCGGCTCAGGGCCTCCCCATCATTGGCTCCTCCTCTTGGCCTTCATCTGGACTACTTCAGAGAAAGTCCCTATGTCCTGTCTTTAAGGACTTGGGAACTTGGTGGTGGATGTAAAGATGTGGCAAGTGTGCAGGCAAACATTTCTCAGAATTGGTGCTGGATTCAAATGGAGAGAGGTCCCCACTGATGAGAGCCATTCCATGGCTTACTGGCCTGTGGTCACTCACAGGTCAGTGGATGACCCGTGAGGCCCTGAAGTGAAAGTCGCTCAGTCCTGTCCTACTCTTTGCAACCCATGAACCATAGCCTGCCAGGCCCCTCTGTCCATGGAATCCTCCAGGCAAGAATGCTGGAGTGGGCTGCCATTTCCTTCTCCATGGGTATCTTCCCGACGCCAGGATTGAATCCAAGTCTCCTGCATTGCAAGCAGACTCTACCAGCTGAGCCACCAGGGAAGACCATAAGCCCCTGAACTCTGTGCAAAGTTGTGTTTACAGGTATATTTCTGGGAGAGGGTTATAGTTTGACTCTTTGTGACCCCAAGGACTGTAGCCTGCCAGGCTCCTCTGTCCATGGGGATTCTCCAGGCAAGAATATTGGAGTGGTTGCCATGTCCTCCTCCAGGATAGCTTCCACTAGATTCCCAAATTTGTCCATGACCCCAAAGTGGGTTTGAAATGTCTTCTCGGGAGCTCCTTAGATGGGAGAGGTTTTCTATTAGTCTTGCCCTCACTCAGGGTCTTGGGTCTCTGGTTTGGGGGATATGGTGAAGCACTGACATGACCTTTACTCCTGGTGTACAGTGTGATGGGGGTTAAACTCAGTCTCTCCCTCTCTCTGTCTCTGTCTCTGAGCCTCTGTCTTCTCTGCTGATTTGGTTGAGAGAAAAAGTTCCAACCTCTTGTTTTTTATACTGACTGTGAGAATGAGCTTTCTAAATTAATCTAACCCGTGCAGTGTCTCCCACTGGGTGTTGGAAGACACAAGGAAATAGAAAGTGCCCTGCGTTAGCTGGGTTGCTGTTTTTTTGAGAGGTGAGAGCTTCCAATCTGACATGACAGGAACTCTCTTCGGGCAACATTAGAAAGCCTGGAGCAGGATTCGAGGCCATTTTGGCTCACACAGCTCCACCTGCCCACATGAAACTCACGTCATCATTTTTTTTCCTGATTATAAATGAATACATTCAGAAATCAGTCAGAAGGGAATTCAAAACTCCTCCAAGCTAACGTTTTGGCTTATCTCAATTTTCATTTTTTTTCTATGCAAATAACTATAAGAAGAGTTTATGAGGATTTTTTTTTTTGGCTTTGTTTTTTAAGAATTGGACTAGACACGCGGTCTCTTAATTTTCTTATTTACGTAGCAATATATCGTGAAAACATCTAATAAATATTGTTCAGCATCATCATTCCCAGTGACTGCATAGTATTTAATTGAATGGATTTACCAAAAGCTATGTACCAATCCCCTCTTGCTCGATACCTATATGTTTGTTTCCAATATCTAGATGTCTATCATAAACGTGTCTGTTATAAACAGTGCCACAGTAAGTTTCCTTCTCTGAATGTTATTCACTTACTCAATTATGTTCTTAAGATGCACTAATAAAGGTAGAATTTCTGAATTAACGAGTGTGTGTTAAATTAAAAAATTATAGTACAGATTAAGGTTTAGGATAGGTCATCAATGCAAATTTTAAGGTGTCATCACAGGGCACTTCTATCTGTCAGTTGTCTTAGGTGAAGAGCCTTGGAACGGAGGAGAGTTGAGATTCTTAAGGCTGATATGGGGAGTTTTCTCTCTGTACGTGTGAGTCTGGAGCAGCTAGGACAATTAAGCTTAGTTTTCCTGCTTGGTGGAGGTAGTGGTGGGATTGAATCTTCGGGCTCTTTTAGAGATGTTTTTATCAAACACACAGCCCTTGCTCCAAACAAGCCAGTTCTCTGTCAGTAAAGAGGCTGTGTGGGGCTGGCAGCTTTGAGGTGATGTCTCAGCTTGCCCCCTCACCCCAGAGCTCTGTCCTAACTCCCCTGGACCCCGTGCCAGGCGGCCAGCTGGGGGTCTGCTCACCCACAGCTCCTTGGGAGAATGGGGGCTGGGCAGGGGGCTGCAGGGTCATGAGGCATTTCACCAAGAAGCAGAGGACATCATTTAGCACTGCCTTGTGGCTTCTCAGCCTGTGTTGTCTTAATTCAAGTTGTCATTCATAGACCAGTAGCAAACTAAAATCAATAAGTGGTGAAAATGGGCTTTAAAGGCAAACTAAAGCTGCAAAGGAGGAGGAACACAGCATTTCTTGCCTCAGTGGGTTCTATTTTCCCTTCCGACTTAGGATGGCTGAATTTGGGACCTGAGTTGTTGTTGTTGTGTTTTAAAGGGAAGGGAAGAAAAAGAGTGAATTTCCGTTTTAAAGATAAACGGAGTGCCCTTTGGACAAGACCTCGGGAGGGGGAAAGTCATCATTTGACTGGATCACAGTGAAAAATGAACATAATGGTGTTTGGGGCAGGTCTATGTCTTATCCCAGGAACACGGCAGGTGTGTTTGAGATGTTTGTCCTCTGACTCCTGTGCTACGTCCTGCAAGTCCATGGCCCTCTCTGGGCCACAGTCTTCTCAACTGGAAAATGGAGTCAGACAAGGTATGGAAATTTTCAGCCCTTCTCTGTAGTGAGAAACCACAGCAGGTGTGCCAAGGCGTGCAACACAATGTAAATCAAGATCAGGGGGTTGGTGTTTGGAGTTATGGCCCTAATCTCTGCAAAAAAATTCATCTGAAAGTTAATTTCACAGCAGAGACAAAGTTTAGGGAAGAAAAAATCCCTGGAAAAGAGGGTTTCCAAATTTTGTTCCACTTACCAGGGGCTACTGAGATCTTCTGCATGCCTATAAATTACTACTGAAACCTCAACTTGGACTAACCCTACCTTCTTCCCGTGACAAGGGTAGAACCAGCAAAAGTAGAGAGACTGCCAGGAGCAGGTGGTTGATGCACTCTGGTTCTGACTATTGCTGGAAACACTGATGGCCTCTGCCACTAACGGGGGATCTCAGACTGGTTACTCTCCATCTCTGCGTGTCACGGGCTTGGTTGTTAAGAGATAGAAGACGAGGAGGCATGTGTTGAACCAGGAATAATTCAAACCATGAGACAACAGCAAAAACATAGCAACACTGTTTTAGTGGCAACAGAATTCTGTCATCCAATCTCAGTGACAGAGTGAGGCAATAGTTCCTTGGGCTTCTTTTGAAGAAACCAGAGCTTCTGCAGATTGGCACCAAAAAGGTGGCCTGGAGGAGGAGTGGTGAAGGGAGGAACAGGGTTTCAGCAAAAACTGTCCACCCCCAGCCACTGATGCTCCCCAATGCCACTATAGGCAGGTCCCCTAGCGCCCTCTTCCAGCGACTCTGTCACCACACACATTTAGAAATTCTGGGGTCTCCCAGTGCTGCACAGATTTGCCCAGTGCAAATACAGCAAACCAATAAGGGTTAAAAAGGTGGAGGTGGGGGGAAATCATTGACAAGAGTGGTGGCAGAAATAGAAATGTGAGATTACCTGTACTTAGAATGTACAAAATCAGTCAACACATTGGGAAACCTTTCTAAGAAATTGGGCTAAAAACTTGACTGGAGCTAGAGGGCTGGTTTGACTTGGAGTTGGTTTTAGGAAGCAAAAAGTTACTTATCCGTCTGGGGAAACTGAGCCCTGGAGTTCTGATGAGTGTGGAAGGCCAGCCCAAGTCAGGCAGGGAGTGTGTGTCAGTTACCTCCACATCCAGGGCAGTCATGCATATTTGATTGCTGAGAAGGATGGACCAGGCAGTGCAGAGAAAAAGCTGTAGTGCGCATACACACTGGCCTTCTAGAAACCTAGTGTCTCACGGTGATCCAGACACAATTGTGGTTCTGCTATTTTTTCAGGCTGTTCCTACATGCCTGCTGAGTGTGCTCAGTCGCTTCAGTTGTGTCTGACTCTTTGTGACTCTGTGGACTGTAGCCCGCCAGGCTCCTCTGTCCATGGGATTTCCCAGGCAAGAATACTGGAGTGGGTTGCCATACCCTCCTCCAGGGAATCTTCCTGACCCAGGGATTGAACCTGCATCTCCTGCACTGACAGGCGGATTCTTTACCACTAGCACCACCAAGGAAGCCCCACAGGTCTGCTAGATTAGGTCTTATTAAAAGGGGCACCTGTCACACACTCATGGTAATAGCTTCTAACGTTTGCTGAGCACTTGCCCTGTGCCACATATCATTTGAAGTCATTGACATGTATCAGTGGATTCAATCCCTTCAGCAACCCATTTCACAGATGAGGACACTGAGGCTCAAAGAGGTGTAAACAGCAGAGACAGGATTTTGTGGACTCTGGGAGGTTTGAGGAGGTTTGTGCAAACATAAGACCATTTGTCTTTAAAACCGCGGACTTCTATGTATAAAGAAAGTGCGAGAGAAGCCTTTGACGCTTGAGCATGGCCATTTTCAGCACCCCACCCTCCTTCTGGGAGGACCTCAAGAAACACACCCGAGAGCAGATTAGGCTCCTCTATTCATAGCTGAGACTTTGGGCACACGGACCTGATTCAGTGCTCTGTGGAGTTGCTCTGGGCTGCCTGGCAACTCCCAGGCTGCGGGGAAGACAAGGAAAGTTCTAGATGGCTGAGTTATCTGCTGCAGGCTTCCTCACCTTTTTAAAGGTGCAGAGACAGAGGCCATGCCCCTCACAGGAGAACACAGTTCTGTGCTGTTGGCATCTTCGGAGTCAGGACCATGCCCCCCCCCCCCCCCCCCCGACATCTCCCACCTGATCAGGGCTGCTGGTGATGGGAAGACAAAGAGGACCCGCCCTGTGTCCTTCCGCTTCCTGAGGCCAAGCCTTCATTCCCAACACACGCCCGTGGGGAGAACCTTGCGGCTCTGCCGCACACATGGGCTGCCGGGTTCAGTTTCCAAGGTGGCCATGACGATGGCTGTTAACCCATCGGGAAGGTGCAGAGCTCTTGCTGTGCAATCCTTAATTTTTTTTGAGTTGTGGAGCCCTATTATTTTATATGACAGTCTCTTCCTTTCCCCTACCGTGACGGAATGTTCTGTGGCGTATGTTATGATCTTTAATTAAAGGGAACTTAATTTGCTTTGGAGGCATCCTTTGTTCATTGGAGACACCCTAGGGTGTTTTAAAACCAGGTTTGGAATCATTGCCATTGAAGCCTGGAGTCTACGGCGGCCTGGCTGCTATGGCCGGAGGCCGGTTGCCTGGATGGAAGGGGGTGT
This sequence comes from Giraffa tippelskirchi, assembly GCF_054371585.1. Lineage (NCBI taxonomy): Eukaryota > Metazoa > Chordata > Mammalia > Artiodactyla > Giraffidae > Giraffa > Giraffa tippelskirchi. The sequence continues at coordinate 38,421,311 of NC_137281.1, read as the reverse complement.
CTGTCCTCCCCACTCCCACCCCACCCTGTGCTTCAGTGTAGAAACGAGCTTCTCCAGATCCTCTCCACTGGCCCTGTTTTATTTTTTTTTAAAGCCCACCTTCCAAAGAACACAGACCCTGCAGGCCCGGTGAATAGACCGTGGGCCAAAATTACATTTGAGGAGGGGACGGACCATTTAGATGACAAATGGGCTTCAAGACACTGTCAGAAAGTCCGGGCGGGGGAAGACTATTAACGGTCACACGGAGGCAGCCGCATCTGTGATGCCAGAGCCGGTCCGTGGGTCCCCACTGCTGTGTTTACCGCCCCTTAATGCGGTATTGTTTACTCACAATTAAACCCTTTACCATTAATTTAACTTTCAGATGCTGAAATTGGTCACACAGCCTCGAGTCTCCAGGCCCGGACAGATGTGTTCTATACACTTGTTTAAACACGGCGCTCATTAGGAGGTAATGCATGTATAGCAAGTTGATTACACCACAAAGCAGGACGCTTTATCACGGGGGCCTCTCCGGAGGCCGCGGGAGGGGCCGTCAGCTGCCGCTGTCATTCTCCCCCCCACCCCCGACCCCCACCTCGGACGCTGAGTGACGGCTCGGCCCGCCGCCTGCTCGGAAGTCCACCGCTTCCCGTCAGAGCGCCGCCGAGCTGCCTGGGAGGAGGTATTAATTGTTGTCAGCCTCCATTTCACACCCCAGATAACAAACGGGAGCCACCCTGGCAGTGTTTAAGGAAGATAAACAAGTTGCCCGAGCCCCTGCAATTAAACACGCTTGCATATTTCACTGAGATGTTTCCTGGAAAGAAAGCAGGGCCACCCTAAACCGAGAACACAGAGCGGTCCTTCCGTCCTTACAACCCTGGCGATGCCCACACCGTGGGCATCAGGAAAAGCTCCCCCAAGCCCCCCACTGGTTTGCTGTGTCTCAGTAAACTGTATTTCTCCATCCCTAGCAAAACGAACATCTGAATTAAGCCTAAGGTAAATTTCCTATCTCTCAGGAGAAAAGTGGCATGGGGCAGTGGTTCAAGGAAAGGATGTTGGAGCCAGTCTGCTGTGCTGTGCTCCGTTGCTGCAGTCGTGTCTGACTCTTTGCGACCTAGGGACTGTGGTCCACCAGTCTCCTCTGTCCACGGATTCTCCAGGCAAGAATTGGAGTGGGTTACCATGCCCTCCTCCAGGGCATCTTCTCGTCCCAGGAATCGAGCCCGTATCTCCGGCGTCTCCTGCCTTGTAGACAGGTTCTGTAACCACTGAGCCACCTGGGAAGCCCCGGAATCAATCTGCCTGGGTGTAAATTCCAGATCCACTTTTCTCAGTGGCGTGTTGTGTGACTTTGCCTCAGTAGCTTTGGCGGGGGTGGGGGGTGGGGCGGGGGTTGGAGCTGTTTCCTCATCTGTAAAACAGGTATAACAATAATAATACATACCTCCTGTTTTAAGAGGAGTAAAGGAGGCTAAAGTTTGTGGCACTGTGCCTGATCTGTGGTAAGAGGTGTGGAGATGGTAGTTATCCCTAGAAGTCAAGTTAGTGGAGTTTACTTTTAAGATATAAAAATGCTTAGCAGTAGATGATTAGAGGCAAGAAGTTTAGCTTACTCCTAAACTGAGGAATGGGATGCCGGTGTTTGTTTGTAGGGCTCTTTTCCTCACAGTCCTAAGAGGGTGGGATGGGATGAACTCAAAAGAGAAGCTGTTAGTGGTCTTTTGCTCAGGGCAGATCTAGCAGAACCAGGAATTGGACAGATTGCCACCTTCTAGATGTTTCCACCCCACTCTCTGTCAAGGTGGAATCTGCCCAATAACCCCATTTGCTTCTCTAGCCTTCCTCCTCCCCCTCTCCTTCCTCCCCCCACCCTTCCCCTCTTTCTTCTTAAACTTGGCTCATGCTGTGTAGTCTTACATTCACCAGCCCACAGCAGCTTGCCCTTTATTTCCTGCCTTGAGACGCCCACCTGCTGTTCGGACTCTGATGTTTAAACTTGGAGGAGAAACTGAGGCAGCTAGAACGGACGTCTCTGCGGCTCTGGCCCTGCCATTCTGTCCTCATTGTGCAAGTCCAAACCGCTGCCTCCCCATTGTCGTGGGACCTTTGGATGTGCTGGTCCCTCTGTCTCAACTACCCCTACTCACACCAGCATCCCAGCTCTGGTTATCACTCAGCCTTTTCCAGCCCACCAGATTGGAGTTGGTCTCTGTTTTAAGACCCTCTTTTTTCCTTGTAGTAGCTCTCAAAATATTCATGATTTGAGTAGTTTTCTATCTGCTGGTGAAGACGGGCTGTATCTGTCTCATTCACCATGTAACCCCAACCCCTAGGACACTCCTAGTAGAAGCTCAAAAGATGTTTGTTACACTGTAGTGAGGCTTCCCCGGTGGCTTGGCAGTGAAGAATCCATCTGCAATGCAGGAGACACAGGAAGTGCGGGTTCAATCCCTGGGTCAGGAAGATCCCCTGGAGGAGGGCATGACAAGCCATTCCAGTATTCTTGCCTGGAAAATCCCATGGACAGAGGAGCCTGGAGTTCATGGGGTCTCAAAGAGACATGACTGAAGTGACTGAGTGTGCACACATACTATAGTGAACCACTAGGATGAATCAGATCATTTTCCTTAGGGATCTGGAGAGAGGGAAAGTCCTTATTATTGCTCATGGCTCTTTAGTCTTTTCTTTCTATGACTCTGTGAGGCTGACCTGCTCCTTTCTCTCCATTTCATTGTTGGAGAAGGAGGGGTGGAAGGGTTAAAGTGAACGTCTATCAGTTAGGTACTTCCGGTGTCTCTTCCCAGGGCAGACAAGTCATCACTTTTTCCTTCAGCCTTGCTGACACCACCGACTGCTGGAGAACCCACAATGATTTGTCTTCGGACAATGCAAAGGATGTGGCTCTGTTTTGTGGGCACATTTTAGGGAGGCGGGAACTCCATTTATGTGTCTGCACAGCTGCTTCCTGTGGGCTTCGTGGTTGCTGTGTGCCGCCTTCTCATCTGATCGCGTTACCCTTAATAACCATCGCCCTGGCAGGAAAGGGGTGCCGAATTCAGCATCCTGCGTGCATGTGTGTGTAATGTGCCTGGCAAGAGACCCCAATGAAGCAGTCAGCACACCACTCTCCCAAGAACCAGCTTCCAGCTTCTCCAAATCCATTTATATTCCCACTCAGACCTTTGGGATCAACATTTCTGACCCTTTTGCGAAAAGCCAAAACACCTTTAGACAAAAAAAAAAAAAAAAAGAAGAGGGAGGTAAAATTCCTGAGCCTTCATTTCCCTTCATGGTTGAACTTCGATGACTCAAGTCATTTGCAGTCAATCTATTTAGCTGACTTGTCCTGCTGACTGCCAGGGGGTCAACATTTCTGGATTTGCCCTTTCCGGGGGCAGCATGTGGTCCCAGCTGGTTGTGGTGGGAATGGGGGCTGGGGAGGTGCGGAAGCTAGGCTGGGGGCTCCTCTGTGTTTTGCTGAGATGATTCTTCTAGGGGAAGTGCTTTTGTTTGCTGTTTGCCTGCATTGGTGGGATTAGCTCTGATTACATATTAATAACTTACAGCACCATCTAGTAATTAGATGTTATCTTCCAGATGTTTAAAAGAAACCTTTAATATTTTAAGCTCCTTGGAGGTCTCTCGGCACTTTATTAAAATGGATGGAATTTAAAAGGGGAGTTGGTGGTGTAGCTTTTTCTGGATTCTCGGGCTGGTCTAAGGCCCCAGAGCCCAGGGTACCAGTGAAAGGACCCCAAGCATTTATTGTGGGGGCCCCTGTATGGGAACAATCGGGGCAGCCACCCATTGAATGGGTGGTGGAGGGAATGGCATGGCACTTCTGGCCCCTGTCAACCGGCTAGAGCAGCTCATTGATTTCTTTGAACCACTTGAGTGAATCTCTCAGAAGTTCCCCCCTTCTCTGAATCCCACACAATCGCCTGTTCTCTCTTTATTAGGCGCTTTGAGGGACAGCCTGGTCTACACCTGCCTTTGAAGGGGCCCCCATCATGGTTTTAATGACCTCCATCCGTCAAAGGAAAAGTTCAGAGTTCATTCTTTTGTCCAAGTCCTGGCAACTGAGGAGTCCAGGGCGCTGGCTGGTCCGGCCTCCTTAAATCACCCGCCCCCACAAACTTTCCCTGTGACCCTGCTCATGTCAAAACAGTGAGCTGACCGCTCTGGCCATTGTCATCGGAATAAGGGCTAAGTGATGCTGCTTGGTCATTACGTGTGCCCTGATTGGCAATCAGGGTACAATAGGGGGTCATTAAAGGCCATAAAACTGCCATGGCTCTGAAAAGGGGATTTTGAATGGAGCCAGAGGGCTCTGGGAGCTGCCTTTGCTGCGGGCCTTCAAGGAGAGGGAATGTGGGCTGATCTGGGAGGGGAAAAGTCAGCAAGGTCTGGATTAAGAAGTTTCTCCCCCGTGACACCAGAGAAAACTGCACTCCTGATGCCATCTTCCCTGAAAGCGCGTTATTCCATACTCAGAAAGGATGAGCTTGAAGCAACCACCCAGATAATGCTGCAGGAGATGAAGCCTGGAGGGATAACTTTATGTATGGAGGCAAAAGTTATTCATAAATCTATAAACGCTTGTTGAATTAAAGAGTCAGCATCCATGTGTGTCTATACAGAGCTCTCTATAATGAGAGAGCTCTTACTGAGTGCTTGCTTTATACCAGCACCTGCTATAGGTTCATTACAGGTAGGTGTTCATTTAGCCCTACACCAACCCATGGAGGTGGGGTAAGATTATGGTAGCTGTGAAAGGCATTTTTGGGCTCCCCTGGTGGTCCAGTGGTTAAGACTTTGCATCCCAATGCGGGGGTTGCGGGTTCGATCCCTAGTCGGGGAGCTAAGATCTCACATGCCTCCTGGCCAAAAAATCAAAACATAAAACAGAAGCAATATTGCAACAAATTCAATAAAGACTTTTTTTTTTTTTAAAAATAGGCACTCTTGTAAAGCTTCCCAGTATCACTGGTCTTGGAAAGGAATCATGAAAGAAGCAGGAGAATCCTTTATCCATAAGTAAAAAGGAGGCCAGCATCAAGAGTTCCATTTTATTGAGTTCCTACTAAATTCCAGGCATGTGCTGTATCAGTTAATTCTCATGTCAAAATGCCACAGTTGATACTATTATTATTCCCGTGTTAGGAGAATTAGTAATACCAAAACTGAAGCACAGAGAGGGTGATGTGAATGGCATGTAGGCACTGCCGAGCTCAGTCCTATTGGGAGTGCCACCCCTACAGTTGTGCAACTCCATGGTTGTACTGGGACTCTCACCCAGCCTTGCTGGCCCCACTGCCTGTGCTCTTGACTGTTGTGTGGGATGGATGTGGTGTTGGAATTCTGGGTTGGGATTCAGCAGATGTGAGTCTGAGACCTGCTGTGCAGCCTTGGAAAAACCACTTCACATCTCTGGGCCTCTGTCTTCTCTGCTGAAACATGGTAGGAATGAGGTGAGACCTAGACTAGCTCTGAGCTTCTCAAACTTGGCCCTTCTCTGCCTTGGAATAAAGCCAGGGGATATATACTGTTATGCCAACAGAAGTCATTAAAGACATTATTTCTCTGCTTTCTCAGATACAGATACATTCTGTGGTCAAGAGTAAAACCCCCATGACATCTTCAGATTAAAAAGGAACTTTTATAGAAGCGTGGAGTTAGCACTCCACTTGTTTGAGTTCTTCCTTCCCATCCCCCGAACCTCCCAGAACTACTTGCTTCCTCTCTTATGGGCTTCCCTGGTGACTCAGATGGCAAAGAATCTGCCTGCAGCGCGGGAGACCCAGGTTCAATCCCTGGGTCGGGAAGATCCCCTGGAATAGGAATTAGCAACCCATTCCAATATTCTTGCCAGGAGAACTTCATGGACAGAGAGCCTAGCAGGCTATAGTCCATGGGATCGCAAAGAGTCGGACATGACTGAGTGACTAACACTTTCACTTCCTCTGCCTGTAGGGGAGCTTGGAAGGAAAGTGTGGGGTCCACTTGATCCCCTGGCATGGGGACAGCTTGACACCGTCTTGAAGTAGCCCACTAGTTGGTGCAGGATTCTCTTGGTCTGCAAAATGGAGCCTTCAATCTCTGTTGGGGGAATTACCTGAGATTTCAGATGAAGAAAGGCTCTGTCTGATGTCAGTGTAGGTGCAAAGGGGAGGATGAGCTACTTCGAGATGACCGAGGATTCTCAAGGCTGTGGTTCCAGGTTCCAGCTAGTTCAAAGAGGAGGGGTTCTGGGGACCAAGAACAGACATCCCCGTAGCTCTTGGCTCTGCACAGCACTGAGACCCTGGGCAGATGACAACTTCTCAGAATCTTTGTGTCCTCCCCTGTAAGAGAACGCTCCCAGCACCCAGGGCCTAGGGTGGTGAGGATTCAATGAGAACATCCACGCCAGGTGCTCAGAACAGGAGTTTATGTCACAAACTCTCCGTCAGTATCAGGCATTGCTAGTATTTCTATGGTTGCTTTACTTCTGTGACTAAACCATTCCTGCAAGCAACTGACCCACTCCCCTGGGGTCCCCATGAACTCTGACTCAGAGAGAAGAGAGAAGAAGGGAAAGGAGAAGAGGGAGGGACAGAGAGAAGTGACGCGTACTTTTTGTGGTCTTTCCGTTTTAGAAGGTTTTCTTGGAATGGATTTTTCTTTCTCCATTTGTATGTTGAAAGCCACTGGGCATCAGTGTCCCTATCTATCTCTTTGCTTTGAGTTGATCAGACTCTCTTTGACTGTCCATCTTTCTTGGAATCCAGTCTTCTCTCCTTGAATCTCAGAGAATCTCCCTCTCCCCCCTCTCTCTCGGCTGGGGATGGGATATTTTCTTTGAGCCCCTGAAGGCAACCTTTGCTCTGCTATGGTTGGAGGGAGTGGAGCTTCAAGAGGAGGGCAGGGAGAGGTGTTTTGCGGTGAAGCCATTCTCTGGTGGACGAGAGCAGTCTCTATCAGTATCCCCTTCTCCCGCTGTTCAGTTGGCATGTCCATTCTGCCACACTGACTTGTCCCAGGAAACTTCTGAAAAGTGAAGGAGAACCTTGGACCCCTTTCTCTCGTCTGACTTAGACTTGCCTGTGTAGATGGAGATTTGCTGTGATGCCCTCCTTCCCTCCGGGAATTTTCCAGGGCACATTTGTCTCCCTCTGTGAGATAAGTAGGATTTCCTGCACTCCAGTCCAAGTTATGAATGCCCAGGATAAGACACCATTTAAAGTATCATCAATCTTGCATCCTAGTTCCTCAAATAAATAGCCGTGGACCAGGCACGGACATTCGCTTAAGGATGCCTGATACCAAAGATGCATTTGAGTAAAGGACCTATCGACTTCCTGCCCAGGTAGTCTGAAGATGGACTGGAGTTTGTCAGTTTGCTCCTAGGCCATTTGGATTTATAGATTCTAGCCTGGCCTGGCCACTCTCTTGTCCTGTGACCTTGGGCCCTTCTCTTTGTTTTGGCTAAGCCCTGATTTGTACCTCTGTAAAATGAGGAAGTGGAATGCTTCCCTTTAGCTCTGCCATGCATGTGAGCTCAGTTGCTTCAGTCATGTCTGACCCTTTGCATCCGTGGACTGTAGCCCGCCCCAGGTTCCTCTGTCCATGGCATTCTCCAGGAACAAATACTGGAGTGGGTCGCGATGCCCTTCCCCAGGGGATCTTCCCAAGGATTAAACCTCCTACATGGCAGGTGGATTCTTTACCCACTGAGCTACCCAGGAAGCCCTTAGTTCTGCCATCCTACTCTACATATCCCTTCATTTATTCAGTGAAGATTACAATGTGCCAGGAATAGCAGGCACTGGAAATGTGGCAGTTTGAAATTTGGATGACATTGTTTCAGCATAGTGGAACTAAGAAGATCTAAAAGGCTAGAAATATTGTTGGGGGACAAGGTGGACAAGGAGGAAGGAGGACCAGTGAGGAGAGTTTATGGGTATATGACTTCAGATCCATCATGAGATGGGCCATTCAACATAGGCGCCAACCCAGTGAGATGAGTCTGCATGAAGATGAACTCGCCGTCCCTGGAAGTATCCAAGGACATCAGAATGACAGCCCAGCAGACTTGTGCAAGCAGTTCCCTCCCCAGCAGGCTGTAGAACAGCCGGCCTAGGGAAGGGCATGGAAAGCCTGTTTTAGGCACAAGGAAAAGTGAAAGTGAAAGCTGCATCTGACTCTTTGCAACCCCATGGACCGAAGCCCACCAGGTTCCTCTGTCCATGGAATTCTCTAGGCAAGAATACTAGATTAGGCTGCCATTCCCTTCTCCAAGGGATCTTCCCAACTCAGGGATTAAACCTAGTCTCCTGCTTTGCAGGCAGACTGTTTAGTATTTGAGCCACCAGGGAAGACCAGGCACAAGAAAAAGCATACACCAGAGCTGAAAGGCTGAAGCTTGACCCTGCAGGGCCTGAACACACTGTCAGATTCCATCTGAGGCTGATGGAGAATCACTGAAGTCCTAGAGTCTTATTTGAAACTGGGACACCAACATATGAATTTTGTGGGGGGTGGGGGGATGTAATTCATCCATAACATTCTGCATGTCCCCTGGAGAACCAGACATTAACCTGTTGGCTGCTGGGTCATGAGATTATCGGAGGTCCCAGGGGAAGGGTGAGGGTGTCCAGGTAGTGGGCCTAGGCATTCAGACTGGGGCCATTTACCTACTGGCATGGTAGCATTTAAATTTCTAACAACTGGTAAGGCTTCACCTGCTTAGCTCAGATGAATGCTGGCCCCACGTGACTGGGTGGAACAGGGTGGAATGAGGTGTGACAAATTGTGCCAAGTTACCAGAAACAGGAGCTTTCAGCACAAAAATTATCCATTGGGGGTTGGTTGCATTGGGAGAGGCCTTTAAAACACAGATGAAATATTTGCTTTAAGAGTAATAGAGATTAGCACGTGGTCCACAGCTGCCTCTTAAGAGAGTAACTTGTTAATTTTTTTTTCCCTTGGACTAAATATCTGTCTTGATGAGCATAAGGGGAGTAGCTGTATTGAACATCAAAGCCTTCATTACTAACCAGAGGGAGGCCCTTCCTTCCACTCTCCCTCTCTCATAAGCCCAACTTTATCTGGAGGGACCTCTGTCCCTAGAGCTGTAAAACAAGCTCTTTTTCTAAGCTAACGGTGCACAATAGTGTCAAATTATGTATAATGATTTTGTAATGTGAACTAATGCCACCAGGGACCTTGTGGAAAGTACCACTTTCATTAAACTTATCCAGCAACAGGGTCTGAATATGAATTTAGAGGCGCCAGTAAATTGCAAGGCACATTTATTTTAAGCCTTTGCAGGCTGCTCCTATAATGCAAAGACCCACGGGGCAGCGACCAACAGCACCGGTGCATTTGGTTTCTTGGTGTGGAAGTGGAAGGAGGTGAGAGTGCTGTGTTCCCTGCATCTCTTCACCCCAGGACCCCAAGCCCGGTGAGGTTCTTTGCAGCAGATGTGGGAGCTGCCTGCGCCGCTTTGTTTCAAACATGCTCGTACCTCCTGGAGAGTTCCACCGCCCTCCTGATAGAGAAGAGACAGAACCCGGGCATCACCTCAGAATTAATGAGACCTCCAATTACATTCATTTGCTTCCAGGAATCGTACCCCGCAATGACCCCCCACATTTCAGAGTCTTCCCACCTCCTTCATGTTCCTCCAGACAACGTAGCTAATTATAAGAAAACCATCGCCAAGAAGGACAAATGGAAGAGACCTCAGAAGAAAATCATAAAGGATGACCACTTCTCCACCCCTGGGGGTCTGGTCCATGAACCCCACATCGGAAGCCCGCCTCGCCTTCCCTGTGACCTGATCGAGCAAAACTCTGCCTGTGTTCTGGCCACCACTGCCGGCGAGATGAGATACAAGACATCACTAATCAAAACTAACCCATGCCATTTTTTCGACTCTGCTAATCTTAATTGAATCAATCTCCCGGCCTCTCTTGACAGTGAAAGATTGCTCAAATCTGGGAGGCCAGGCTGGACACGACTCCTGGAAGGAAAAAAATCTTCCTTAATCATTAATTTGTCCATTCCCTCCCATTTGGCCCCATCCTTCACTGTCTTGGCTGTGCATCCCCCCTCCCCAAACCTTCCTCTCTTAGTAATCACTGCTAAGTGTTCTTCCCAATACACTCACGTGACTAAAAACCAATTTGCGGGAAGAAGATGTGGTAGAGTAGCCCCCACCTACTCCCTTCCTTTGATGTTCCTTCTCTTCCTTCTTTCTATGAAGTCTAGGTTGGCTTTAATTAAGTCCAAAGACGTCTCTAGCACTATCTTCTTGATACAGTGGTAAACAGATTTACAGCAGACTTTCCCAGGAATTGAAACTACCCCGGCAACGATTTTCTCTTAGGTAGATCACCAAAAAGACTGCTATGACCCAAGAATGCATCCTGATCCTAGTGAAATCATAGCATGAATGGAACTGCAATATCCTTGTGTGTGTGCTAAGGTGCTTTAGTCGTGTCCGACTCTGTGTGACCCTCTCGACTGTAGCTCGCCAGGCTCCTCTGTCCATGGGATTCTCCAGACAAGAATGCTGGAGTGGGTTGCCATTTCCTACTCCAGGGATCTTCCCAACCCAGGGATCAAACCTGCATCTCTTAGGTCTCCTGCATTGGCCTGTGAGTTCTTTGCCACTAGTGCCACCTGGGAAGCTCAATATCCTTAATATGTCTCAAAAGGAGAAGAACTTATGTCCCCTGGACTTAATATGTAAGTTTTCAAAAACTGTTCTTTTTTTCCCCAAATTATCCAGTACTCTCAGGCTCTGGGTTTAACCGTGCTTTTGTGTTTCTTAAAATGGGTCCAGTAGTTAGTGAAAAATATTCTTGAGGTGCAAGTTGAGATGAGAGTAGAGTAAGGGAATCTGTCACCTTTTGCATTACCCATGGCTTGGACTATTGCAGTAGTATGCTAACTGGTCTCTTGGTCTCTATCCTTGCCAATGCTCTGATCTCCAGTAAGAGAGTGACGTGTTCAAAATAAGAGAGCGATATGTTCAAAATAAGCGAGTGATATGTTCAAAAACACAGGTCATATCACTGTGTTTTTGCTCAAACTTCAGTTTCCCATCTCACTCAGAGGTAAAGCCCAAAGTCTTCCATGGGTTTGGTCCCCAGTAGCCTTGGATCTGGGCTTCCCAGGTGGCGCTAGTGGAAAAGAACTGGAATGCCAATGAAGGAGACAATAGAGATGAGGGTTCGAACCCTGGATTGGGAAAATCCCCTGGAGAAGGGAATGGTAACCCACTCCAGTATTCTTGCCTGGAGAATCCCATGGACAGAGGAGCCTGGCAGGCTCCTGGCAGTCTTTAGGGTCGCATGGAGTTGGATACATCTGAAGTGGCTTGCATGCACACACAGCCTTGGATCTGGTCTGGTATTACAGGCATTCCCTTTTTTTTTCGCAAGTTTCGTGAAAGAGCTACGTTAGTATCTGTTTTTGATTGGTGAAAGAAACCTGAAGAGGATTCATGAAGACACGTTGAATTTCGCTTTCAGCATTTGCTTCGCAGAAGCCATGATAAAGGCGGTGCACACCCAGAGCAAAGAGTGGCGCCACCAAGCTCCTTCCTTGAAACTACACTCAGCCTCTCAGGATCTGGCCACCAGAGATTTGATCAAGCATCTGTGCTTGATCTAGATTAATTTGGTGCATCTCTTAGCAAGATGTGTCCCAAGGTTATTGCTTCTTCACCCTATGCTATTCCAATTTACAAAGGTTTCATAGGAACGTTCTCCTTTCGGACCGAAGGGAAACCTCTACTCTCTCTCACTTTTTCCTTGCCTGCTGCCTGGTCTCCCTGGTTTCTCCTTGAAGATGTTAACCTTGCTCACACCTCCAGCCTTTGTGCTGGCTGGATGTTCTTACCTCTGTTAACACAATGGCTCTTTCTTTCACTTCATTCAGGTCTCTAATGAAATGTCCACTTATCAAGGAGACAGTTCTTGACCATCCCATCACTCTCTCCTTTGTTTATCTCTGGGGCAATTATTCTTCTCTGACCTATTTTAAAAATTTTTCTATGTCCCCCACTAGATGCTAAACTCTGCAAGAGGATAGACCTGCCATATGGTAGGTGTTCATTAAATATTTGCTTAATAAATGATTGCTTCCTGGTAGCTCAGGTGGTGAAGAATCTGCCAACGCAGGAGACGCAAGAGATGCGGGTTTGATCCCTGGGTCGGGAATATCCCCTGGAGAAGGAAACAGCAATCCACTCCAGTTTTCTTGCCTGGAGAATTCCATGGAAAGAGGAGACTGGTGGACTACAGTCCATGGGGTTGAGAAGAGTTGGATACAACTGAGCGCACACACATATTATCCCAGAGATAAGATTCACTGAGAGGCCTTTAAAGACAGTACTCGTGAAGGCAAATTTTCGTAATTTAAAGATTTGTAAAATTTCCCTTAAAATGTTTCATATTGATCTTGAATTTCCCAACAACAAAGGTGGAAAAATCTGCAAAGGACTCTATTAACATTAATTAGCAGTGTTTGAAGCTGGGCAAGACATGGCAGTTGTCACACTGGCTTTCCAACCCAACACTGTTTCTACTCAGGATCAAGAATCTCCCACCAGACAGCATATCTTTGTGGCTATTTGAGTCCAAGTTTTTAACCCAAGGTGGATTGCCAGTCACAAGTGGATTTATTATAGCTTTGTGGACTGTTGCCCGGACCATACAGGCCAGTTTCCCCCAGACTCCTCTGCGTGTAAATGCCAGGTGGTAAAACAAATAAAACACACCGTTCCTCTCTCATGCCTCGTCATAAATTGGCCCCAGCCTCACTCCTGGGGCTGGCGTCGTCTGATTTATGCTGTTGGTGAGATTTACGGTGTAGTCATTTAACATAAAAAATAAAACCTTTCAAACATGAGTTCTTACACATAAATTCAAGAGCTGGCAAGCGTTTGGAAACTTTTGTTTTCTTTAGGTGATGGTGAACATGCCTGCCTCATCTTAGGGATCACTTAAGGTAGAAATCTTCGTCACTGAAATGTAGATGGAAGAATAGAGGCTGTTGAGTGAAGCCAACACCATGCTTTGCTCAAAGTACAGAGCCAGGGTGAGTTGATTTGTTGTTCAGATGGGGGCTTCTGCTGAGGGTGGTGGTGAAGGCCAACTTTGACTTGGCCCCCAAGGTACCCCACCACTGCCTCGGGAAGGTAGAGATTCCACATGGAAACAGATGATGTCATCAGTGGACACTGCATCTTCATTGGTTGAGCTTGGTTGGGGAGGGGGGTGTGGTGGAAATTTTCCTGCTTTTAGAGGTAAGGATATGTGTGAGTTTGCCATTTATAGGCCTCAGCTTCCTTTTTTAAAAAAAAATAAAAAAGAAGGGAATAGACTAGACAGCTGATTGTTGAGATCCCTTTTTGTGTTTGATTTTATGATTCTCTGTTCTAGAAGGAAAAGAATGCTTCCAGATTTTTCTTTGTATTTTCACAAGGTTTGGTGAAAGGAAGGATGTCCATTTGTTTGTTGAATTAAATTTGAATTTTACTTCAGAAGTTTGGGGTGAAGGGAGAGGTGGAGAAAGAGTTTCTGCTTGATTTTGAAAGGTCCTCAAAGGCTCATGAAGATGAAAGTCATTCTTTATTTGATTTAGTTTGTATATGCTATTTGGAAGTCACTGAGGATTTCATCCTCAGAAATGTTTAGACTGAAAAAGAAATCTAAGCAACCCTTCCTTTGCCTAAAACTTGGTCAGTTTTTATGATATTTGACTATCATAAAATTTCTTATTTACTTCTTCAGGCTGATAATTGTCATTTTTGAAAGCAGTTGGGTGTTTGGGTGTTTCCAGCCTTTCAAAGAATGATACATCTCACCATATACATGCTTATGTGGAATATATATATATATTTCCTGTTTAGGTGACAGTTTTAAGATCCTTCTAAGCAGTGATAAAAAACTCATGGTTATAATGTGTGATCATTTTGCCTTTCATTATAATGCAGAATTTCTCCATGCAAAATCAGGCCAAGATATAAGCCTAAACCCAGGGGCAAAATTCATTCATTATGCATGTACATTATTCCCCCAAATATTGATAATACTTTTCATAATAATTATTTTACATACATTAGCTCTTGCTGCTATATTAGTATTAAAGATACCTTTATTAATCTTGAATAATAAATAGGATCTCAGAGGCTTGAGTTAAAAGCTGCTCTTAGCTAGAATGCTGTAAATCAGTTGTTTTATGAATAAAATTGGCTTCCGTATTTTTTTCCTCAGGATTTCTTATTTAAATAATTTTCGCATTTATTGAATGTGGATTTTTTTTTTTTTTTTACTGGAGACCCGTCCCTCTGCTGCCACCCTCCCTCCTGGCTGTCTCTCCCTGTTGGAGAAAAATGCAAAATTACATAAACCTTCTTCTAAACCTTCACAGTCTAAAAGGGCAAACACTCTGCATTATTTAGCAGGCAATAGGCACTTTTGTCCCAGTGACGCTCTCTCATGGTTTTTTTCTCTCTCTCTTTCCTCCTTCCTTCCTTCCTCCCTCCCTCCCTCCTGCCCTCCCTCTCTTCTTTCATCTCTTCATTTCTTCCTTCCTTCCATCCGGCCTTCCTTCATTGTTAACAGATATCAACAATAATAAGGATAGTGATACATACCATTTATTGAACGCTAACAATGCACAAGGACTTGAAAGTACCAGCTCACTTAATGCTCATCCTGTTAGTTGAATACTGTCATTTTCCCATTGTAACTATTATGAAACTAAGGCTTAGAGAGGTTAAGATCACATACCTGGCAAAGAATGGAGTCAGGATATAATCTCCAACTGGTACAACTCCAAAGTCATTCAGTGTTTCTTCTGAGATGCAAGTTCAGAGAGGGTGTTTGTGTGGTTCAGAGGAAGGGGCAGGCCACTTGCAGGTCCCCGGGGGCTCCAGCTGGGGAACCTTGTCCTGCCATTGGTAGGTAAGGATGCCCATGGAAAGAGAATGTGGCTATAGTAAGGATATGCCACATGCCATCACATAGCGATCTCTCCCTTTCTTGTGCAAGGTAGTAACTATATCTTCTGATGGTGTCAGTGGGCAAGGAGAACGAATGTCTTCTTTGACTTCCATAATTTCTTTTTTTTTAATTTAATTAATTAATTTATTTTAATTGGAGGCTAATTACTTTACAACAGTGTAGTGGTTTTTGCCATATATTGACATGAATCAGCCATGGGTATACAACTTCCATAATTTCATCCAGGGTAGAAGCCAAGAGCTAGCCCACTAGTGCCCACTCTGATGAGTTGATAGATTCTGCCTGGAGTTAGACTGTGGCTGAGCACTATCACAAAGGACTGGTGATGCCTGCCATGTGCTCGGGATGGGAGACTGAGCAGCAGAACTATTGGGTGTTTGCTAAACCTGGGCTGGAATGTGTAAGTGTTGAATGACCTGCCTTTCGAAGGATTCCGTGTTGGGAACTTGGAATCATGACTCTCACATTCCAGAGAGATAAAGGCTCCAGTGAGGGTGTGATTTCTCCAAAGTCATACATGACAGAAAAGAGGACAGGGCATCCAGGATCCTCAGATGCCTTTAAGCAGGTTCTCTATGAAGCATCTCCTCATAGCTCTGAGAAGGAATGGCATGGTGGTCTCCATTTTCCTCACTGTACTTATGCCTGGTTGAAATGACCATATTTTTATTTGCTTGTCCTATCTGCTCACTCTGCTGGGATATAAACCTCATGAAAGAGGAAACGAAGTCTGACCTGTTTACCACATTATCCCAACACCCAGAACTCTCCCTGGCACTCAGTAAATGTCTGTTGAATGAATGAATATCCAAATAAGTGAGGGAGTCAAATGGCTTTTGCAGGACCTATGCTCTCCTTTGAGAAATTCCCACCACTCCCATCTCAGGCTCATCCTTCCCAAACTCAATCTTCTGGATTTGACCACTGTGTGTGGTTCTGGATTCTCTTTCTTAATTCCTCCAGTATCTTCCAGTCTTGCCATTTAATCATGACCCACGTGTGTTCCTTGGAAGCAGTCCAGGGCACCAAAACATATTCCTGAAGTCATTTGTATTCCTAAATATGGCCTCCTCAGCTCCCACAGCTAGGGGCAGCCTAGCCTAGTCAGGTTTTAGATATGTATATTATTATGTAAATGTACTTGAATTGAATATGATTTCCTTAAAAATATTTTCCAGTGGAAAATAGATTTCCTTGCAGAAAGAACCTAGCCAAACAAACACATGAAAAGATGCTCAACATCACTCGTTATTAGGGAAATGCAAATCAAAACCACAATGAGGTACCATTTCACACCAGTCAGAATGGCTGCTATCCAAAAGTCTACAAGCAATAAATGCTGGAGAGGGTGTGGAGAAAAGGGAACCCTCTTACACTGTTGGTGGGAATGCAAACTAGTACAGCCACTATGGAGAACAGTGTGGAGATTCCTTAAAAAACTGGGAATAGAACTGCCATATGACCCAGCAATCCCACTGCTGGGCATACACACCAAGGAAACCAGAATTGAAAGAGACACGTGTACCCCAATGTTCATCGCAGCACTGTTTATAATAGCCAGGACATGGAAGCAACCTAGATGTCCATCAACAGACAAATGGATAAGGAAGCTGTGGTACATATACACAATGGAATATTACTCAGCCATTAAAAAGAATACATTTGAATCAGTTCTATTGAGATGGATGAAACTGGAGCCCATTATACAGAGTGAAGTAAGCCAGAAAGAAAAACACCAATACAGTATACTAACGCATATATATGGAATTTGAAAGATGGTAACGATAACCCTATATGTGAGACAGAATAAGAGACACAGATGCATAGAACAGTCTTATGGACTCTGAGAGAGAAGGTGAGGGTGGGACGTTCTGAGAGAATAGCATTGAAACATGTGTATTATCATATGTGAAACAGAACACCATTCCAGGTTTGATGCATGAGACAAATGCTCAGGGCTGGGGCAATGGGATGACCCAGAGGGATGGGATAGGGAGAGAGGTGGGAGGGGGGTTCAGGATGGGGAACACATGTAAACTCATGGCTGATTCATGTCAGTGTATGGCAAAAACCACTACAATATTGTAAAGTAATTAGCCCCCAACTAAAATAAATAAATTTATTAAAAAAAAAGAAGAAAGAAAGAACCTAGCCAGACTATACCTGAATAAAACCTCATCTCATTGTTAGCAGGGAGTGTGCATGAGACAGACGTGAGTGGGAGACATTTCAACAAGCAATTTTTAGGATTAATGATGACAATAACAATAGCGAGAATCTATTGAATTCGTGCCAAGTGCCGAGCAATGAACGAAGCCTGTGAAGAATGTTTTCTCATTTAAACTTGCCAGTAACCCGAAGGGTACTGACACTGATTACTTTAGGTTTCTAGGTGAGTAAACTGAGGCATGGGCTTCCCAGGTAGCGCTAGTGGTAAAGAACCCACCTGTCAATGTAAGAGACAGAAGAGACACAGTTTTGATCCCTGGGTCAGGAAGATCCCCTGGAGGAGAGCATGGCAACCCACTCCAGTACTGGAGAATCCCATGGACAGAGGAGCCTGGTGGGCTACAGTCCATGGGGTCTCAAAGAGTCAAAGTGAAGTGACTTAGCATGCATGCACAAAAACTGAGGCATGGGAAGATTTCAAACATGCCCCAAGTTCACCTAGTTGAAGGAAGGGTCAAGGACTTTCCTGGTGGTCCAGTGGTTAAGAATCCACCTTCCAACTCAGGGGACGTGGGTTTGATCCCTGGTCGGGGAACTAAGATCACACATGGGGCAGCTAAGCCCTCAGGCTACAACAAGAGAGGAGCCTGCAGGTCACAGTGAAGAGCGGATGTGCCACAACTAAGACCCATGTAGCCAAAAATAAGTAAATAAACAAACAAAAAAAAAAAACCCAAAAAAAGTGTTGAGAGGTAAGGCAGTTCAAACTGGCCTCAGAGTCCCTGTTTAACTTCTTCTCTATCTGGACTCCAGACATGGGAAACCCTAACTCTGAATCATTTTCCAAGGCACCTCAGAGGAAATGCTGAAATAAATCTAGAGGATTAGAAAGCAACATACAATATCGAACTCCTCTTCATGCCTTTTGAACGTCATTCCAGCTGGTTCCAGTGCCTCTCTAAGGGATAACCTGGAGAAACCAGATATTTCTGCTTAACAAATGTGTGAAATAATCAGGGTAGGTCCTAACTCGGATACAACACACAGGATCAGACCTGTTTGGTTTTCAAAATGGGAGTGATACTTGCATGAAAGACAGTGTGTCATTGTTCCCTGGAGGAGCCATTCCAAGGGAGATTCTGCTTCTTTCTTTAAAGGGGCTTTAAAAGAAATTCATCCCCCTCAAAAGTGCCCCATAGACTTTTTCTACACATGACTAATCCAGTCTCCTGTGACCTCTCTTTAGTGTGACGGGGACACAAGAAAGAACCTGCAGCTTCTGCCAACCCCAAACATTTAGTTACATTAATCACAGCGCGTTTTTGGACTTGGAGCTTCCAAATTGAAAGACACTTTCTTGGGGAGACATTGATCAAACAGTCTACAGGTATCTGTACATCGAGGGACATTAATCATCTCTGCATTATCTCACCCACCAGTAGAATATGTAAATGTGATTCCTGTCAATGATAAGGGGAAGTGAAATTATTCTTAGAGATTGGTCCATCTGGAGCTGTTGATACCATCTTACCCAAGACAATAGGTTGTAAAGATAAATTTTTTAGCATTACTAATCCACGGTTGCCAATACCAATGGAGGATGGGGAAATTTAAAACCAGGCTAAGGGTGTACAGTTAAGGGAAGAGAGGAAAACAAGCCCCAGTTCTCCGTTAGTCCCTGCAATAGTATTTGGCAACCTAGCAAAAAAGATGCTTTCTGCATAATTAAGGAAGGCATTTTTGGAAGAGTCTTGCTAGGCAGTTGGAGGGTTTGTTCTGGAAGAGTTCACATCCGGTCAAAGGTTTAACTCTTAACACACACAACACAAAGACCTCAAAACCCAGTGGGGAAGTTCCATTGTTTCTACAGACTGGGAATCCCGGGATTTCATCTTCATGAGAGGAGTCTTCCTAGACTCTGACTCATGACTCATTAACTGCCCCTTTTAGAGGAGGCAAAGGTGTTCAGTGTAGGAGAAATAGAAGCTAATGGATAAAGCTCTTAGCTGAAGGACATCCAAACTTCTAATCCCAGCCATGCTCTTTAATAACTTGGCAACTTTGGGTGAATCCCTTCCTATTTTGGTTGATTTCTTGCATAAATAAAGCAAAGTGGATTGGGTAAGCGATGTCTTCTCTGTGATAGAAGGAGCACCTTTCTAGGTGCTCCATCTTCTCTGTCAAGGTTGAGAAAGTTAACAAGTTCAGCTGAGGTCCTTTGAGATGCTGACCTGTGGAAAGAATTCTCTGGCTTTATCTATTGTGTGGCCAAAGTGCTTGGAAATTTGGGGCTCTTTGGTGCTGGTCATCTTGTGAGATGCCCTGTTATGGAAGAGACCTCTGGAGAGAGGACCTACAAGCCTCAATGAATTATCATCTTCATAAAAAATATTATTCAGGAACCACTGAAGGCAGGAGGGTATCTTGGGAACTTATGCCCTTTTTAAGTGTGAATGCTAAACTTATCTTGCGGAAGCTCCAAAATTCAAAATTACTCCTCGAAGATGGGCGAAAATCAATACTGAGTGAGATTTCTGGGTCTTCCCCACACTCTAACTGTCTTCCCCTCCTTTTTTGTTAATAAATAAAAGAAGTAAGGAATTCTAAATTTTTATTTTTAAGCCCCAGAGAGGAGAGAAGGTGAAGGGCTTCAGTGGGCATGAGAATGATCTTTCTTAGTGATTAATGATGGAATAGCATGAGATGCGTTATTAGAGGATGCAAGGGGTTCTTCCCTCAGAGACCTTTAAGAAAAAGACTAAGTGATGACTGGCAGATTCCAAGAAGGAACACAGTAATTTCCTTCTCTGATGTCAGTTTCCAAAGGTCAGAGATGTTTTCCTTCTTCAGGTCCTTAGCTTTCCTCAAGTAATCCATTTTGAACCTGACACCCACTAATTTGCCTAAATGTTCCTTGAACTTGAATGGGGTAATGAGTTCCTCAACTCTGTTGTCCTCTGTGAAGGTTAAACAATGTCCCTCATGCTCTAAGGACCGCCGGTGTCATGTTTCAGAATCTAGAAGGCCTCTTACCCACTCAGTTATGTCTCCTTCATCATCCCTCTCTCCAGAATTAGTAGTCGTTGTTTTTTTCTAAGCTTGTCCTCATATGAAAGTTTTTCTATTGCTTGTCAATGATTTTAATTCCTTGTTTGTTTTATCTTTACCATGCTATTTAGTGGTGGGATTACTGAGTGTGAACACTATGTTATTGTACAGTGATTGCTGTTGTTGTTTAGTTGCTAAGTCGTGTCCGACTCTTTTGAGACACCCATGGGCTGTAGGAGGCCAGGATCCTCCATTCATGGGATTTTCCAGGCAAGGATATTGGAGTGGGTTGTCATTTCCTCCTCCAGGGGAACGTCCCAACCCAGGGACCAAGCCTGAGTCTTTTGCATTGGCAGACACTTTCTTTACCACTGAGCCACCAGGGAAAGCCACTTGTACAATGATAGGATTATGCTTTTTGGACACACATTAGACCAGATTTGGACTATAAAGAAAGCTGAGCACTGAAGAATTGATGCTTTTGAACTGTGGTGTTGGAGAAGACTCTTGAGAGTCCCTTGGACTGCAAGGAGATCAAACCAGTCAATCTTAAAGGAAATCAACCCTGAATATTCACTGGAAGGACAGATGCTGAAGCTGAAGCTCCAATACTTTGGCCACTGATGCGAAGAACTGACTCATTGGAAAAGACCCTGATGCTGGGCAAGATTGAAGGCAGGAGAAGAAGGGGACGACAGAGGATGAGAAGGTTGGATGGCATCACTGACTCAATGGACATGAGTTTGAACAAGCTCCAGGAGTTGATGATGGACAGGTAAGCCTGGCATGTTGTAGCCCATGGGGTCACAAGGAGTCAGACACAACTGAGCGACTGAATTGAATTAGACCAGATTCTCCAAACTTGTTCTGAAGACCTAGTTATTTGAGTCTCTATAAGACACAACTGAGTTACTGAACTGAACTGAGCTGAAGACATTACTTGAAGAATGGATTTTGTTTGGGAAACTCTAGATTAAAGAGGTAAATGGTTCTAAATGGAATTCAGGTCTTTTCAACACTCTTACTGTGTTGGTGAGCTCTGGGACTCTCAAAAGGAGGGATGATGACAGTACTAGCACCTACATTTATTTGAGCACAGAATTCTCTTTTCTAAGCATACGTCCTACAGTGAGTGTCCACGGAGCCCAGATTGAGAAGGCTAATTCGAAGTTTGCATGCCTGGGGTGTGTTACAGGAGTTTATTCTGTGCAGTGTTCAAGAGGGAGACTAGATTACGTGAGTCTTGGATATTACTTATGAATTTAAGAATTCAGGATCACTTGAGAAATTTACTTATTAAAAAGATCCTTTGTAGAAAAGAGAAACTCTCACATTCCGCTGGTAGGATTAGAAATTGTTATAGCCTTCCTAGAAATTGATTTCACAATGCTGGTCAAAAATGTCAAAAATATTAATACTTAGTATATAGCCAGTCCTTTTCTAGGAAGGTATGCTAAATAAATAATAATTATCTTGCACTGAGACTTAGTTCTGATAATAATTACTCCCATATTGTTTATAAGGTTGATACGGAAAAAATAAAAAAGCATTTTAATGATTGTCATGGCCAGGGGACCAACTAATCAGAGCAGATGCCTCCTGTGGTGTATTAGTGTGGCTGGACTCATGCACAGCCATTAAATATCAACCCTGATTCTTTGTAGGAAAGATGAAAATTGAAAAAAAAAATTCATGCAATAAAGGAATAGTTATATAAATTGTGTGTATGTAATAAAATATATCATAGCTATTAAAACTAATATTATTGAAGACTGTTTAATGACAGAAATGTTCTTAAAATATTAAATGGGAAAATCAGATTAGAACTATATATAGATAAAAGAAAAACAGTAAATTCTGGAGTTTAAATATCAAAGCTGTATCTTCTTAAATACAGAGATATTTTAAAATACTTTCAAACATTAAGTTGTATTATTCCCAATATTAGTACTTCTCAAAAAAGTCTCAAGGGGAAAGTGGAACAGAAATATAACATCTTATTGGAGCCATATGACATGGAAATCTCAAAATAGATTGTGTGGATGAAAGTGTTGGAGTTTTCAAAAAACAGAGTTGGCATTTTTAGACAAGAATAAGTTTTAACCAAGATATCAATAAAATGCCTCTTCCTACCCATTTTTTCCATTTCTCTGTTTCCAAAGTCTTCCCAGCAAATCCACTAATATCACATTTGAACATTAAATGGTCGATTCTCTCCCTGCTCCTTGAATTCCAGCTTCTTGTCTTATGATCACACCTCCCTTTCCCCCACTGCCATTCCACAGGAGATGAGGGATGCCTTGGAAAATATTGTTAGTATCTATTGATCTTCCCTTGGAAGATTGGGGGTCTCCAAAAGCAAAACATTGCCTTTGTACAATTATCAAAACTCATCAAGCTTCCTGGTCACATTTTAGAGCCTGTCCGTCAAATGTAAACACACAGCCAAGGATCTTCAGATATTTGACAAAAGTCTTCCATACAAAAAGGCAAAGACACCCACCCTCCTAAAAAAAAAAAAAAAAATGAAGGTAGGAAATAAAGACAATATAGGAACCAGAAGCATTGAAACAACCAAACACCTGTATTATCTCCAGAGTGCTCTTATATCTATGAAAATCAACATGTTGTTCTTGGAAAGAGTTCTTTTTTGAAAATATTCTTAGAAACTAAAAATATAATAGTGAAAATGAAAAAAACTTTAATAGATGAGATGGAAGATGAAGTTGAGAAAATCTTTCAGAAGATTGAATTTTAAAAAACTAAAAAGATAACTTAGGAGTGAAAGATTTTTAAGAAACTAGAGGCCAAACTCACATGTCCTTTATCCCACTGTTAGGAAGCTTAGGAACAATGTACACAGAAAAGAAATACAACAAAAAAAATGCAAGAACACTGCCTAGAAATCTTCAGATTAAATGGCTTTCCAGTGTGATGAATGAACAAAGGTTGGATGAATGAACAAAGGTTGACACTAAGGCTGATTATGACAACATTTCAGATCATCAAAAATAAAGAGAAGGTCTTACAGACTTTCAGACAGGTAAAATATATCACACTAGGAGGACTGGGGATAAGAATAGCAAGAGACTGTTCAACAGCAACAGTGGAAGTTACAAGATGATGTAGTATTGCCTTCAAACCCTGAGAAGATCCTCCTCATTGCAGAATTCAATATCCAGCAAATTCTTTATCCATTTTTTTAAAGATGAAACACACACACACAAACTCCCAAGTAGTTTATGAAATATTGTCATAAATAATAATTCTATTGCAGCACTTCCTAGTTGAATAAGTTAACCTTTCTGAGCCTCAATTGCTTCATCTGTAAAGTGGGCATAATACTAGGACTTGTCTCAAGGACCTACTATATAGCACATGGAACTCTGCTCAATGTTGTGTGGTAGACTGGATGGGAGAGAAGTTTGGGGGTGAATGGATACACGTATATGTACGGCTGGGTCCCTTCACTGTTCACCTGAAACTGTTACAACATTGTTTGCAAATTGGCTATGCCCCAATACAAAATAAAGATTTTTTACAAAAATAAAACAGAAAAAATAATAGGACTTATCTCCTAGGACTGTTTCTAGGGTTAAAAAATGATAACAGCTATAAACCATTTAAGACACCAAATTCTGGCTGGTGTGCTCATTAAATGTTCATTAAGACTATTACGACTGGGGAGAGACATGCTGAAAATGGCAAATGCCCAGTCAAGCTTTTCAGTCTTGCGTAGTCCAGGCAAGATTAGAAAGTAGGACAGGAAAGAGATGAATAATCTAGCACCAACCAAGCACTAACTTTGTGCCAGATCCTGTACTTTCCCTGTACTTTATCATGGTACCATTGGTGTCCCCATTTTACAGATGGGAAACTGAGCCTCAAGCAGGTAATATCAGTTGTGCAGACAGGAGCTAGCATAGGCAGATTTGGAAGCCTGATTTTCTGCCTCCATGGTTCTTGTTCTAGGCTCCAGGTGCTGGGGGTCCTGGGGGCTTCCCTCCCGCCCCTTGCCACCCCTCTAGTGCTTGCTTCTCCTCCATTTAGCTTTCTGGAACTGAGTGGGGGTACTTCTCAGGCCAAATGGAGGGCGGGAAGTTAGATCATCAGCCATCTTTAAGGGGGTAATTAGCTGACTATGAAAACAGCTTTGCTCACCGCAGCAATTCGCCCCACCAGGGGAGAGGGGAAGTCCATGTTTTTATTATAAACGGAATCATAGAAGGGTTTAAGGCTTAGCTGTGTTTGGTTTGGTTAGGTTTTCTAAAGGCCTGAGGTGGAACTTGGCATCTACTAAGCCAGCCTAGAAGAAAGGAAGTTTATTTTCAGGGTCAGATGAAAAGACTTTGGGTTTCTTGATTTGTATTTTCATGGAAAAGGAGCAACTTGCTGCCTTTGCTGAATCTCCCAGACCCTCAGGTCTTCTGCTGTTTTTCCAGGTCAATATTGGGGAGACAGAGGCAGGTCAGGCAGTATAAGGAGAGAGAGAGAAAGAGAGAGAGAGAGAGAGAGAGAGAGAGGTACCTCCAGGGTGATGGGAGAGGGGTTGCCAGAAGGCAGCCTGAGGGTCTAGGGATCCAGTGGGAACAGGGTGGGATTCAAGGGAAGTTCTTCAGAGGCCACTTATTGCTTGTAGGACCTTGGCCAAGTTAATTAACCTCTCTGAGTCTAGTCTTCACATCTGTGTAGTGAGAGGGATACCCAGGCTTGTTCGGTGGACCAGTCAACCAGCATAATGTTGTGGTGTAGGGTATGGACTGCTTGGCTTTGAACCCTAGCCCTGGCCCTTACTTGCTGTGTGAGCAAGTGATGTAAGCCCTCACTTTCTCATCTGTAAAATAGGAATGATTTTATTGGGATTGTTGGGAGGATCAAATGGAAAAAGTTCTCAAAGCCTGGCACATAGGTACTTAAGAAACATCAGCAATTTTATACAATTATTGATAGCATTGTTAATGTGGTCTGTCTGGTTTCTGTACAGGGAGTGGTGGAGAATAAAGTTGACTTTAGGGTCATTGTATGGAAAGATTTAAAAGTCAAGCTAAGAAATTTGGATTCAGGGAATCAATCAATTTTTGACTGAAAAGTCCTAAGAGGCCATTTTATTCAACCCACTCAAGTGTGTGTGTGTGTGTGTGTGTGTGTGTGTGTGTGTGCTTAGTCATGTCCGACTCTTTATTACCCCATGGGCTGTAGCTTGCTAGGCTCCCCTGTCCCTGCGATTTTTCCAGGCAAGAATACTGGAGTGGGTTGCCATTTCCCCCTCCAGGGGATCTTCCTGATCCAGGGATCAAACCCAGGTCTGTCGCATCTCCTGAGTTGGTAGGTGGATTCTTTAGGACTGAGCCACCTTCAACCCACTCAAGTAACAGAAGGAGAATCAGGGGCTCAGGAAAAGAATGTAGACCATTCAAAATCCTGCCATGGCTGAAGTGTAACCAGGAAGAAATCTTAGATGGTAAGTCAACAGATTATTAGTGAGAAGATTTCGCTTTTAGAAATCTCCCAGATTACATCACTGATGATGCTGAGAATCCTTCCCAAAGGACCTTAAAAGACAACTTGCATATTCACAGGCAAACACCTTAAGCTTATGAAGAACTATTCACACTTTAGTATAAATTAGTTTACTTCAGTATGGTAGGTAGCTGAGAGCAGGGACTGCTGGGTAGGTCAAGGGGCAGATAAACTTGTGATTCAGGGTAAAGAAGAATCTGGAGCTCTTCTAAGTCTCAGTGTGGCTGGGGGCGTGGGGGTAGAGCTGGGGAGCCAGATGAGCCTGAAGACCGCACCATCCCATTTCCCAGGAACATCAAATATATACCTCTCTACAGAGCCATGGTTTTATAATTTGGAACCTACTCACTTTTGGGCAGAGATTTCTCATCCTTCCTGACCACTCAGAACCAAAAAATGCTTGAAGAGCTTGGCCAGTGGTATCTTAACCTCAGGGGCCCATTTACAAACAGACCCAGTGCATTGGGTTCAACCATATCCCCAGCCCACAATATCTCTGGGTTACAGTATTATTACGTTCATTTTTTTCAGATCTGTCTCCAACCAGAACCAGGAAGGACTTTGGGCAATTTATAAGGGTATGTTAAATCAAACAAGATGGTCTCCCCACCACTTCCCCCTGCCCCCCTGCCCCCCTTACCCCTTTAAGGAACAAAGGAAGGAAGACGATCAAGGGTGTGGTAGAATGTTCAATTAGAACTCAGGCTACAGAGTGTGCTGCATCAATTCATTTAGCTTGTTTAACAGTGGGCTACATCTGACTGCATCCAGGGGTTGATTTTGGCCCTTTCAGAAGCTTAGATGGAATCTGCTTCTTTAACTCTCTAAACATCATCATTGTTATTCCTACTAATACAGAAGCAACAAGACAGGTCTATCTGTTCCCTCAATCAATTCAACAAAGATCACAGAACCTCTTCCCATCCCCTTGAGGGGGCTGCCTCCCAGTGGGCTCTTGTTTTGGATTGTTAGTTTATCCATTTAGTGCATATTTATAAGATGCTTGGGACTTCCCAGGTGGCTCAGTGGATAAAGAATCTGCCTGCAATGCAGAAGACGCAGGAGACATGGGTTCCATCCTTGGGTTGGGAAGATCCCCTGGAGGAGGGCATGACAACCCACTGAAACATTCTTGCCTGGTGAATCCCATGGACAGAGAAGCCTGGTGGGCTGTAGTCCACGGGGTCACAAAAAGTTGGACATGACTGAGTCGATTGAGCAGGCATGCACAGGCAAGATGCCTGCTATGTCTCAGTGCTCTTCTGGACTTTGGGGATGCAAGGGTTAACCAAACAGTCCCAGGTCTTCCCCTCATAGAACTTGCCATTGAATGTGTGCTTCAGCACATTTATCTATTAAAATTCAAAATACTGAGAAGTTCTCCAGGACCCTGACCTCTCTGAATGCTCCAAAGACACTTTGGAGAGGAGAGTGGATCATTCAGCGTCCAGCCAGGAAAACATGAGCTCCTCAAGTGTTTTCAACAGAGGGGGATGAATACAGCGAATTGATTACAGCTAGAGGAAGAGGTGAGATGCCTCTGGAGGTTGGGGAAAAGCCTTGAGGTTACTCAAATGGAGATCAGGAACAGCTGGATGTAGCTCCCACTCTCATTCTTCCAGGCTGGAGGGATCAAGGGAAGAAGCTGTGTTTCCTGAGTCACTAGGACCAGGAGGTCATCCAGTGGAAGCTGCAGCCATGCCAGGCTGTCTGGAGGGAGCCTGAGTCACAGAGAAGATGCAGTTTCTCCTGAAAGTCCCCCGAGGCAGAGAGAGAGTGCTCTGGGTGAAACATCCTAGCTTTTCCTTCCCCCCACCCTCCAGACTCCTGCCAGGACCTCCTAGCAGCTAACTGACTCCTGGGTCTTTTACAGGAGTCTGAGACCACAGGCAGCCTGCAGGGTTAGCCCTCTCCACACCCCATTATGGAGCAGAGCAGAGGAAGGGAGGATGATACATGTGTTTACAAACCTGGCCCCTGGCCACAGAAAGAACATTTTATATGAGAGCCCAGGACGTAAACTTCCCTTTCCTTGGTGACTCAGCTGGTAAAGAATCTGCCTGCAAAGAGACCCAGGTTCAATCCCTAGGTCAGAAAAACTCCCTGGAGAAGGGAATTGCTACCCACTCCAGTATTCTTGCCTGGAGAATCCCATGGACAGAGGAGCCTGGCAGGCTACAATCCATGGGGTCGCAAAGAGTTGGACACAACTGAGCAACTAACACTCTCACTTTCACTTTTCAAGGTCAGAGTAATAACACAATTCAGTGCCACCTTCTCCTGGAATCATCCTTATAATCCTCATCACCACCATCATCATCGTTATCTGCTACCACCAGAGATACAGAGCCTTTGATGGGTAGGACCCTTCTGCAACTTTGAATATGTAAGTATACATGCTTACCCAAAGCGATTCTATTTTGGGGCCGTTTAATAGGTGAAAAAACTGAGTCTCAGAGAAACCAATTCACTTGCCCAAAGTCATGTAGTGAGCAAGAGGCAGGACCAGAATTTGAACTGCAGTCTGTTTGACTCTTGACCCTGGAGCTCTGACCCACTGAGGCTCCTTGGTGCAGTGGACTCTGGAGCTAAGCCCGTCTCAGGGCATGGGGAATCCTTGGGCAAAAGGGACAGCTCTAATGAGACCTTTGGGCTCAGACCCAGTCTTGGAGGAGAAGCCTCCTTTGGGCCCCTCCTTCCCCACTGCCCACACACTCCAAGCAGCATCTGAATGTCAGGGACATGCCAAAGGCATGGAGAACAGGCCAGCAGGTTGTTGGCAAGACCACGACCCCGTTACCCAGAGGGCTGGAGCCAGTGACTCAAAGGGCAACGCATGCTGTTTCAAGATGTGTAGTGTGTGTCCCAGAGCCATGAAATCGTTCCCGCACCCTCCAGCTCTGCCCAGCAGATACCGGGTGATGTTGGCCCCGCCTGGGACTTTCCTGACTAGTCCTGCATGTGGGGGTCTCTAGCTGTTGAGGCTGCCTGGTGCCTACAAGGTGCCTGGTACTGGTGAGCTGAGAATGGCCCCTGGCCCTGCCTTTGGAGCTTTGGGTGAACACATAGGTCTATATGTCAATCAAATTGGAGTGGAGGCAGAGAGCATCCAGCCACAGCTGGTCAGACACTTCTTTGAGAACCCATCCCTCTGATCCTACATGGCAGTCTCCCGTCACTCCTGGATGCTGGATATAAGCTATATCTTCTGGAGGAGGTCAGATTGTCAAAAGGACAAAAGACGGGGAGTCAGAGAGGGGCACTGGGGTGATTGGACGACTCTTCCAGGACCATGTCACCGAGTTTCTGATGCGGCTTTCACACTTTGTCCTAGCCAGGCCTCCGTATGTTATAGCATTGGTGGCCTGGGATTCTGGCTTTATCACTGCCTAATCTCAGTTTAATTGCTGTGGTCAATTTACCCTGCACTTAATAACCCACAGCTTGGTATATTGTTTAATATGGTTGACACACACTTTGCTTTAAATGTCAGCACTGACTGGGCCTGGGGACTTGGCAGCCTCCCTGGGAGAGATGGCAGAGGAGCAGCGTCATCTGCTAGGCGTCTGGGATGCTGGTATGTTGGCTGCAACTTCTCTTGGCTTGGAGGCTCAGCCACTGCCCAGCGCTGAGCTATTGGATGGCAGTTACCCTTTCCAGCCTGTATCTGAGGTCCACCCAGCCCTGATTTGCTTTCCTCTTGCTCTGTCCCGCCTAGGGGGTCTATGGTGAAGTGGGTGTCTGGTAGGCAGCCAGCTTCAACTTGAAAAGTGTGTTGCTCCCAGACACAAGCGGGAGTCCTACCGCCCCTGTGCTATGAGCGGGCTGGTTCTGGTCGTGTGTTTGTGACCAAGACTCCAGAGAGCGGGAGGCGGCTGTTGGGTAAATATCACACTCTGGTTGAAGGATTGCAAGCAACATAAGTAATGACTGTTGTGCCAAGATGGCTCTGCCCATGACTCTCCTGTGGTTGGACTCAACCTGCAAATTGTATATACTTTTACTACCCACAACTTCCATTCCTCTGCTTCTTCTTCTTTAATTAATTTTTGGCTGTGCTGGTCTTCACTGCTGTGTGCAGACTTTCTCTAGTTGCAATAAGCAGGGGCTACTCTCTAGTTACCGCGTCTGAGCTTCTCATTGCGGTGGTTTCTTTTGCAGAATGCTTGGGCTCAGTAGTTGTGGTGCCCATGGGCTTAGTTGCCCCATGGAATGTGAGATCTTCCCAACCCAGGGATTGAACCCATGTCCCCTGCATTGGCAGGCAGATTCTTAGCCACTGGACCACCAAGGAAGTCCCATTTTCTCTGTTCCTAATGGAGTAAATTAGGATGGACTTAAACAGGATGGACTAAAACTGATGGAACTCATCAGTGATTACCTCCTAGTCCATTTAGCCCCACTCCCCACTGCAAATTGCTATGGAAACTGCACTTTCATCCACAGGACATAGGCATCCAGAAGTGTTGTTTGCCCTGGGTGTTCCTCCTTTGTTTGTCCGACCCAAGCTGAACCAATCAGCTTCTCTCCTGCAGAAATGCCAAATGACGAGACAGCACAGTGGTGTCTGAAGGTTTCTAAAATGGTAACTCGAAGGCCTGGGAGCCATGGGGCAGCAATATTTTGCCTCTGGCCCAGATTGCAGAGGAAGCAGAATTATTGAGACACAGATAATCCTCCAGACATCTCTCCAGCTCTGGTCCCAAAGGAACAGTGTTTTCCTGCCTTTGGCTTCCCCGAGACACCCTGAAGCCTTGTGATAAATGCCCCCCTTTTGGCTGAAGCATCTTGGATTGGGTTTGTCATTTTCAACCAAGAGCTCTGCCTAAAACAATCCAGTGAGTGCTAGGCGCAGAATTGGCCAGGTAAAAGGCTCACCTGTTGTTATGGAGTTGTATTTGGGGTATGGTTTTGGCAGAAATGTAAACTTCTTGGGAGGGAGTCTGATGAGGATCTCAGTGGTTTTGGGTGCAGGAGATTTGTCCCTAGGGCTGGCATGTCTCCTGAGCTCCTCACCTTGATTGGGTTTCTGCTTCCATCCTTGACATAGAGGGTGCAGCTGGAATCTAGGGTCTGTGCCTCAGACTCAGCCAGGGTCATTTGCCCCAGTGGTGGGTCTGTCCCCACTATTTAGGGGTGATCAGCCCCTTCCCACAACTGTTTGGGAAAGTCATGCTCATCTGGGAGTACCTGACAGCCAATTTGGGAGTATCTTCTCTACAGGCATTTCCTTTTGGGTTTAGCTCTGGGGAACACCTCTGGGAAGCTGTCAACCTGATCCCCTTCACCTGAGACAGCCTATTGTTCAGGTGTTCGGGTAGGCACAGTGTCTAGGCCCATCATACTTCTAGGGGTGCACAAAAAGGTCTTAATGTTAGTTTCTTTTTTAAATCAGAGGGGCAAATGGAAAATAATGGTATTAAAAAATAATAATGACTTCAGCCTCAATTCATTTTTATATCAACATCATTGTAAAACATTTGTGTGTGTTTAGTTGCTCGGTCGTGTCCATCTCTTGGCAACTCCATGGACTGTAGCCTACCAGTCTCCTCTATCTATGGGATATTCCAGGTAAGAATACTGGAGTGGGTTGCTATTTCCTCTTCCAGGGGATCTTCCCAACCCAGGGATTGAACCTGCATCTCCCACATTGCAGGTGGATTCTTTACCCGTTGAGCCATCAGGGAAGCCCCATTGTAAAATACGTTTTAAATTTTTTTTTTTTTTTTAATGGAGGAAGGGGCTCACAAGGGCAAGAATGTCTGAAGCCCAACAACAGCATCATGTCATGGCCCTGTTCACACACACACACACCCCCACTCCTAAGCATGTGTAGAAGTTCCAGCTTCCTGAGAACCCCAGGTGGAGCCTACCATTGAAGTGAGTAGATGCACCCTGGATTGTTTTGGGGGGGTCTACAGGGAGGGCAGTGATCCCAAGTGTCTCTGCTGCTCTGGTTCAATTTCCCAGTCTTGCCTGCTCTATACAGCTAGGCAGTGGGACAGATCAGCTGCTCTGAGTCCTTACTTTTCCCACCTGAACTGAGCTCCAAGTTTAGCCAAGCAGAGACCTGAGCCCAAGGCAGCATTGCCTGAAGACTCTGCATTCTTAACCTGGAGGGCCGATCACCTCAAAAGTAAAAACATTGCCCCTTGCAGACAATCAGGAACTTGAACTCTGCCCTGGCCTCTTGCAGGAAGGAATCAGGCAGCATCCTCTCCTTCCTCCAAACCACAGAACATCATGAGAGCTACCAAATGCCATGCTCATCTCATGTATTATCTCATTGAGTTACCCCAGCAGACCTACAAGGAGACTACAACTCTTATTAGCCCCATTTTACAGACATGGAAACTCAGAGAGACTCATGGAGGCTCAGAGAGACTAAGAAGCCTGGCTAAGTTCAGAAAGCTAGTAAAGTGGCAAGGTCAGGATTTGAATTCCGAGCTGCGTAACCCTAGAGCTAACACTTCCTTTTTTCCCCACCCCCTGCCCCCAGCCAGGGGGCTGGCCTCCTAGGTGGGAGGTCATGTTCCCCAAGGAAGAAGTGTGGTATCAGGAGATGTTTCCAAGATGAGGCACAGATAGGGTGTCCTGGCAACACACACAGAAGACCTTACAGTGGTACACAGAATGAGCATTTTCTTTGTATTCCATAGCCATGTGAGCACTTAAGCAAGCATATATATTTGATACATCTAAATCACAATTTCCTGTATATTCCTTCTAGAGAAGGTATATAAGTTTTTCCAAGTGAGAAGATTTAAAGAAAAATATTAAGCAAATCATGGTACTGCTGATACATGGAAAAAAAATTAACAAAAAATAGTAAATATTGGTATATGGAGACTTCCCTGGTGGTCCAGTGATTTCAATGTAGGGCCTCCAATGCCAGGGGTGTGGGTTTGACCCCTGGCTGGGGAGCTAAGATCTTGCATGTCTTGTGGCCAAAAAAACAAAACATAAAACAGAAACAACATGGTAACAAATTCAATAAAGACTTTAAAAATGGTTAACATTAAAAAAAAAAAGAAACACACATATTTGGTATGTGGGAAAGACCTATAGGTCTTACAATGGGGTTTAGTCATCTTGTAAGTGTCCTTGAGTAAGCTTCTTCAGTTCTCTGAGACTCAGTTTCCTCATCTTTAAAATGGGATTGGCCCCAAAGGTTTGTTTAAAGTTACAAGTGTCTACTTTGATGAAGCATGAGAGCTCTTAGCTGCCTGACCAGGGATCAAACCTGCCCGGACGCACAGTGGATGGATTGCCAAGCTCTGTCTAGTGTGTGTGGGCAGAGAGCCCCAAGGTCAAGTGCTCTTTTGGCTGTGAGCTCTCAGGCAGGGAGCATGAGAAGCGTTTTTGAGCAGAACAGGCAGGGGGGAGGCTGGGCTTGGAACTTGGGTTCTCCGTGCTTAATTCTATTTGGACTCATCCCAGATCTCTGGTCCTCCCAAGTAACATTCTATAAATCTGCTAAATTGAACATGAGCCTTAATTGCCAAAATTACCTGTAACATTAGCTTCTTTCACAGCTGTGCCCTCTCCTGGGGCTGGTGCCAGTTCTCCGGGGGTGACTGCATCTGAGAGGGCTGAGCCCTAATGCAGCAGGCTGTTGGTGGGCCTGAGAGCTCAGCCGAGGACTCTGGAGTGGTGCAGAGGGGCCAAGACTGGGAACCCAGGCTATGGTCTTCCGAGGACTGTCCTGGGATTTCAACACAGCCAGGCTAGCTTCTCCCCGCAAGAAGCCTACCCTGATTAAAGAAGGCAGAGAAATCTCTCATTTTCCTGGAATCACCTCATATACTGGAAATCAGAGCCCATGTCCAGTGTTCCTGTTATGAGTCAACCACAGAATTCATGATGCTCAACCAGTGGGCATCACTGAGAGTTTATAGCAACCAGAGGGGACAGGAGGCATGAAGAAACCCTGGGGAGGTATTAGGCTCTGTGTCTTTACCTCAGACATCTTCAACTTCATTGAATAATGTGAGACAATAAAATTAGCCAAAAGAAAGGAAGAGAGAAAAGATAACTCAGACTCACTAGTTTTCAGGGAAATGCAAATTACAATTTAAATCACATATATTTGTTCACTTATCACAGTGCAAATAATTTACATTTTAATAATTTCAGAGCTGTATAATGTGGGAGAAATGGACTTTTTTTTTTAAATTCAAGTGGGAATGTAACTTGATTGAGGAAATTTGGTAGGATTTACTAAAATTAAAAATGTGCATGGCCCTGTTCCTTGACCCAGCAATTCTACTTCAGGGATCTATCTACCTTAGGAGAGTATTTGCACTTTGCACAAAGATGTTCATTGTAGCACTGTTTAGTAGGCAATTAGAAACAACCTCAATGTCCATCCAAGGGCAATGGTGAAATGATGCTCTGTGGCAATCATCACCTCCCTGGGATTTCCTTCATGTCCCTCATCCCCACTGGCCAGCAGGAGTTCTTAGTGATAGCCATAGCATAGAACTCGATGTATAAGTTTAGAAAATTTTCTAAGACTTTCTGCTGGTGAAAAAAACCCAAGATGCAGTAATATCCAAACAGTATGAAATAAACTGTGTAAAAGCAACATTTCACCAACAAACAAACCTATAGAACTGACCCAAAGCAATACCATGTATTTCTATAGATGCATAAAAGTCTATAGAAAAAGATCTGAAAGGAAATCCACCAAACAAATGATAGTAGTCACTTCTGGATGGGGGCGTGGGGCTTGGGGAGGTGGTTAAGGAGATCCCCAGCTTTATATCCACTGTTTGAAAATAATTTTTACAAGTGAGTGTATTCATGTACTATTTATATAATGAAAGTAAATGTATTGATGGGATTGGCTGAAGGATACACTGTGTGTGCACCCCCAAGGGACAGATGTCCAGTTATAACACAGTAGTTAGAGACGTAAGAGAGGCTATGTGACTGTTCCCTTTTGGATAACCCTATGCTATACACATCTTAACACACACGAAAATGCAACTTAAATTAACTCTGAATGAAAATCAACAGTCGTGTAAAAGACACAGGGTTTCACGAAGCAGATGAAAGTGAACTTGGAGAACTTCTTGAAGTCATTCTTAAAGCCAGTGTTCAAGGAAGATATGGCAGTAGAAGAGGAGGGATTGGCAAAAGAAAAAGGAAAATAAGCAGGGATGGTGACATGTTAAGGGCTTTGCAAGAGGATGAGGTGAATATCACGGTGTTGACTGTGTCTCGAGAAAATGAATGAAATCCTCTGATGTGTTCAAAAGACAGCCTTTTAAAATAATCGTGCTGTCAAGGTCATATAAGGAGATTGACTTGTACGCTTTTATAGGATCTTTAAGAATATGAATTTGTTAGTTCTCAAAATTAATGCACAGTTGTAATTATAGCCTAGAGGTGGTTAAACATCAGATAAATGTATTGAAAATAATTCTTCTTCCATTTTTCTCGAGATAAATTATAAACCAAACCCTTTTATATCTTTAACACATGACTTTGTGATTTTTTTTTTAAAAAAATAGATACTTTGAGTTTGTGTCTTTAGCTGTGTTTCTGATTGTAAATTGCTTTTGGTACTTTTTTTTTTTCTCTCTCAATGTTTCAGAGTGTCTAAACCTGTCTGGGGAAGAAGTGGAAGGGAACTTACCTTGAGGAAATGAAATGTGAAGAGGAGAAGTTTGCCCAGTGGACAAGACAAGAGAAAGACATGCCTGGCAGAAGGCACAGCACGTGCAAAGGCACTGAGGCATGGATGAATGAGGTGCACTTGGGGGACAGAAGGTGATGTTGCAGGATCACTGAGTATAGATGAAAAACTGCAGAGAAAGGATATGTAGAAATCAGCTGGAGATAGACTATAGAAAATCAGGGGCCATTGTGAGAGATTCAGACTTCATACTTAAGGCAACAGGAAGGGTTTTCAGGAGGGATGTGATATGCTCTGATTCAGCTTCTAGATGTGTCACTCTAGGAGGCAGAGAAGCCTTGTGCTCTAGTCTAGACTTCCCCAGTGGTGATGCAGCAATGCTCCGTGGCACTCACCCTGTGTAAGGTAAGCAATAACTCACTTGGTCCTCTCCATCATCCTGAGAGGAACAGAGAAGTTAAGGAATTGCCCGAGGTCACACAGTGGGGAAACTGCAAGAGTTGGATTTTGGACTTGAGGGTGTGTTCTTAACCTGTTCGCTCAATCTGCCCACCAGGTAGGCAGGGCTCTTCTATGTATGTTTTCACAGTGTAAATGGACTTACTTCTGGATTTAGACATATTTGTTCAAAAGGACAGCACTCACTGTTATAAATGAAAAAACAGTTTATTTTCTATTACACATTATATACATATTTGTTTGTTCAAATAGAGCATTTGCTCCTGTTG
Source organism: Giraffa tippelskirchi (assembly GCF_054371585.1). Taxonomy (NCBI): domain Eukaryota; kingdom Metazoa; phylum Chordata; class Mammalia; order Artiodactyla; family Giraffidae; genus Giraffa; species Giraffa tippelskirchi. The sequence goes on along the minus strand of NC_137281.1, from coordinate 38,385,189 downwards.
GGGTCTAATGAGAGACGAATGTATAAATTAAGGCAGGGGGCATAGCCAGAGAAGGAGGGAACCCACAGGAACACATTAGAGGTTTTGGCAACAGGGTGATGTATTAAGTAGCTGGAATGGGGTGAGGGGCCACTTTGACATGCCTGAGGTCTGGGTGACTACTGATGACATTAGCTACCTGGGGGTGTGAGCATTACAAGTTATCCTGGGTGTATTAAATTCCTAAATAAAGTGCTTGGGCATCGGAGATAGTGGAATGGGATGGGGCAGAAGACCTACTTCCTGGTGGGGCTTCCTGGATGTGTCTGGAAGGGCTCTGGCTCAGGACACTGGGTCCCTAGACCAAGGCTGTGAAATTAACATCACAGGGAAATGGAAATTCTCAGCAGGGGAGGCCAAGGAGCTGAGGGCAGGCGGGCAGACAGCTCTGCCTGAGACCAAGTGCACGGTCCCAGCATGGTCTGTAACCAGAGCCCGGGAAGAACATTAGGAACGTGACATCAGGATGGCATTTGCAGCCTCGCTCCGACAGGTGGGTGGAGCATTGATGACTTGAATGGTTTCAGCTGGGGCTGAGGGGTGAGCCAGGGTAACCAGAGTCCCTGCTCCTCTCCTGGGGCACCTGGCCCTTTCCCGTTTCCCTCTTGGCTCTCCTCGCTCCAAGTAAAGCAAGGCCTTGCTCACCTCCTGTTGTCCTTTGTTTCTGTGGCGGAAAATTTGAAAGCCCGGCATATTGGGTTTCTCTTTAGCACACCGATAAGGCAGAGGAAACATCTGTGGTTTGAGACAAAATGTGTGAAAGATGGGAGTGGGGGTGGGCGGGGGTGGGAACAGAAGTTTTCTGTCTTAGAGAACGTTTTCTCTCCTTGCTAGACACCTCCTTTATTAAAATGAAATTTATAGGTTGAAACGTGAACATGAACGTCGAGGAGACAGAAGGTTTAGATCCAACAGGAGGGAATTCAAAATACATAAAAAAGGAAATCCTGAAAAGTCACACTTCCAGATGCAAATGCAGATGCATTCGCTTCGGTTTCCTAGACTTTTTCTCCGCTATCCGGCTCAAAGAGCTCTACCACCTGTGATCCACGCCTTAGATTTATTATCAGTTTCCAGGGACCAGCCCAACAGCTTCAGCACCAGCATTTTCATAAATCAAGCACTGAAAGCAGTTCAGTTGAGAAACTGATAGAAAAGGCCTGGACCCCAGAGGCATCGAGGTCTCAAGATCCCAAGTCTCGCCATTGGTCCTTCTGCATAAACCCAAAGACAGAGAAGACCTGGGCGAAGACAGGACTTGGTGTTGTGTGGAGTTAGCCCGGGAGTCAGAGACAGCTGCGTTCTGCAGCATCCTTCCCCTGCACCCTCCTGCCTGCTTGCTGTGCTCCAGATTCTGGGATCAGGCTGATTCCAAGCAGGGGGACCCCAGTTGTGCCAGGCTGTTGGGTTGGAACAGGAGCCTCCAGCTTCAAGAGGGAAATACTCTGCTTCAAAATAGCCACCACACACTCTGTAAGTGGGCCATTTGTTGTTGTTTGATATGTTAGAAGTTTCATCAAACCTCTGGGCATATTTATACAATTAGAGCGGCGAGTGAAAGAAAACAGCGCAATGACAAATTGGGCTTGTGCACTCTGATTAACTTGTTAAGCTAAATAGATTGTGGAGGAAACGTGCCCCGTTTGAATTTATGAAATTGCTTCTCATCAAGATAGAAGCCTGCTGAGCCATTAGGGGTGCAGGCAGCTGGTATGCACTTTGGCCAGAATTCGACGCAGGTCCAGGAGGAAAGGGGAACCATCCCAGACTTCAAACCAAATGACAGATCTTCGCTGTGACCAGGCAGGGCTGCTTTGTCCAAAGCCTGGACAATCTTGTCAAGTCCTGCTGATCCAGAACCCAGGCAGCCAGCTGATTCCTGTCACCCAGTTTTCTTTGGGCTCTTGGTTTATTATGAGCATGATGAGAGGTAGAAAAACAAGAGGGTGTGAAGTTTTAGGTTAAAAACCCTGGAGATCCAGCTTGCGTCTCCTACGTCTTCAGCCATTGTGGGTGGACCCTGGGCCTGAAGAGTTGAATTCTGTCCAACCCTAACAAATAGAAGCCAACATTTATCACTACTGACTCTGTGCTAGAAGAAAGGCTCAATGTTTTTGAGTCAATTATCTTATTAAAGACTCATGATGACTCTACAGCAAAGGTGCTAGTGTTACTCCGGTTTTCCAAATGAGGTCAAGGCAAGGTCCATGGTGGGTCATGGTGACGCGGATGAAGGGCAGGGCTGGGACTTGAACCTGGCGAGTCTGTTTTTTGAGCCTGTGATGTTCTTTTCACACCGTTGTCTGCATCAGGGCTGTGGGAATCCCCAGGCCCTTCAAAGACCCTCTAGAGTCTGAAACAGCCTTTGGACACCTCAAAGAGTTTGAGCCAGCTTTCAAATTATTTATAAAATACAAATAGCACAATGTTTGCAAATTGGTATGAACAGAGATTATCTCCCAACCTAGAAAACTGTATTAATCCATTCGTCTTATGCTGCGACCATTCTGATGCTCAAGGGGAAAATGGAATGTACATCATGTCAACTCCACCAGTAATAGTAGTAGCTGATAATCAGTCAGTTCAGTCGCTCAGTTGTGACTGACTCTTTGTAACCCCACAAACTGCAGCATGCCAGGCTTCCCTGTCCATCACCAACTCCCGGAGTCTACCCAAACCCATGTCCATCGAGTCGGTGATGCCATCCAACCTTCTCATCCTCTATCATCCCCTTCTCCTCCTGCCTTCAATCTACAATAGTACTAGCTAATCTTATTAATGTAACCTCTATCAACAATAATAATCAATAATAGTAATAGCTAATGTTATTAATACAATATCTGTATCAACGCCTGTGCTATGTGTCTGGCCCTGGTACTTATCCTGTGTCAGCTCATCTAATCATATCAACCTTATGATATAGGTGCTATTTTTAAGCCTGTTTTCCAGATGAAGAAACTGAGGCACTGGAGGTTAAATTAAATGCTGAAGGGACACAGGCAATTGCCATCTGGAGTCCACATGCTGACAACCATGGAAATGCTGTGTCCTGCCCAGAGGGCCATCCTGTGCACCAGGTCAAGCCCTCCCCTTTTCACTGCTGGGAGATGTTCCCTGGGGCCTGATGAAGTTGTGTCTTGCACTCTGGGAAGGTGACTCATCCTCCTTGGTGCTGGAGGAACCAGCCTCCTTTTCCAGGCAGGGACCTTGCTGCCCGCTCCTTTTCTGTTGCTGGGTGAGCTGGGGCAGTGGATGTGGTTTCTCAGGCGCTGCCCAGCCCCAGAAGGATGTAGCTCTTTGCCTTCTGCCCCCTTTGGAGCATGGCGGGAGGACCTGACCCAGTCAGTATATAGAGCTAGAACAACAGGAATCTGGTCAATGGGACACGGAATGGTGCTTGGCCATCGGGACTGTGAACACCAGTATGGGCTGGGGTTAGTGCCCTGGAAGGCACATAGCATGGCAAGAGCCACATCATTTTCTTGGAAAGTGGCAAGCCCATGCCTGCCCAGGCTGAAACAGATGCGTGTGCGTTGTAGAAGGTGGGGCCCAACTTTCCCGAGAATCTTCTGAAAGAAAGGTGACTCATCTTTTCTTAAAGGATATAAAGGCAATGCTCTTGGAGGTCATCCTTGGCCACTGGAGATATAGGATGTTGGCAGGTCACTCATTCATTCATTCCCTCTTTCAACAAGTCTCCAGTAGCAACTGCATGATGTATGGGGGACAGCGCAGTGAAGAGAACCAAGTCCTTCGGCGGGAATGATCTAGACTTAGGGGAAAGCCTCTGGTTGTATTATCACGTGTGTGTGTGTGTGTGTCTTAGTTGCTCAGTCGTGTCTGGCTGTTTGCGACCCACGGACTGTAGCACACCAGGCTCCTCTATCCATGGAATTCTTCAGGCACGAATACTGGAGTGGGTTGCTGTTGTTCAGTTGCCCAGTCATGTCCAACTCTTTGCGACTCCATGGAGTGCAGCACACCAGGCCTCTGTCCCTCACCATCTCCCGAAGTTTGCCTAAGTTCATGTCCATTGCATTGGTGATGCCATCTAGCCATCTCATCCTCTGATGCCCTCTTCTCCTCCTGCCCTCAATCTTTTCCGGCATCAGGGACTTTTCCAATGAGTCAGCTGTTCCCATCAGATGACCAAAATACTGGAATTTCAACTTCAGCATCAATTCTTCCAACTGGAGTGGTTAGCCATTCCTTCCCGACCCGGGATGGAACCCAGGTCTCCTGCATTGCAGGCCGATTCTTTACTGTCTGAGCCACCAGGGAAGCCCGATTATCACATGAATAAATGCAAATTTGTTCATCAGAGATGAGAGTTACAGAGGAAAGCAATCTAGTGCTTTGGGATCCTATAGGGAAGAAAGACCTGGTCAGAAAAGTCAGGAGAAACTTCCCCAAGGAAGAGAAACTGGTGCTGAGATTTGAATCATGACAGGAACTCGATGCACAAGAGAGAGATAGGGAAGAAAGAGCTCTCCTGGTGGAGGGAACTGCATGTGCAAAGGCCCAGTGGCAGAGGGGAGCGTGGCAGATATCAGAGCCTGAAGAAGCAGGGATGGCTGGAGTACAGAGTGTGGGAGTCGCTCTGAAGGATCACCTTCACTAGGCTCCATCTCACTGGCTGTGTTAAGGCCATGGAATGGGTTGGGCTTCATCAAAGAAACAAATAAAAGCTATTAAATGGTTTTAAGCACTCAAATGGGTGAGTGAAAATCTCTTAGTCATGTCTGACTCTTTGCGTTGCCATGGACTGTAGCCCACCAGGCTTCTCTGTACATGGGATTCTCCAGGCAAGAATACTGGAGTGGGTAGTCATTCCCTTCTCCAGGGATCTTCCCAACCCAGGGATGGAATCTGGGTCTCCTACCTTGTAGGTAGATTCTTTACTGTCTGAGCTACCAGGCAAATGGGGGAGGAGGGTAAACATGGCAAGAAGGCAGTGACACATCCACTTGTGTGTGCAAAGACCACAATGACCCAAATTCATTTCTTTGTGGCAGAGCTTCCAGAGAGGGCCAAGTGTTCCCAACATGGAAGTCACAAGGGTGAGACCCTGGGTGCACGGAGCCTCGGAGAAAACCCAAGTTGGAAAAGAATGAATTATCGAAGAAGTTTTGGGAGGCCTCCACTTTAAAGCACAAAATCTAGCAGACTGAGAATATTTAGTGTGGGGGCCCCAGGATTGCACTTAATAGCCATTAGGGTAGCATCTTGCTTTCTTACAGCAATAGAAGCTCATCCTAATGACCCCAGGGCTATCCAGGAAAGATAAAATTATAGTGAGTATTATTTGTTTTGGAAAATACTGTACAACATAATATACTCAGGTGTATCCCCCTACCTGTGATGGTGGTTAAAATTAAAAAAACAAAAAAAACAAAAAAGGTAGGTCCTAAAGGAATACCTTACATGACCTCTAAAGCATTCCATCATGACCTGGCCCTTGAGCAGATAGCCAAGACTGACTGCATTGCCTGGTCAAAAAATTCATTTGGGTTTTTCTGTAAGATCTTACTTTTTGGCCAACCCAATACTATAAGCACTTCTGTAGTGGTTCAGTGGGAAAGAAGCTGCCTGTCAAGCAGGAGACATGGGTTTGATCCCTGAATCTGGAAGATCCCCTGGAGAAGGAAACAGGTACACATTCCAGTATTCTTGCCTGGGAAATCCCATAGACAGAGGAGCCTGGTGTGCTACAGTTCGCGGGGTCACAAAAGACTCAGACACAACTTGGTAATTCAACAACAACAATACTACAAGCAAATCAATTAACTCAAGAGATTTTTAAATAGCAGCCAGGAAGTGGAGTGCTCCTGTAACAAATGTCTGAACAGGTGGAAGTGGCTCTGGCATTGAATTACGGGTGAAATCTGGAAAAACTTTGAGGCACAGGAGAGAAAAAGCCTACACCATCTAAATCAGACTGTTGGCAAAAATACGGACATTCAAGTCCCTTCTGGTGAGGGTTCAGAAGAGGAGAAACATACAAAGGAGAAGCCCACGTGAAAACAGAAGCAGAGGTTGGAAAGATGCAGCCACAAGCCAAGGGATGCTGACGGCCTCCAGAGCTGGAGGAGGCAAGGAAAGGATTCTCCACTAGAGCGTCCGGAGGGAGTGGGGAGCTGCCCATGCCTTAATGTCAGCCTAAAGAAACACAAGCTGGAATCAAGATTGCCAGGAGAAATATCAATAACCTCAGATATGCAGATGACACCACCCTTATGGCAGAAAGTGAAGAGGAACTAAAGAGCCTCTTGATGAAAGTGAAAGAGGAGAGTGAAAAAGTTGGCTTAAAGCTCAACATTCAGAAAACTAAGATTATGGCATCTGGTCCCATCACTTCATGGGAAATAGGTGGGGAAACCATGCAAACAGTCTCAATCTTTATTTTTTTGGGCTCCAAAATCACTGCAGATGGTGGTTGCAGCCATGAAATTAAAAGACGCTTACTCCTTGGAAGGAAGGTTATGACCAACCTAGATAGCATATTGAAAAGCAGAGACATTACTCTGCCAACAAAGGTCTGTCTAGTCAAGGCTATGGTTTTTCCAGTGGTCATGTATGGATGTGAGAGTTGGACGATGAAGAAAGCTGAGCACCGAAGAATTGATGCTTTTGAACTGTGGTGTTGGAGAAGACTCTTAAGAGTCCCTTGGACTGCAAGAAGGTCCAACCAGTCCATCCTAAAGGAGATCAATCCTGGGTGTTCATTGGAAGGACTGATGCTGAAGTTGAAACTCCAATACTTTGGCCACCTCATGTGAAGAGTTGACTCATTGGAAAAGACCCTAATGCTGGGAAGGATTGGGGGCAGGAGGAGAAGGGGATGACAGAGGATGAGATGGCTGGATGGCATCACCGACTCGATGGACATGGGTTTGGGTAGACTCCAGGAGTTGGTGATGGACAGGGAGGCCTGGCGTGCTGCGATTCATGGGGTCGCAAAGAGTCGGACACGACTGAGCGACTGAACTGAACTGAACCGAATGATACTAATTTTAGACTCTGGCTTCCAAAACTTGAGAGAATAAATATCTATTGTTTTTGAGCCATCAAGTTTGTGGTAATTTGTTGCGGCAGCCACAGGAAACAAATACATTCTTTTTATGTTTTACTAACTTTTAAAAATTTTGCTTATTTATTTATTTTGGCTGCGCTGGGTCTTCATTGCTGTGCACAGGCTTTCTCTGGTTGCGGTGAGTAGAAGCTACTCTTTGTTTCAGTGCATGGGCTTCTATTAAGTTGGCTTCTGCTGTTGCACAGCACAGGCTCTAGGGTGCACCAGCTTCAGTAGTTGTGGCACATGGGCTTAGTTGCCTGGTGGCAAGTGAGATCTTCTTGGACCAGGGATCGGAAGGCAAATTCTTAACCACTGGACCGCCAGGGAAGCCCCTGAATACATTCTGAGGAACATTTAATTCATATTCCACAAACATCCATGATTTCATGTGGCTGGTGCATTCTCACACTTCATCAGTTCAGTTCAGTCACTCAGTCGTGTCTGACTCTTTGTGACCCCATGAGCTGCAGCACGCCAGGCCTCCCTGTCCAACGCCATCTCCCGGAGCCCACCCAAACTCATGTCCATTGAGTTGGTGATGCCATCCAACCATCTCATCCTCTGTCGCCCCCTTCTCCTCCTGCCCTCAATCTTACCCAGCATCAGAGTCTTTTCAAATGAGTCAGCTCTTTGCATCAGGTGGCCAGACCAAAAGGCACCTCTTGAATTGAGGATTCCCAGCCTCCAATATTCTTGCCTGGAAAATCCCATGGACAGAGGAGCCTGGTGGGATCAGTTCATAGGGTTACGAAGAGTCAGACACAACTGAGTACACACACACACACACACACACACACACACACACACACACACACACACACACACACACAACCTCCCTAACCAGACCAGTTATCCTGCCTGTTAACCTCCAACACACTTAACTTCTTAAACTTAAATTTCTTCCTTAGTTTGTGTACTAGTGTTTTGTCTGCCGTCCTCCCATTAGAAGATGAGCTTCAAGCGGTAGCATCAGGGACTGTAACATCCTGTTTCCTACTGTACCCTCAACCCCCAGCAGAAGCCTGGAGCAGAGTGAACACTCCTTGGAGGTTTGTTGAATGAATAAATGACCTTTTATGGTGTCCTGGAGGCCCACTGAGTTTGACAAGTATTCATAAGACTGGTCCTCTTGGTTGCCTTGATCAACAGGTCTTGATGGTTATTTAAATTCTTCTTTTGGATCCTTAGCATGTCCCAGGATGTGAAACTGTTTAATATTCATTCATTCATTCACTCATTCAATAAATATTTATTTATTCGGGCTTATGTGTGAGGAAGTCCACTGATGATTCCTAATTGGGCTATTTTTTCCCCTGTTGAATTTCAATTGAGAAAGAAAAAAGCAATTGCGGCATTTTTCAAGGCAAAACAAGCCATATAACAACCATAAACCGCAAACAACAAAACAATCTTTCATGAGGCTAATTAGTCCTAAGCCTTAAAAAAAAATAATAATTGCCAATTCTGGAACAGTCTTTGAAGGCTTTTTGAACAGAATAGTAATCAGGAAACTTCAGCCTTCACGAGGCAAGGGCTCATAGCAAAACAAGGCACTTCAGAGTTGTGTACTTTCTGGAACTCTGATTTGGCTGAATTTTCTTCTGATAAGGAAATTTTAAGGACATTGATGGGCAAGGGAAGCACATTCATTGCACACACTGATTCTTTCAACAGACTTCACAATATAAAACCAGTCTCATAATCAGAAGTGTTTCTTTCTGTTTAAAACCCAGAAGGGTAGCTGACATCTTTTATCAAAAAGACAGACAATTCTTATCCCCTGACAATTCCAGATTATGGATCCCAGGAGGCTCTCCTTACACTGGTATTTTATCACTGGAATCAGAGCGACTGCTGTTTATTTTCTGAACCTCCACGTAGTTTTCAAGGTGTTGCCAGCAGGGCCTGGGCTGACAGTGACACGTGTTATTGTCACATTGCTAGATCTGAAAGAAAACACCAGATAAATAAATATCAGTGTTTCCTTGGATCTCTTTTTGCTATCATGGCACCGGAGGCGCTGGCATTTGTTAATTCACATATCTCCCCTGTTTGGTGAGGCAATGTTTCCTTTCATCTGCTGGAGTGGGGGAGGAAGGGGGTGATGAGGGCTGGCAGCCTGGCATGGGACCTGGACGAACTGCTATTCGATCTGGGTGAGGGGGAGAGGGTGGAGATGGCCTCTGAATACAGTTCCGCCCACGGAGCGGGGTGGAGCCTGGCTGCGGGACTGTCTTCTCACGCCTCTCTCGTGTGCGTAGGCTATCCTGCATTGTGCTCAGCATCAGGTGATGTGGGCTGGGGTCCCAGTAGGGTAGGTTGCTCAACCTCCCAGCCTCAACTTCTGTACCTGTAGGAATGGATCCTGGGACCCTCCTTCTAGGTTGTCAAGAGACCCACAGAAGAGAGAAGAACCCCCCCTCCGGCCAGACTGACTCCTTATTTTCCCCCAGACCTTCTCCTTCCTCCCCTACTCTGCCCTGTTCTCCCCTCTGGATCTCACCTCCCTCTGCCTTTGGCCTTCTTTAGATTTCCTCATCCTAGAACCCAGGATGATGTCAACAACCTATGGCCCACGATCTGCATCTGGCCTGCTGCCTGATTTTGGAAATACAGTTTTCCTGGCATGCAGCCATGCCCGTTCATTTACATATTGTCTGTGGCTGCCTTTGTGCTGCAGTGGCAAAGCTGAGTAGTTGCAACACAGACCATATGGCCCACAAAGCCTAAAATCTTTCCTATCTGGCCCTTCACAGAAGAATTTTGCCTGTTCTTGATGCTCTCCTAGACATAAATCACCCTGATTCCACTCATCCTTGAAGACCCAGCTGGAGTTTTTGATCTGCTTGACATCCCATGGCATGTTAATCAGTTTTATAAACTAAAAGATTTCCACAATCATATGCATTTAGGAAATCCTAAGTTAAAGAAACGTAAGCAGCCATCTTTACTGACTGCGGGACTTATCAGTGCATTTAATGTGCTGGTGGGTGTTGGGAATCTCCAAGAGGGGAATGTGGTATGTAACATTTCTCAAATGTGTTTCTCTATTGGGCTACTGAGTGTTGAAGAGCTTAACTCATCTTCTCTAGTTACTTTTTCTCTCTGGGTGATGCCTTCTGCTATAATGGATTTAGAATATATTGTATTTTTATCTGAAATGTTCATTTTTAACCCGGATCTCTCCCCTGGATTCTAGACACTGCACTCCCTTTACAACAGTCTAACAGACAAACTCAAACTTAACAATGCTCCAAATGCACCTATTCTTCTCCGATCATTATCCATCATAGGAAGTGGCAACACCATTCACCAGTTGCTGGGTCCAAAAATCTAGCACTCTTCTTGTCTCCCTTCGTCCTCTCACACTGTTTCTCTAATCCATCAGTATGCCTGTCTTCTTTAACTCCAAAAGGCATCCTGTATAGGACCACTTCTCACCAACTGCACGGTGACCAGCCTGGCCCATGCCACCACCATCAGTTGACTGGATGCCTTCAATAGCCTACTAATTGGGCTCCCTGATTCTGTTCTTGCTCCCTGAAACTCAAATCCAATTACTCCTTTCCCTGGCTTAAAATTCTTTAAGGAAAATATTTCCATTCCAACCAGAATAAAATACAAACTACTCCAATGACTTTCCAGGCCCTAGATAATCAGACCTTCACTTGCCTCTTCCTCCGGCCTATTTTGCCCTCAAACCCAGTAATCCCAGGGCCTTTGCACATGTTAATCTTTGTTTTTTTAGGAAAGCTCATCATCATTCCATTTCCCTTCCCCATCTTTTCAAAACCTTTTCTGACTCTTGATTGTCATCTAGGTCATTAGACCCTCAGAGAGGCCCTTGCTGGCCAAACCAAAGAACACTCAATTTCATTGTATCAAATTATCTAGCTTATCATCTTCATAGCTCTTATTGAAATCCCAGATTATCTTATCTATTGTTTTCAGGCTTGTTTTTTGTGTCCCACTGAGTACAAGCTTCACGAGGCCTGTTTCCTTTTCCACCACTAGGGATCCAGAACCTAAGACAGTCCCAGGCACACAGTGGCTGTTTGACCATCACCATTTGTTGGTAGACTGACCCATAATCTCCTTAATCAGCAGAGCACCCCATGTTCTAGCATATATGTAATTGTTATAATGCAAGCTAGAACATCTGATATTCATTGAGGGCTACTTGCTGGGCACTGTGCTAAATGTCTTTCCCCTATTATCTCATGCTGTTCTTCCTATTAATGTACAGAGCCTATGAGCAACTATTATTTTTTATTCCCATTTCACAGATGAGGAAATTGAGGCACAGAGTGACTAAGCTGCTTGCCTAATTGCACACCTGGTCCTTGGCAGGCCCTGGTCACTGACCTGGATCTGATTCCAAATCTATGACTGTGGGCAATACTGGGGCTGCTGCTGCCATATTACAGGGGTTGGCATTTGAGCCTCTAAGTGTAAGGTGTATGGGGGCCCAATAGCATCATGACCAGGCTCACCTCTGACTGTGGCTTCTGATTTGAGCAGGGGCTTCACTACCTTATGTGTACATTTCTTGGAATATTACTTAATTTGGTCAAAAAACTATATAGCACAGTGAACTATATTTAATATCCTGTGATAAACCATAATGGAAAAGACTATAAAAAAGAATATATATATATATACACACATATGTATAAATGAATTACTTTGCTATACAGCAGAAATTAACACAACATTGTAAATCAACTATACTAAAATAAAATAAATTTTTAAAAGCCCTTATTCTCACAAGGAACAGCTAGATCTGTGTTTCACTTCTCATAAAACACAGTTCTACCCTGTCTATCATTCATGAGGTAAACATTGTAAAGCGCTGACAACAGTGCTGGCCTGTAATAAGCACTTTATAATTTTTTGTTAAATAAATAGCTGTATGTAGCTGAAGGGCTTTGTCCTTGATTTCAGGGGTAAGCAAAATCACTGACTGTGTCGTCCTTCTTTCCTGCTCAGGCAGTGATTACAGGTGACATTTCTGCATGATATTAAGTAACATTCCCTCCCTTGCAGTCAACCCAGTCCAATTTTAACACTCCTCCAATATCTGCAATCAGTCAATCCTAAAGGAAATCAACCCTGAATATTCATTGAAAGGATTGATACTGAAGCTGAAGTTCCAATACTTTGGCCATCTGATGCAAAGAGCTGACTCACTGGAAAGACCCTGATGCTGGGAAAGATTGAAGGCAGGCAGAAAGGGGATGACAGAGGAAGAGATGTTTGGATGGCATCACCAACTCCATGGACATGAGTTGGAGCAATGTCTGGGAGATGGTAAAGGACAGGGAAGGCTGGCGTGCTGCAGTCCAAGGAGTCACAAGGAGTCGGACACGACTGAACAACTGAACAACAACATCTGCTAAGCTCCCTCCTTTAGCAGAGAGAGTTCTCAGTGACTAACTCAAGGCCCAAAGCCTTTGGCAGGAGAAAGGATCTCTCAGGCGTGTAAGAGCCTTGCATTACAGAAGGTTGCGGACTCAATATTTGCATATGAAACATGATACCTTTGTGTCTATTTAAATCCTGAGGTTTTTATTATTATGGTTAACTCTGCTTTATTGCAAGGGATACTGCCTTTTCATTATGGTAGTGACTTCGACTTTTTTTTCAAAAGGAATTTAAGTTGAAAACTAGTTGAAAACGCACAGTGACCAAATGAGCCAGCAATGCCATTCCTAGGTGTTTACCCCAGAGAAGTGAAAGCCTATGTTACATGCAAATGTTCTTAGCAGTAACTGTTTGTAATAGCCTCCGGTTGGAAAGATCCCAAACATCCCTCAACAGGTGAACAGATAAAGGACTTGCGGCGACTCCACATAATGGAGAACTACTCAGTAATAAAAAGGAACAATATATCAACGCACACAACAGCACAATGAGTTTCAACAGCATTGTGTTAAGTGAGAGAAATCAGAAACAAAAGACTGCCCTCTCTGTGGTTCCATTTCTAGGATCTTCTCAAAAAAAGGCAAAGGGTTGCAACAGTAAACCAGTCTAGAGTCCTGGGGAAAGGAGGCAGGTGAAGGGACCTTGAGGATGATGGGAAGTGTCTGTATCTTGATCTAGAGATGGTTCCATGACAATAGAAATATATCGAAACTCCTGGGAATAGACACTTTTAAGTATGTGCATTTTATTGTATGTAAAACATTTCTCACTTAAGTCAAGTGAAAGTGAAGTCGCTCAGTCGTGTCCGACTCTTTGTGACCCCATGGACTGTAGCCCACCAGGTTCCTCTGTCGGTGGGATTTTCCAGGCAAGAATACTGGAGTGGGTTGCCATTTCCTTCTCCAGGAGATCTTCCCCACGCAGGGATTGAACCGAGGTCTCCCACATTGTAGGCAGATGCTTAACCGTCTGAGCCACCAGGGAAGTCCTTAAGTCAATTAATAGTATAAAGGAAAAAGAGGCAAATAACACAATAGGTATTGTATGAAAAGATCAAACTTGCAAAGGTGACCAAGGGTTAGAAATTCCTGGAGCTCTACTACCCCAAGCAGGAGATCTGTTATTACTTTTTGTTCTTCTCCTATCACTAGAACATTCATTAGTCATCTTGGTCACTGAATGCAATTGTAATTTTAACTCTGTCAATCTTTTCTTTTCTGGATTCAGATTTCATACCTTGCTTAAGACACATCCTCATCCTAAGATTATGAAGACTATGGTATTATTTTCTGCTGTTCTAGAAGCTTCAGTCGTGTCTGACTCTTTGCAACCCTATGGACTCTAGCCCACCAAACTTCTCTGTCCATGGGATTTTCCAGACAAGAATACCAGAGTGGATTGCCAGGCCCTCCTCCAGGGGATCTACCTAACCCAGGGATCAAACCTGCATTGTCTCTTACATCTCCTTGAATTGACGGGCAGGTTCTTTACCACTAGGAAAGTTGTGTTCCTATAATTTTTAACAATATGACATGAATTTTTAAAAATTTTTAATCATGGTAAAGTGCACCTAGCATAAAAGTTATCATCTTAAATGTCAGTTCAGTGGCATTAAGTACCTATTATTGTGAAACCGTCACCACCAGCCAGCCATCTCCAGGACACTTTCTTTTTTTTTTTTTATAAATTTTATTTATTTTAGTTGGGGGCTAATTACTTTACAATATTGTAATAGTTTTTGCCATACATTGACGTGAATCAGCCATGGGTTTACATGTGTTCCCCTTCCTGGACTCCTCACCCACCTCCCTCCCCATCCCATCCCTCTGGGTCATCCCATTGCCCCGGCCCTGAGCCCTTGTCTCATGCATCGAACATGGAATGGTGTTCTGTTTCATATATGATAATATACATGTTTCAATGCTATTCTCCCAGAACGTCCCACCCTCACCTTCTCCCTCAGAGTCCATAAAATTGTTCTATGCATCTGTGTCTCTTATTCTGTCTTGCATATAGGGTTATCATTACCATCTTTCAAATTCCATATATATGCATTAGTATACTGTATTGTTGTTTTTCTTTCTGGCTTACTTCACTCTGTATAATGGGCTCCAGTTTCATCCATCTCGGTAGAACCGATTCAAATGTATTTTTTTTAATGGCTGAGTAATATTCCATTGTGTATATGTACCACAGCTTCCTTATCCATTCGTCTGCTGATGGACATCTAGGTTGCTTCCATGTCCTGGCTATTGTAAACAGTGCTGCGATGAACATTGGGGTACACGCGTCTCTTTCAATTCTGGTTTCCTCGGTGTATATGCCCAGCAGTGGGATTGCAGGGTCATATGGCAGTTCTATTCCCAGTTTTTTAAGGAATCTCCACACTGTTCTCCATAGTGGCTGTACTAGTTTGCATTCCCACCAACAGTGTAAGAGGGTTCCCTTTTCTCCATACCCTCTCCAGCATTTATTGCTTGTAGACTTTTGGATAGCAGCCATTCTGACTGGTGTGAAATGATACCTCATTGTGGTTTTGATTTGCATTTCTCTAATAATGAGTGATGTTGAGCATCTTTTCATGTGTTTGTTAGCCATCTGTATTTCTTCTTTGGAGAAATGTCTGTTTAGTTTTTTGGCCCATTTTTTGATTGGGTCGTTTATTTTTCTGGAATTCAGCTGCAGAAGTTGCTTGTATATTTTTGAGATTAATTGTTTGTCTGTTGCTTCGTTTGCTATTATTTTCTCCCATTCTGAAGGCTGTCTTTTCACCTTGCTTATAGTTTCCTTTGTTGTGCAAAAGCTTTTAATTTTTATTAGGTCCCATTTGTTTATTTTTGCTTTTATTTCCAATATTCTGGGAGGTGGGTCATGGAGGATCCTGCTGTGATTTATGTCGGAGAGTGTTTTGCCTATGTTTTCCTCTAGGAGTTTTATAGTTTCTGGTCTTACGTTTAGATCTTTAATCCATTTTGAGTTTATTTTTGTGTACGGTGTTAGGAAGTATTCTAGTTTCATTCTTTTACAAGTGGTTGACCAGTTTTCCCAGCACCACTTGTTAAAGAGATTGTCTTTTCTCCATTGTATATTCTTGCCTCCTTTGTCGAAGATAAGGTGTCCATATGTGCGTGGGTTTATCTCTGGGGTTATCTCTTTCTATTTTGTTCCATTGATCTATATTTCTATCTTTGTGCCAGTACCATACTGTCTTGATGACAGTGGCTTTGTAGTAGAGCCTGAAGTCAGGCAGGTTGATTCCTCCAGTTCCATTCTTCTTCCTCAAGATTGCTTTGGCTATTCGAAGTTTCTTATATTTCCATACAAATTGTGAGATGATTTGTTCTAGTTCTGTGAAAAATACCATTGGTAGCTTGATAGGGATTGCATTGAATCTATAGATTGCTTTGGATAGTATACTCATTTTCACTATATTAATTCTTCCAATCCATGAACACGGTATATTTCTCCATCTGTTTGTGTCCTCTTTGATTTCTTTCATCAGTGTTTTATAGTTTTCTATATATAAGTCTTTTGTTTCTTTAGGTAGATATATTCCTAAGTATTTTATTCTTTTTGTTGCAATGGTGAATGGTATTGTTTCCTTAATTTCTCTTTCTGTTTTCTCATTATTGGAGTATAGGAATGCAAGGGATTTCTGTGTGTTAATTTTATATCCTGCAACTTTACTATATTCATTGATTAACTCTAGTAATTTTTCATCTTCTCAAACTGAAACTCTGTCTTCATTAAACAATAACTCCCTGTGCCCTTCTCCTCCTAGACCCTGGCAATACCATTCTACTTTCTGTCTCTATGAACTGGACTATTCTTGGTATCTCACTTAAGTGTGTATCGTACAGGATTTGTCCTTCTGTGACTGGCTTATTTCACTTAACAAAATGTTCAAACCATTTTTAAAACCATGTGATTTTTGATCAATCTGGAATTTATTTGTGTGTGTATGGTGTAGGTAATGATTTGATTTTCTTCCTCCTAACAAATGGTTAACCAGTTTTCCCAGCATCATATATGGAAGAGACCATTTTTTGTTTTCACAATCAGTTAGTAGTCACCTGTACTGGGTCAGGAAGAACCCTTTGAGTAGGAAATGGCAACCCACTTCAGTATTCTTACTCGGGAAGTTCCATGGTCAGAGAAGCCTGGTGGGCCATAGTCCATGGGTTTGCAAAGAATCGGACATGACTGAGCAAGAGAGCACACACACCCATACTTTACTGTATTCTGTGCATAAATGCATCTGTTTGCAGGCCCCCTTTTCTGTTTCTATGGTCTGTTTATTCCTGTGCCAGTTCCACACTGTTGTGATGACTTCAGCTGAGACCTTACCCACCCCAAGTCCAGGGACTTACTCAGACTTAATTCCTTCTTGTCAGCCTTTCAGCTGCTCCCAAGGATTTGGGGCACCTGATCGTCTCCCTAACACTCTCCCATCTCTCCATTTCCCAAAGGAGCCTGGTGTGCAGGAGTCTCGGTCTGTATGTGGGAGAGGAAGCCTCAGGCCCACAGACCTGAGCACACCCACCTGCTGCAGGGCTGGGGTCATGAGGAGGTCAGCCACTGCCCCAGTCTCCGAAGGATCTGGTAGAGGGCATAGGTGCCTAGGATGGTTTAATTTCTCTGCCTGCAGTGGAACATTGCCATGACCCAGTTGATCGCCAGGCAGACTTCAGGATAAGGCAAGTCAATCTTGGGTCGCCTCCAAGGACATTTGGTGCTATAAGCAAAACAGAATTCTTTCGAAGTTCATTTCTGAGGGGGTCCTGGAGGCAGTGACAGAGTGCTCCCTGAATTTCTACAGAGAGAGTGTGACAGTCCTGCTGGGGGTACCTCTCTGAGGTGGTGAGAGGAGACGGAAGGAGCAGAGCCCATCAGAGCAGGGCTGGTTAGCAGGTACGTGGGCCCACAGACTTTCCTTGACTACCTGCAGGGCTGTGTTAAGCCCTTGGCTCAGCGTCCCACAGGATCCATGCACTTCAGTTTGCCTTCTCAGGGCCAGAGGTATGGGGAGAGAGTGGGAAGTAGGAAGGGCTGATGTTTCCACGAATCTCTTGCTGTCTAATGTCAGATGAGTCAGGTCACACCCACCAACAAGCTCCCTCTAGGTTTCTGGTAGGAGGCAAGAAACTGGGCCACAGGAGCAGAGATAAGCTTGGAGAGCACCCTTTCCCTCCATCCCTGCCTGCCTCTGAGCAGCAGGGAGGCCGGATGGAAAGCCTGGCTGAATTTCATAAAGGCCCCTTGGGCACCGTGTGTCACCAGGACACGCAGGACTGGTGGAGATGCTGGGACTGTGGGCTCAGCAGGCCAGTTCTGCCAGGAGTCAGCAGGAAGGCAGACTGACAAAATCAGCTAGAAGTTTTGTTCTAGAAGCTGTAAGTATCCTCACACCTCCTTCTCGGTTTTCCTGTATCCTCCATTCCCTGAGTGGGTCGAGTCTTGACATGTTACACACATGCGCGCACACACACACACACACACACACACACAAACACTCACACACATGTTTATAAATACCTAGAGATAAATGAAAATGAAAACTCCATGATCCAAAATCAATGGGATGCAGCAAAAGCAGTTCTAAGAGGGCAATTTATAGCAATACAAACCTACCTCAGGAAACCAGAAAAACTCAATTAATCAACCTAAACTTACACCTTAAAGAGCTAGAAAAAGAAGAATAAACAAAACTCTAAGTTAGTAGAAGGAAAGAAATTATAAATAATCAGAACAGGAATAAATGAAATAGACGCTAAAAAAATAATAAAAAAGATTAATGAAACTAAAAGCTATTTCTTTGAAAAGATAAACACAATTCATACAGTTTTAGCCAGACTCATCACTAAGAAAAAGGGAGAGGACTCAAATCAATCAAACCAGAAGTGAAAAAGAAGTTATAACTGATACCACAGAAATAAAAAGGCTTGTGAGAGACAACTACAAGTAACTATATGCCAATAAAATGAACAACCTAGAAGAAATGGATAAATTCTTGGAAAGATACAATCTCCCAAGGCTGAACCAGAAAGAAATATTAAGTAGAAAAGATCAACATAATCAAATTATTTTTTAGTGTAAGTAAATTTAGCATTTTTAAAATCAATAATGTCTGTGATACATTAATAACCAGTGTCACTCAGAGAACACTTATGTTATGCCAGGCATTGCTGGAAGCACTTTAAATATACTGACCTAGCCTATATATACTTCCATTTTCCCTAATTTGGCAGATGAGGATGCTGAAGTACAGAAAGGTAAGTAAAGTCACTTGCCCAAGTTCATGCTAAATAGGCTGCCTCTCAAATCATGGACTAAATATGGGCCACACTGATTTTTTTTCTCTCAAAATCACATTAATAAATACCTAAAAGATATACATATGTGTGTGTGTATGTATAGTTGTATATATATATATATATGTATTTGTACATATATGATGATGATGTGTGCATACTCAGTCTTGTCTGACTCTTAGCAACCCCATGGACTATAGCTTGCCAGACTCCTCTGTCCATGGCAATTTTCCAGTCAGGGATACTGGAGTGGGTTGCCATTGCCTACTCCAAGGGATCTTTGTGACCCAAGGATCAAACATGAGTTTCCTGCAAGTCTCCCATGCTGCAGATGAATTCTTTGACAGACGAATTGCAGACGAATTCAGATGACACCACAGTGTCATCTGGGCTTACACACACACACACACACACACACACACACACACACACATATAGTAACTCCCTTCCCTGGTGGCTCATATGGTAAAGAATCCACCTGCAATGTGGGAGACTTGGGTTCAATCAATCCCTGGGTTGGGAGGATCCCCTGGAGGAGGGCATGACAACCCACTCCAGTATTCTTGCCTGGAGAATCTCCATGGACAGAGGAGCCTGGGTGCTATAGTCCATGGTGTAGCAAAGAGTCAGATATGACTGAGCGACTAAGCACAGCACAGCACAGCACAAGGTAATTCCCAATTTGCAGACAAGCCAGGGGGTCTTTGGACCCCAGTCACTCTCTCCGTTCTCCTCTTAGTGCCTCTTAGCATCCCCTGAAGATGGAGTGAAAAAGTGAAAGGTGCCCTCAGCGATTTATGCCCATCCTAACTTCTTCTTCCCAGCTCCCATGGGTGCCTGTGAAATGGTGTGAAATATTCCCTTTAAAAGTCTAATTATTTACACTGACAGTATTTACTTTTAACCTCCGGTGGCTGAGTCAATATCATTTTTCCTCCTCTCCTTCGTTCCCTTGACTCAAAAAGCCAGCAGCTTTACAAAACCCACTGTACTGCATCTCTTTATCCACACTGTAGCCTTTTAAATTTCACCTGCTCCAGGAGTTAAATTACAGAGGCCATGGAGCTCTAGGAGAGGCCATTGTTTAGGTCTATGTATTTCCTTCTGCCTCACACGGTCGCCTGTCTCTTCTCCTGGCTTAGTTTCAGCCTCCAGGGTGCTAGGTGTGTCGCCATAGCACCCCTTGCACATTTTTCTCCTAAGTACTCCTCCCTACCTGTGACCTGAGGCCTTGACCTAACTGATGTGGGAGGGTGGGAATTTTCCCCAACCTGTGACCACTGGGAAGTTTCTGAACAGACTGTGACTACAGGAACCAACCCTCTTATCGGCTCTCCTGATCAGTGCCTGGGTGAGTCTTTCAGGCTACGCCCTGCCACGGGGCACCCTGTACCCAGAAGTGAGCTTCCAGGCATGGGATGCTGTTCAACAAACCGATTTGTTCAGTCTTATCTCTAATCAGATGCCATGGGCAGATGAGAAATGATAGCACCATCTCTGTTTTGCAATCATGGACACGATCGAAAGGGGAGATAATAAGTCAAGGGAGAGGTGTGGGGCAACCTTGAACCAGCTCCCTGGATACCAAGGAGGACATACAACTCATTTTTCTTGTTGAACAACGTGTATCTTCATTCCTCAGCTAGCTGATCCTCCCATAATTAACCATGTGAATATCACTCTCCGCAGTGTCATTGCTGGGAGCTGCCCCAGCCCTTCAGGAGCAACGCCCAGCAATTAGCAGCCAACTGGGTGATGAAGATCTGGCTGGCTGGCTGGTTCTCAGAGTTTCCTCAGATGCCACCCCAGGGCCTTCCTGATTCTGCAAAACTGCCCTTGGGTTCCTTGCCGGTGGAGTGGAGTGGAGGGAACCTACCGTTTTCCTTCAGGCAGTTCCTCCTGCAAAGAAATATGGTCTCACCAAACTGGTTTGCACTGGCACATCCTCCTCTCTCTCTCTCTTTTCCTCCCCAGTAGAGCTCAAAGTCTCATTCTTTGTTGGCCAGTTCATCAGTGGATCCCCAGAGCTTGACATTGTGGCCATTCTGCATATTCTTGGTCTGAAACCAATATCAAATGAATAAATGCTGAAGAAGGAATGCACCCAGCACCCGCCACCCAGGGAATGACAGTTCAATCGACAAGGCTACTTTTCTTTTAAAAAATCATTTTTAATTGAAGGATAATTGCCTTATAGTATTGGTTTGATTGCTGCCATGTATTAATATGAATTAGCCATAGGTGTACATATCACCCCTCCTTCTTGAACCTCCCTCCCACCCTTCCCCACCCCTCTAGGCTGTTACAGAGCCCCAGTTTGAGTTCCCTGAGTCATACAGCAAATTTCCATTGGCTATCTATTTTACATATGGTAGTGTGTATGCTTCCATGCTACTCTCTCTATTCATCTCACCTTATCCTTTCTCCCCTGCAAGGCTAACCTCCCCACAGCTGCCTCCTCGCTAGATCTGAGGACAAGGTACAATCTATAAGCTGGAAGAAAACAGACCAATTTGATCCCAAGGTGTGGGCACAGCTGTTGCCAAGAGTGGAGAACATGGGGCCATGGGTGCTGGTATCTGTAGATGCCTCCAGGAAGCTCTGTAGGGCACAGTGAATTTAATGCCGATCTACAGAATTGTAGGGGCAGCAGTGTCAGTGGGAGGGGGAGAGGGCACAGCTGTAAAGACTGGGCCATGAGTGAGAGGATGCTCTCTTTAGGATTATGTCAAAAGTTGAGCCAATGTGGTATTTCCAAATACTAGGAAGGATGGGTGAGGAGTAGATACAAAATAATATGTAGGTATAAAATAATCTGTATATATTATAATACTGGAGTGGGTTGCCATTCCCTTCTCCAAGAGATCTTCCCGACCCAGGGATCACACCCGGGTCTCCTGCACTGCAGGCAGATTCTTTACCTTCTGAGCCACTAAGGAAACCCTTATGTATATATGATATATATCTATCCATACCTTATACATTGTTTTAAAAAATATGTTTGACTGCTTTGTTCTGAGTGTTGAAATCCCAACTCCCATTGTTATGCTATTAGGAGGAGGAGCCTTTGGGAGATACAAAGGTGATGAAGGTGGAGCCCTCATGAATGAAATTAGTGCCCTTATAAAAGAGACCCCCACAGAGCTCCCTCATTCCTTCCACCATAAGTCTGCCACACAGAAGAGGGCCTTTACCTGATCCTGCTGGCACTCTGATCTTAGACTTCCAGTCTCTAGGACTGTGAAAAATTCATTTCTGTTGTTTATAAGCCCTCAAGTTTGTAATAGTTTTGTTATGGCAGTTTTGTGATGAGATAATGGCCATTTTCTGAACTATTAATTGCTACAGTGGATCTACTGGTCAGAGTCCCAGTAGGACATAGACACCAACTCAGATGTTTCAAGAGTCTTCAGTGAAGGAACGACATTCAGAGACATTAAGGGCATGATCAAGTGATGATGATGCAGATGCATGCTTGCTCAGCTGTGTCCTACCCTTTTGTGACCCCATGGACTGTAGCCTGCCAAGCTCCTCTGTCCATGAGATTTGTCAGGCAGGAACAGTGGAGTGGATTGCTAGGTCCGTATAGTCAAAGCTATGGTTTTTCCAGTAGTCATGTACGGATTTGAGAGCTGGGCCATAAAGAAGGCTGAGTGCTGAAGAATTGATGCTTTCAAATTGTGGTGCTGGAGAAGACTCTTGAGAGTCCCTTGGATAGCAAGGAGATCAAACCAGCCAATCTTGAAGGAAATCAACTCTGAATATTCACTGGAAGTGCTGATGCTAAAGGTGAAGCTCCAATCCTTTGGCCACCTGGTGCCAAGAGCCCACTCATTGGAAAAGACCCTGATGCTGGGAATGATTGAAGACAAAAGGAGAAGGGGGTGGCAGAGAATGAGATGGTTAGATAGCATCATCAACTCAATGTACATGAATCTGAGCAAATTCTGGGGATAGTGAAGGACAGTCAAGGCTGGGATGCTGCAGTCCACAAGGCCACAAAGAACTGGACATGACTTAGTGATGAAACCACAATAGCAAGGGATGACAAGCCCCAGAGACTAGCTGGGCAGTGGATGCTGTTTCTGCTAGACCTGAAAGGGCAGGGGAAACTTGGGGATATTGGAGCTCTGCCAGGGCAGGGCCTATAGAGTGGTACTGCCTGCCAGGAGCTGTAGCCTCAGAGAGACACAGCCATGGCCAGAAATCACAGCCCCAAACAACAAGAGAGCAGGGAATAGATACTCTGTCTTCTTCTTGCCCACTCTTTTTCACAACCTCCCATTGGCCAGATGGGAGCCAGAGAGCACGGACACCTGCCCCATGGGGCACGAGGAAGGGCAAAGAAGGAGGAAAATAGGTGTGGGGGTGGGGAAAGTGAGGGTAAAAATACAGTTGGCACTACAATTAAGATCCTGCCGAGCCTTGGAACCAAAGTCTACATTGGCTGCGTGACTGATGCTGTCAGCTGACCTCTTCTGTGGATGTCTCTCTAGGTGACATTTCTACCACATAGTAGGTACTTGATTAGTTCTTTTAACCCATTATCTATTGAGTCTAACAAATTATCTGTTACATTAGCTACTTGGATCCATCATCTCATTTAATTTTAATGCAGTGCTTGGTATTTAGAAGATGCTCAATAAATGTCTCTTAAACAACAAGTGAATGAATATACTAATACATAAGTAAGCTGACAAATGACTATGAACCACCTGTAGAGTAAGTACTCTGAAGATAGACAGGAAAAGAAACTTAGCACAGGGAACTATATTCAATATCCTGTCATAAACCATAATGGAATGGAATATGAAAAACAATATTAAAGGAATTAGAAAATGCTCTTAAAAAGAGAGAGAGATTAATAGGTTCTGAGAGGTTAATGGTTCAGCCCAGTCTGCCTGGCCACTCATTGTATTCCACAAATATTTAGTGACTACTTACTGTGTCCTGGGCATATTTACCCTTAGCTGGAGGAGACAAACATATCAACATGTGTTTGCTGTGTAATAGCTAAGTGCTACAGAGACAGATACAGCAGGGAGAGGACAAGGAGCTCTGGGGACAGGGTGGGCTTCCGTAGAGCATGTGGTCAGGGATGGCTTCTCTGGTATGGGGAGACACTAGAGACCAGACCTGAAGGACGTCTCTCTGGGGCTTTCTGGGATAAGACCACTGCTGGAGGAGGAAAGTGAGCGCAAGGTTTGGAGGTAGGAACATGCGTGGGGCAGCTGAGGGAAAGTAAGGCCAGTGTGTTTGGGGCAGAGTGTAAATGCCATCCAGCCAGCCAGATAGGTGCATGTTCTGAGATGTCAATCTGAGCCCATTCTTCCCCAGCTAGAGCCCTCCAGGGGCTGTTCACAGACTTGGGAATGGGAATCCCCAGTCCATCTCCCTGCATGGATCCTTCCCTCTCTGCACTTCAATCACCCTTGTAACTTGGTTCCTGCCACCTCCAGGCCTCTGCTCTTACTGTTCCCTCTGTCTGGAACGCTTGTCCTGGCTCTTTGGCTGTTGCTTCAAAGAAGGCCACCCCAGGCACCGTTGTCTATCATGCCCCCCATTCTATTTCCTGCATAGCTGATGTATTATTTTCCATTATCAGATTTGTATGTTTCCCTGCCAAGTTATTATGTCACCTTGTGAGTCTCCTGTGTGTGCTCCACCACATTCCCCACCATGAGCTTCCTGAAGGCAGGGATGTCCGCAGTTTTGTTCTTCATGGGGTCCCCTGTTCTTGAAACAGTGCCTGGCACATAGTGGGTCCTCAGTAAATAATTATTGAATAATGGATGAATGAATGAATGAATCACTGAGTGAACTTTGAGGCCTCAGAGTGGAACTTAGTCTTCCTTTCTCCAATCTTATGGCTCTATAGGCTTTCTTGTGAGACCTTAGGTTTCCCTGGGGAGGGTTTTGAGCAAATGTCCACCCTGGCATCAGTGACCATAAGAGCAGAGCTCTTGGGGTCCCAGGAGGATTTTGGGAAAGACTTCTTTTGCACTTGCCCCTTTCCTTCAAAAATACTTGCTATGCAAGTTCTCCTCAGTGCCAGGAGCCCCCAGGGTCCTGGGGGCAGCCCCAAGAGTCCAGTGTATCAGTCACATCACAGGATCTCATGCCAACACCCCACCTCTTACTGAATCATTGTCCCTTTTAGCAAATGAATTAATGAACAGGAAACCACCTGCTTAAAGGGACTGACATGAACATCAAAGTTGTGCTCTTAGCCTGGGAAGATTTGAGAAATACAGATTTTTCTAATCTTCAGAGTTTTCATATTCAAACATCCATGGACCCCTGTATAGTTTTTACATGTGTGATTTTTACATACCAATTTCTTCTCCCTGTGATCTAATTGCTTAGGCAAAATTTTGAAATGACTCCTGTCTTTTTTCATACGTCTAGTGTTATATTCACCTACTTTGTGAAATCATGTAAGCTTGTGCTGTCATGTTTGCTATAATATTCATCAAAATACATAGATAACTATAAAAATGATTGATATTCCTACTGAAGTACCCAGTGCCATCCTTGTACCACCAGTATGGAAGCATCTCATTTAGCAAACACTAAACTGGAAATTTGGTTCTTGAGAACTTGCCTTTAGAAACAGTGTTTCCAGTGATTTTAACAAATACGGTCAGAGGACCATACTATGAGGACCCTATCCTGGCCCCCAGACTTGACTTTTAGTGTGATAAGTGACATATGTGTGTGTGTATGTACAGTAGTGTCTGATAAAACAAGGTCCTCTTATAATGCTGCTGTAGACGTCTGCCATCATCCCCATCACCTTATCGCTTTCTATGATGATGGCCTTTATTTCCTTTAAATCATCTAACCAGATGGTGCTTATAGGTGGGGAGGGCATATTTCTTATCCTCATTTTACAGAGGAGGAAGCAGGCAGATATTAAATGACTTGGTGGGGAATCTCCCACAAAGACTCTGCAGCCCATCAATTCCCCCTGTACCCACGGTAGCCGATATAATAATGTGCTGGTAGTGGAGGGAGGGAAAGATTGAAGGCAGGAGGAGAAGGGGATGACAGAGGATGAGATGGTTGGTTGGCATCACTAACTCGATGGACATGCGTTTGAGCCAGCTCTGGGAGTCGGTGATGGACGGGGAAGCCTGGCGTGCTGCCGTCCGTGGGGTCGCAAAGAGTCAGACACGACTGAGCAACTGAACTGAGTGGAGGGAGGAGAGAGTTTAAAGGGAGAAACTCAGAAAATTTGCCGCACAATGGAAGTGTACGAGAAAGAAAGACGGAAGAGAGATGCTATATATGAAGCTTTTGACCAGCCTGTATATTCCAGGGAAGGTGAAATACCGACACCACACATGCTGAGAAAAAAAAAGTGCACAGATGAAGATAGGCCTCCATCAGCTTCTCACCTCCGGCCCCTAGCTCTCTGCCTTTAGTGGCGCATCTCAGCCTGGGGCCAAGCAAATACTCCCGAGGAGGCTAGGCCCTGGTATTTACCCACAATCTCTGTTTTGGAAGTAATTAATCTTCCAATGTATGAGCCTCTTTGTGGTGGAAAGCGCACGCTGACACTTTTGTGTAAACACCCAGCTTAGCATATTGACAAACTGGTGGCTGTTACTTTGATCCCAGGCTGCTGGCTCTGAAAAGGCAAGCCAGCTTCGGGCTGCCCCACCAGGCACAAAGGCGGCTCTAATCCCTTCTACACTCGTCTCAGATCCATATTTAGAATTCGGAGTCTTTATTTTCTATATCCACTTAAGCTCCGCTTGGAGTTTGTTTAGTAACCTTCTTCCTTCTTGGCGTTAGCCGGTGACTCATAAGTTCGTTTTCTTAGCAAGGCATGCAGCAAAATTCCAAAGTAGCAAATGACCTGAATGAAAACCCTTAAACTCACATAGATTTAATCACTGCAGCAAATTGGAACCATTTGTGGTCAGGTTTTGATGGCGATCTATAAAGATTTCCCCCATGCCCCCCTCCACTTTCTTTTTAAGTGGCTTAGTTAAGGTTAGTGAGAAAAGGAGTCATCAATGCCAAGGTCCAGGGGGTGAAGGAGAAAGGACTTCAGTTGGGTTGGTTTTTTTTTTTCCAGCTTTTATACAGTCACCTAAGGAGCTTCAATGACAAGGAGCAAACTTTAGTGGTAGCCGGCCACTCTCCCAGCCACACATCCCAGTGGCTAGGGTTCTGCTAATCCCCCAAACAGGGAAGCCTGGCCACTTTCAGAGCGGTGAGTTTCCGCTGGAGGTTTGGGACCCTTTTAAGAAAATATTGTGTTTTGTGACTTTTGTCACCTCTGGTTACCCTAATAAGGCAAGGGAAAGGTCAGTACATTTTTTCACGAGCAGACAGGCAATCGAACCTGACCTGTTATGATTTTTCCCTAAGCAAACCAAACAGATGAGCTTTAATGAGGATGTGGGTCCAAGATGGAGACTGACCCAGGGAGCACCACAAGGGCGTCAGATCTGTTTCTGATAAAATCTACATTGAGGTTTTGAAGAATGAATCAGAAAGGAAGTTCAATTCCATTTCATGACGGGGGCTGAACAAAATAGAAAGCTCGCCTGTAATTAAAGGGAGGCTTTTATTTTTTTGTTGTTGTTCTGCAACATTTTTAGAAATTTCTAGAGCTAGATTTGCTCTCAATAATCAGTTGGTGGGGTTCTGTTTGCCTTCTTGAGAGCAGATGGGAAAGTGAACATGCAAAGACTGTGGCCACACATATTACTGCACAAATTATGGAAAAAAGTTACCCAAGAGGGTCCTCCCTGCTCCCCACCACTTTTTTTTTTCTCCATCTCTAGTTTCTATGATTATAGTTGGAGAGAAAATTCCGGCTGAAAGAAATTTGATATTTATTTTCTGTGAACTTTAATAAAGAAAGTGGTGGGTTTGGGACCTTTTTGTAAGGCTCTTTGGACAAGTCAATTTTTAATTTTTTTTTTAATAGCACCTTTGGCATAAAGCTGCCGGGGTGTGATTTATGGGGCTGCTAAGAGGTTGTGCCGAGAGCCATTCCCCAGCAGGTTGGCAAGAAACTTGGAAGAGGTTTTGACTCTGGGACCCCACTCTTCACAGGACCTGTGTTCACCCAGGCAGGGCTTTTAAAATGTTTAGTGCCCGAGACTTCGCTTGAAGTCCATGTTTGTTTGGGTTTCCTTTCTTCAACATTCTCAGATGTCCCCGGTTTAGGCCAAGTGATCAGCCGTAATCCACTCCAGCCCGGAGCGGGAATAGTCTACTTTGCTCATAAGTACATAACATAACTTCAGCCCCTGGGGCCTCCATCATGAAATGGAATCCCAGACACTCTGAGATGTCCTGGGAGATAAGCCTGGCCCTAATCGCAGGGTCACTCCGGCCCTGGAGGAGCAGGAGTTCACCTATACATCACGGCATCATTATCAGCTGGGGACCTGAAGCAGCCACAACCTGCCACATTTTCCACAGGGTTTGCTGGTGTTAAGAAAATACCCTCTGGCTTGGTGTTATTTTAGGCTGAAACAAAAGTCGACATGAATGGCTAGGGGGGAACAGAGGGGACATTGTTCTCCCCATGGCCGGGCGCTCAGAACTGGTCTGAAACTGGAATCCGACAAACAGAGAAGTAAATGCCATCACGTATAAATGGGCTATCGTGTGTCCGACGGGATCAATTGAGCGCAGAGGGTGACCCAGCTTGGGGATTTTGCCAGTCCCTGGGTCATGGGAAGTTTGGTTTCCAGACGAGAGGCCGGAGGTGCCACCTGATTTGTGGTGGCGTGACGACTGGCTTGGAGAGGAAGCCACCTGCTTGAGAGAGATGAGAGAGGAACCCCAAGTACCACTCCGAGCTGGCTTTGTGGAGCATGGGCCAGTGGGGCCAGGGACTCTTCTAAGCCCCTCTAAAGAATTGTCCCATTTAATCTTCCCAGCCATCCCAAGAGGCAGGTACTACTCTCTGCCCCTTTTCCAGATGAGGAAACTGAGGCAGAGAGCTGCGATTTGCCTGAGTGTCCTGCGCATGAGCCAGGATGGAAAGTCATACAGTTTGGCCAGAGCCCACCAGCCCACCACCCTTGCAGTTATGTCTGGTGGCCTTATTCTCGTTGTTGCTCCTGTATTTCTTCTTCATGGCACCTGGGTGATGTAACAGATGCAATCGGTACCCAACCCAGAACCCTTAGACCTTACCTTGTCAGTATAAGCTGGCAGCCCAACTTCTGACTGCCAGCATCCACATATTTCCTTGGCTGTAGAAGTCTTCTCTGT
This sequence comes from Giraffa tippelskirchi, assembly GCF_054371585.1. Taxonomy (NCBI): domain Eukaryota; kingdom Metazoa; phylum Chordata; class Mammalia; order Artiodactyla; family Giraffidae; genus Giraffa; species Giraffa tippelskirchi. The sequence continues at coordinate 38,356,092 of NC_137281.1, read as the reverse complement.
CCATGCACACAATGAGTGGGAAGTACCAGGAAATTAGCATTCCCCAAGGCTGATGATGGTTGGTATATAAATACCTCAGATCCCTTGTTCCTCTGGTGGGAACATTCCAACATGCATGTTCTACATGGCTGTCCAGAGCTCCCCAGTGGGCATAAACTCCTTACTGCCACAGTGATACCTGGCTGGAAGATGCACGCCTTACTGGCTTTCTTCCCCTCCTTGACTCACTTCCCCACTCACCTGACTGGTGTTTCCTGGGATCACTTTCCTAATACCACCTTCATTTAAATCCTTGTCTCTAGAACTCCTTTTGGAAGATCCCAAACGAAGATTGGGGATCATGCCTCTATGCTTCAATTATTTGGCAAATGTCTGTCTCCTTCATAAAAATGTGAGCTCTATGACAACTTAACATTATATTTCCAAGGGTTAGCTGGATGTTCAGCTTGTTGCAAAGTACCAAGCAAATTCTTATTAAATGAAAAGATTCTGAAGTGGAAAATCCCATTCCATCTAACAGAAATTTAGATTTTGATAGTTTGTTCTCTTCTTAGATCAACAGGGGATTTCCCAGGTGGCACTAGTGGTAAAGAATCCGCCTGCAATGTAGGAGATGCAAGAGACACGGGTTTGATCTCTGGGTCAGGAAGATCACCTGGAGAAGGAAATAGCAATCCACTCCAGTATTCTTGCCTGGAAAATTCTACGGACAGAGGAGTCTGGCAGGCTACAGTCCATGGGGCTGCAATCAATATATTACATTTAGAGTAGTGTTCACCATTTATTCTTACTAAAAGTTACTTTTTCTAGATACAGTTCAAGGAGATAGAGACATGGCCTCTTCTCCCCATCTGCCATCTTGCCTTGAGTCGGGAATAAGCCAACTTCTCCATTAGACTCAGATTAAGACCTTTGAAGGTTGTTTTAGAGAGTGGCCGGTTATTTACCAGAACCTATGGCTTCCTCCTAGACTGTATTTTCCAGTTTCACTTGTGGTTTGGAGTGTCACGTGACTGAGTTTTAACCACTGGAATTTGAGCAACTGTGTACCACTTTTAGTCCAGTCCATGAACACCTCCCACATGAAGTCCTCTGTGCTTTCCCCTTCTGCAGCTTCAAGCCAGTGAGCATGGTAACCTTGGGAGACATGTGTTGAAAATAACAGAACAGACCTTACAAAAAGCCTGAGTCCCCACATCATCACACACTGATCAGAAGTAACCATTTCAGACTTTATGAGCGAGAAATAATTTTCTATTGTGTTTGGACCATCATACATTTGAGTGGTTTATTTGTTATATCAGTTGATATGACCCTAACTGATACTGAGGCTCTATACTGACAAGAGTTAGTGTCTTCTGTCATATGTAAAGTAAATGCTAAACATGTCCAACAAAAGTCCAATTTTCCATGTGATAACTACTTTCATTAAGAAAAAAATCAAAAGCAAAGGCTAAATTAATCAAATCCTTTATGATTATAAAGTGGAAGTGGGAAATAGATTCAAGGGATTAGATCAGATAGACAGAGTGCCTAAAGAACTATGGATGGAGGTTTGTGACATTGTACAGGAGGCAGGGATCAAGACCATCTCCAATAAAAAGAAATGCAAAAAGGCAAAATGGTTGTCTGAGGAGGCCTTACAAATAGCTGTGAAAAGAAGAGAAGCAAAAAGCAAAGGAGAAAAGGAAAGATTTGAATTCAGAGTTCCAAAGAAAACCAAGGAGAGATACGAAAGCCTTCCTCAGTGATCAGTGCAAAGATATAGAGGGAAACAATAGAATGGGAAAGACTAGAGATCACTTCAAGAAACTTAGGGATACCAAGGGAAGATTTCATGCAAAGATGGGCACAATAAAGGACAGAAATGGTATGGACCTAACCGAAGCAGAAGATATTAAGAAGAGGTGGCAAGAATACACAGAAGAACTGTACAAAAAAGTTCTTCATGATCCAGATAATCAGGATGGTATGATCATTCACCTAGAGCCGGACATCCTGGAATGCAAAGTCAAGTGGCCCTTAGGAAGCATCACTACGAACAAAGCTATTAGAGGTGATGGAATTCCAGTTGAGCTATTTCAAATCCTAAAAGATGACGTTGTGAAAGTGCTGCACTCAAGATGACAGCAAGTTTGGAAAACTCAGCAGTGGCCACAGGATTGGAAAAGGTCAGTTTTCATTCCAACCCCAAAGAAAGGCAATGCCAAAGAATGCTCAAACTACCGCACAATTGCACTCATCTCACATGCTAGCAAAGTAATGCTCAAAATTCTCCAAGCCAGGCTTCAACAGTATGTGAACTGTGAACTTCCAGATGTTGAAGCTGGATTTAGAAAAGGCAGAGGAACCAGAGATCAAATTGCCAACATCCATTGGGTCACTGAAAATGCAAGAGAGTTCCAGAAAAACATCTATTTGTGCTTTATTGACTATGCCAAAGCCTTTGACTGTGTGGATCACAACAAACTATGGAAAATTCTTAAAGAGATGGGAATACCAGATCACCTGACCTGACTCTTGAGAAATCTGTATGCAGGTCAGGAAACAACAGTTAGAACTGGACACGGAACAACAGACTGGTTCCAAATAGGAAAAGGAGTACGTCAAGGCTGTATATTGTCACCCCACTTATTTAACTTACATGCAGAGTACATCATGAGAAACGCTGAGCTGGATGAAGCTGGAATCAAGATTGCTGGGAGAAATATCAATAACCTCAGATATGCAGATGACACCACCCTTATGGCAGAAAGGGAAGAAGAAGTAAAGAGCCTCTTGATGAAAGTGAAAGAGGAGAGTGAAAAAGTTGGCTTAAAGCTCAACATTCCGAAAACTAAGATCACGGCATCCAGCCCCATCACTTCATGGCAAATAGATGGGGAAACAGTGAGAGACTTTATTTTGGGGGGCTCCAAAATCCCTGCAGATGGTGACTGCAGCTATGAAATGAAAAGACCCTTGCTCCTTGGAAGAAAAATTATGACCAACCTAGACAGCATATTAAAAAGCAGAGACATTACTTTGCCAACAAAAGTCCGTCTAGTCAAAGCTATGGTTTTTCCAGTAGTCATGCATGGATGTGAGAGGTGGACTATAAAGAAAGCTGAGCATGAAAGAATTGATGCTTTTGAACTGTGGTGTTGGAGAAGACTCTTGAGAGTCCCTTGGACTGCAAGGAGATCCAACCAGTCCATCCTAAAGGAATCCAGTCCTGAATTTCCATTGGAAGGACTGATGCTGAAGCTGAAACTCCAATACTCTGGCCACCTGATGCGAAGAACTGACTCACTGGAAAAGACCCTGATGCTAGGAAAGATTGAAGGCAGGATGAGAAGGGGATGACAGAGGATGAGATGGTTGGATGGCATCACTGACTCAAAGGACATGAGTTTGAGTAAACTCCGGGAGTTGGTGATGGACAGGGAGGCCTGGTGTGCTGCAGTCCATGGGGTCGCAAAAAGTCAGACACAATGGAGCAACTGAATTGAACTGAAATATTATGACATATTTTTTTATTTGTTTATTGTTGGCTTCCCATCACTAGAATATAAGCCCCAGAAGAACAAGAACCTTGTGCATTTTTGTTCATGGCTCCATCCCCTGGAGCTACAACAATGCTTGGCACGTCACAGATGTTCAATAAATATTTGTTGAATTAATGAGTGGTTCTACTGCTAAGAATGAAGTGAATAAATAAAAAGTTGTTTAAAAGGTCATTGACCTAGAAAAGAAAGTATCTAAGGCCATGAGTTTAGTGCTGGGTCTAACATCCAGTTAAGCCATCACCAGCGCCCACGTTCCATTTGTGTTGACATCGATCTGTAAAGCAAAGAGTTGGACATGACTGAGTGACTGAACTAACTAAATTTGCATGGTAGAGATAGTGTCTTGAGTTACTGGTGCCACGATTATGGGTTTATTCTGCCTACTAGGTAACCCCTTAGGCACTCTTTCTGGAAAGAATATGTCTAACAGACTGATGCCTGGACACCTGCTCTATCCAAAGACCCTGAGAAGAATGAGTAGATTTAATAAAGTTCAAGAACATTGATGGGTTTTTTTTTTTTCCCAGAGCTTTAGACAGTGGTTCCTGCCCACCCTGGGCTCCAGTAGCGATGCTGATGGGTCCCTGAGTGAAGAGTAGAGACTGCACTGATCCCTCGAACCTGCCTTTCAGCTTCAAACTTTTGGAACTGTCTTCCTAAACTTCCCTAAACCCCAAGGGGAACACAGACAAGAAACCCCTGGAAGGCTCCTTGGCCACCCTTCCCACCAGCCACTTCCTTCCTTGAGAGGAGCTTGGAGTGTTGGAAAGGTCATGGTTTCTGGAACCAGCAGACCAAGGTTTGACTCTTGGGAAGGCTTCTCCCTGTTATCACTCCCGTTTCACAGATGAGAGCTGGAGACTGATTCCAGAGCCTGCTTTGAATCAAGCTATTGGGATGTGGTGAGATGTCATGGTCCAGGCAGAGAGTACTATGTGGTAGAAAGGATGACAGCCTTAACACACAGCTCTGCCTTCATGAGCAAGGTATGCCCCCTCCTTGTGCCCATTTCTTTATGTGTGAATTGGGATTGCAAAGCATCTACATCCTGGGCCCACCGCGAAGCTGAAATAGGACAGTATTTGTGAAACACTTGGGATAGTGCCTGCCCACAGAGTATTCTTCTTATACTTATTTTGGAATTCAGGAGCGCCGAGTGACCTCAGCCCTGTGGTCAACAACACTTTTTGTTAGTTTCCCCACAGAAGGGACAGATGGCAGTGGTCTGAAGATTCTTTGGGGTTTCACCTGGGAGGAGAACAGTCATCTCACCTGGAGCCTTTGCTGTCTCAGGGGACCACAGGTCAGCATCCCCGTGGCCTTCTGGCAGATCCGTAGTGCTCTGTCCTCAAATGAGCCTCCATCAGAGGAAGGACCTCAGCCCTTGATTGGACCCTTCTTCCGAGGGCAAAGCAAACACTGAGCAAGAGAGAGGAACCCTTTGCTGATCGTTGGGCTCATAGGGCCTGTGTACAGAGGAGAGTTGGGCCAGAAGCCAGGAGATTCTGGTTTGATTTGCTCAGCCTCGTGGGAGGAAGCGTGGCATTCCCCAAAGTCAAGGATTTGGCCTTTGGAGCCAGACATGCCCAACTATGCATGCCACTCAGCCACTTCAGAAAGTCTCCAGTGCATTCTGCCTCAGTTTCCTCATCTGTAAAATGTGACTTTTGATGGTACTTACCTTACAGGAGTGTTGTTAGACCTGTGTGGGATCAGAAAGTACAAATACTTTGCATTGTAGAAGCTCTCAATCTATTTCTGAGAACATTTTTTCCTCACATACAAAATAGGCATAGGACTTGAAAGATTCCAGCGCTAGAAAAGGTTATCACTGGAAAGTAATTCTCTCTCCCATTCTTGAACCCCTGGCCCCATACAGTGTCTCCAGAGGGATCCATGATTATCAGTGTCTTGTGTAAACTACCAAAAATATAAATATTCTCTCTATATACCAGCACAGGAGTTATATGTATGTATATATGACAGATATACATTACTTTTTTTGCAAAAGTGAAAATGTCATACAGTTTAACCTAAATGGTGTGTATAAGCGATGCTAGACTGTTAAACACATTGTCTCACATTTTGTTTATTTTCATTTTTTAGCCTGATAGTCAATCCTAAAGGCTATCAACCCTGAATATTCACTGGAAGGACTGATGCTGAAGCTCCAATACTTTGGCCACCTGATACAAACAGCCGACTCATTGGAAAAGACCCTGATGCTGGGAAAGATTGAAAGCGGGAGGAGACAACAGAGGATGAGATGGTTGGATGGCGTCACTGACTCAATGGATATGAGTTTGAGCAAGCTCTGGGAGACAGTGAAGGACAGGGAAGCCAGTGTGCTGCAGTCCATGGGTCGCAAAGAGTCAGTCGGGCATTGCATAGTGACTGAACAACAACAAACCCTGATAGTATTTTTTGGAAACCGTTCTGTGCCTCTTCTTATGGATATATCTCATTCTTTTTAACAGTCATGTAGTATCCCAGCTTTTGAAGATAGACCTTAATTGTATCTTAATTTATTTAAACAGCTGCCTTTTGATGGCAGGCGTCTGGGTTTTCATATCATCTATGGAGAAAGGGAAAGCCCCGCCCCTGGGCACCCTCCATCCCCCAGACCCCAGGCCAGCCTCCCAGCCTCCAACACCTGTTACTTCCTTTCTGTTTGCTGACTCCCTGGAGGGCCCATTTTCTCACTACAACTGTGCTAGACCAAGTTTGGGGCTCCTACTCTTGGCCTAAACATGCCTTAGATCTCTTCATAACTCAGCTTGTAAGTTGAGGCCCCTTAATTTGGCCCACAGGACTCTTTAACGCCTTTTAAACCCCATTAAACCCATGTAATGAGTTTCCCCTTGCGGTGCTCCTGGCCGTGAAAGCTGAGAGCCGGGGCCCAGGCCTCCCACCTGTTGTAGAGATTAGGCTGTGCCTGAGAGGCCATGGGGCTGGTGGGGCGGGGTCGGTGGGAGCTCTGTGGTCAGCCCTGCCTTCCTCCTGGCTGAAGAGGGTGAGTGGGTGCTCCTGAGCCCTGGGCGGGCATTCTTCCCGGGTGTCAGGGCCCTGGGGTGGCTCTGGCACTTTCAGCTCTTAGACCTCCAATGGTGTACGGAGGAGGTGGGAACCCCTTTGCTGGGGTGTGGGGAGAGGACCAAAGCTGGCAGTGAGGTGGGAGTCACATGCTCCAGTAGGATAGAAGGGACTTCCTCTCTTTAGAGAACATGGAAGCACCGGGCTGGCTGTCTAATTGAGACTTCTGAAATTCCTGCCCTCAGCATGTTAGTGAGTGCTCCAGAATCTTCTTTCCATGGCTGCCCATTACATAAGCTTTATATCTCATTCTTCTAAATGGCAGGTAGTATTCAAGCTTTCCTTTGGAGAGACCTGCCTTTCCCTCTGTCACACACAGTCCGTGTGGAGCCACCTCCTACTTCCTGGCCTGGCCGTGTGACCCAGGGCTAACCAATCAAGGCTGTTACCTATTGTGATTGGTTCAGGAGTAGCCTCTGTCCAGTCTTGTGATTGGTTAAGGGATGGGCATTGACCTAGGTCAGGCAAATCAGAATATTTAATCCCTCGGCCACAGTAACTGTTTATAGAGATGGACACAGGACCCAAATGTAGTCCAAAGAGATTCAATTCCAGAACTATATGGGAGTAATTAGAGGAAAGAGATGCACTCTTTCCAGGGGGTTAACAGAGGAGGACATGGCAGCTTGGAGTGCCACAGGCCAAGTTGTCACTATGGGGATAAGTCTGCTTAAGGTGGGTTAAGATGGAAGAAAATAAGGCTGAGAGGGACAAAGTGTAATGTTGTGGCCTGATGACATCTTTTAGCTTCTGGATCCAGCCATACCTGAAGGCTTTATATTTTACATGAGTAATTAAGTTCTCTTTTTGACTTATGTAATGTTGAGTTTAGTTTGTGGGTTTCCTTCAGTCTGCCTACACTGAAACATATAATCCACCCAGAGAGTGGCCTCAACCTACCCTTCTTTGCTCTTTCCTGGCCAATGTCCCTTCACCTAGTCCTAGAATCTGCCTTTGACATACTTTCTCTTCGTTGCTCAGTCCTTTCTCTCTACTTGGTAAACCATTTCCCATGCCCTCTCAACATGTCCTCATCAGCTAACATATAACTCTGTACATAGAGCTCTCCATTCTGGGAGGGTTTTTTATGCTCCTGTTAACACCAAACTTGCCAGTTTCAAGGAGCTTGTAATCCAGTAAGAGTGGTTTAGCACAAAGTGGATGCTCAATAAAAAATGAATGATTGTCCATATGTTCGTCCTCTATGTCTGTGTCTCTATTTCTGCTTGCAAACAGTCCCACTCGTACCATTTCCAGACTCCACACTAACACACAGTATCATGCAGGTAGGAGATAGCAGAGCTCCATTTTAACCATCTGGCTCCCAACTCCTGATTTTAGCCACATACTGTTGGCTTGCAGCTTAAAGCCCGCGCAGAGGGATGATTTAAATGGGTGAAGTATTTGGGGGTGTATTGGATGGGAAAATGTGCATTTAAAATAAATAGAAGTGTGGGACTTCCCTGGTGGTCCAATAGTAAGGAATCCATCTTGCAAGGCAGGGGATGCAGGTTTGACCTTAGTTTGGAGGACTAAAATCCCACATACTGTGGAGGAGCAACTAAACCCATGTGCTGCAACTACTGAGCCAGTGCCCCACAACTAGAGAGTCCGTGTGCTGCGCAGAAAGAGCTCTCAGGACTCAACAAAGAACCTGCATGCTGCATGAAGCAATTGCATGCTTCATCAAGACCTGATGAAATAAAGCCAAATAAAGAAATAGATAAATAAATATTAAAAATATGAAATAAGTAAAAGTGATTTCTCCTTCTGTAGATCCTAAAATACATCATGAGTCCCCCCAAAATAGATAAAGCATTGATTCACATACAAGCCTCAGTACCGAAGTGAGGCTCCTTTGTCCGTTAAGAATTTGGTTACTACCCATTCAAGCTAGTTATAGGGGCCCAACAAGAAATATCAGGCAGTGGGGAGAGGTCTCCTTGGAGGAGCAGGTGGTCCAGAAAAAAAATATCTTCTGGGAGGACATTGACCCTGAGTGACAGTTTCATTGGTTGCTGCCCACTGTTTGGCCATGGATATTATGACTTCATGAGGAGTCCCTGGGTTGGTACAACCTTATGAAAGACCCTAAGCAAGAATGTCCCACCTGAGCCCTTTCCCCATTCCCAACGCTCAAAATTGTGTTGTTGTTGTTCAGTCGCTAAGTCATGTCCGACTCTTGGCGACCCCGTGAACTGCAGCATGCCAGGCTTCCCTGTCCTTCACCAACTCCCAGATCTTGCTCAAATTCATGTCCATTGAGTCGATGATGCCATTCAAATATCTTGTCGTCTGTTGTCCCCTTTTCCTCCTGCCTTCAATCTTTCCCATCATCAGGGTCTTTCCCAGTGAGTCAGCTCTTTGCATCAGGTGGCCAAACAATTGGAGCTTCAGCATCAGTCCTTTCAGTGAGTATTCAGGGTTGAATTTCTTTGGGACTGTCTGGTTTGATCTCTTTGCAGTTCAAGGGACTCTCAAGAGTCTTCTCCAGCACCACAATTAGAAAGCATCAATTCTCTGGCTCTCTGCCTTCTTTATAGTCCAATTCTCACATCCATACGTGACTACTGGAAAAACTATAGCTTTGACTACACAGACCTTTGAGGGCAAAGTGATGTCTCTGCTTTTTAACATGCTGTCTAGATTTGTCATAGGTTTTCTTCGAAAGAACATGTTTTAATTTCATCACTGCAGTCACTGTCTGCAGTGATTTTCGAGTCCAAGAAAATTTTTTTAAAAATTGTGAGCAAAGTAAAATGGTTGTTTCAAGCTGCTGGATTTGGGGGTCATACATTATGTGCCAATAGTAACTGGAACAGGATTCAAAGCTTTATGAGAACTGTTTGGAAAGCTTTAGATGGCATGTAGATGAGGGGAAAGGACTCGAGGTACAGGAGGTACCTACATGTCCAGGTGAGCCTGACTCAAAGGGCTGAGGGTGCTGAAGGTCATAGGCAAGAGACCGCCCTAGGTGTGCTTAGGGCTTATTTCTTGGCTCACTGGAAGGACAGATTAACAGGATGTGACAGAGGGGGTTCAAGGCAAGACTGATTGGCCACTCATAGCCTCCTGAGGCATTCTGAGCAGTGGTTAGATGACTTTGGCTTCAGCAAGACCAAGTTGAAGTACCAGCTCTGCCATGCCCACCTGTGAGCCTCTGTTTGCATACTTTGCTGTCTATGTTTTACTTTCTTCATGTGTAAAATGGGACTCAGATTTGCCTAATAAGTATATGTCTGGCTGGGTTTCCAAGGGGGCTCAGTGGTAAAAGAATCCCCCTGCCAAGCAAAAGACACAGGTTTGATCCTTGGGTCATGAAGATCCTCTGGAGAAGGAAATGGCAACCCACTCCAGTATTCTTGTTTGGGAAATCCCGTGGATGGAGGAGCCTGGAGGGCTATAGTGCATGGGGTCACAAAAGGGTCAGACACAACTTAGAGACTTAACAACAGCAACAATAGGTCTGGCTGGAGGATGCAATTAGATCATGAATATGAAGGGCTGGAACTATATGTGTTATTCAAATTGCCATGTGAAATTCAGGGATCTGGTTCTCAACCTTCCAGGATCAGGAGCTCAGTATTAAAACAGACTCGCATTAACCAGCATTGGAGTCTGATGTATAAACTGGCAAGTGGACAAACTAAAGGACCGTCAGAAATACAGTTAACAGAGAGCATGGTCACGTGGGCAAAGCAGAGCACCCCTTTCTGAACGAGTACTCATGGGAGTCCATATTCTAATGAGATGGTTGCTATGGAGACTATACAGCGGCAAGAGAGTGGCTTAGAATCATGTTGCAGCCAGCCTGAGACCTGTCACTTCTCCAGGAGAGCCTCCCACAGGGAAACACAGTGTTAGGTCTGCCAGGTCATGATGGCCTCTTCCTTATACTCCTTGACTTGTGACTTTCTAGGTCTTCCTTTTTATGTCATCTAAGCCAGTGTGGCCTAGATTTTGATTGTTCCTGTTGGGAGATAATTCTCCAGGGGTCTGTTACATTTCTGCACATCTTGGAAGGGACTGTTGGAAGATGGATTTAGTGTCCTTCCCCCAAAACAAAAGGCAGCCATGTTTACTGCCCACTAGAAAAGATTCTAGTCCCCTACGCGTGGAGTTCCGCTCCTACACTGCAATTCCCTGCCTGGACAGGTCTCTATCTGGCTAATCTGTATCATCACCCCCACGGGATTCGGGACAAAGGGAATCATTGGAAATACGCTGCCGGCTGTGCCATAAGTCATAACGCTCTTTGTCTCTGATCCAGGTGTCTTGTGCCCTCTGCCAGCATCCATGAAATTGGCAAGCTAACTTGTTAACTAGCAAGTGGGTAACAGCCTGGATGAGAACATTGGGTGTTCCCAAATTCTCCTGCCCCATTGTACACTGACAGCCCTAAGCCGTTTGCAAAGAGAGGCTTACTGACCCCTGGCCTGTAGAGTGAACTATGTAATGCTGGGGAACCTATCCTACATCAGTGCCAAGTTCTTGGGGGCACTTTGCTGTCACTTGAATGAACCGCTAATGCAATAAAATGATATTTGTCTGACTCTCCATTTCAGCGCACCACTTTCCCCTCTATCTCTGCCTGGGCTTCTCCCTCCCCACCCACCAGCCTCCACCACAATCCATCTACCCAGCTCTGCAATGCCCCATGGGCCCTCCAGTCAGTCTCTGAGACCGCAGTAGGGGAAAATGGTGGCTGCCTTTCACCAGAGGGTGTGATCAATGCTACTGTGTTTTTCTTGACTGCTTCTCTATTTTTCCTGGCACGGGCCCTGAGAGCGGAGTGCTTTGTGGCTGTGTCAGCGCCAATTATTAACGTGAATATCATCATTGGTGGCTGTTCCTGCGCCTGGTGGTGCAAATTGCGCCGCTCCTCAATGATCTCTGTAATTAACTCCAGTGATTCACTGTGTACACCCATTGTGCTCTTTTCAAGGCTGGCGACATCCATTTACACGAGGAGCTAAGAAACAAGTATTTCTGAGGCCTCCCTTTGGAGGAATTTCTCAAGCACTCACCCACCCATCCTCTCCCTAAAGAAACAGCCTGACCTTATCCCACCCTCACCTCCTGTTGGAAAATCTGGCCCTTGAAGCTTGGTCTTTGAGAAAGATCTAAGGGTTTTGGTCCCCTCTTCTTTCAAGAGAGATACTTGGGGCTGTGCACATCCCTTATTTTTCACTATATCCAATGCCTAAAACAGCACCTGGCATTTAGTATACCCTCAAGAAATGTCCTTTCTGAATTGGTGACTTTTCCTTCCCAATTTTAGCTGCCCAAATGGACAGAAACTTAGAAGAGCAATTCTGTCTGGGGCTATTTTCCCCCCTGGGGGACATTTGGCAACATCTAAGGATATTTGGGGTTGTCACAAACAGAGGGATGCTGCTACTGGCATCCAGTCAGTACCAAGGTTGCTACCAAGGATCCTACAAAGCACAGGACAGCCCCCACAAGAAAGGTTTATCTGGGCCCAAATGGTGCCAAGGTGCAGAAGCCTTGGCTTAGAAGATGCCACCCTCAGTTCATGTTGCCCTGAATTTATTCATGTTGGTGTTTGGTTGGTTTTGAGAAAGCCCAGAGATGGTTTCTGAAGCCCCGGCATGACTGACATTTTATTGCCTGGATTTTATGTGAACGGCTGCTAATGAACACGGCCTGCCTTGATGACTCTGCAGAGGGTACCATTCAAACGAACCAATTATGAAGGATTTTTTAATGTAAACTTTTAACCAGGTAGCCTGAGGGCTTGCTGAGCATAAAAGTACAATTTAGAAAACATGAGGTTTTCTGAGGTTCTGGGAGGCCCCGGCAGAATTGATGCAAGCGCTTATGCAGCAGGGCTGGGAACACAGTTTTCTGAAGTCGAACAGCAGCTTTGGCCATTGAGTTACCCCCAAAAGTCATCCCCAGCAAAGAGGGTCAGAGGTTCTGCTGCTTGGAGAGGAGCTGGTCACCAGGGGGCAGGCCGGTCTGGAGGGTGGGGCAGTGGGCGGGTAGTGAGGGGGATTCCTGGCTGTCTTCTCCCCAAGTTTGTCCACTTAACTGGCTGATTCCCAGGGAACTGCTGACTCATGGCTCTCCTACCTTTAGCCAGATGGCTGGGGGGTTAGGTAACCTAATGATTCATACCCTCCTTCCTTTGGCAGTTGTCTGCTCTGACACCTGTGTATCACCCATAAGAAGCTGGAATTCAGGTCAATCGGGGTAATAGAAAGACCCAAGGATTTCCACGGATTTCTCTTGTTTCTCTTCTTCCTGCCTCTCCCTGGCTAGAAAAGGGGCTTCCTCTTGGGGATTTGCTAAAGATCCCCTCTTTCTTCTACTTCCTGTAGTGTCCTTTCTTCTCCTGCTCCCCGCTTCTCCCTGCTTTTCCTGGAGAGCTATCCACTCCTGAATTCTTCATTTTCTCTCTGCCACTTGGTGCCATATTACGCTTCCCTAGGTCCTTTGCTTTACAGATCGATGTCAACACAAATGGGACGTGGGCGCTGGTGATGGCTTAACAGGATGTTAGACCCAGCATTAAACTCATGGCGTTAGATACTTTCTTTTCTAGGTCAATGACCTTTTAAACAACTTTTTATTTATTCATTTCATTCTTAGCAGTAGAACCACTCATTAATTCAACAAATATTTATTGAACATCTGTGATGTGCCAAACATTGTTGTAGCTCCAGGGGATGGAGCCATGAACAAAAATGCACAAGGTTCTTGCTCTTCTGGGGCTTATATTCTAATGAGGAGAAGCCAACAACAAAGAAATAAAAAAATATGTTATAATATTTCAGTTCAATTCAGTTGCTCCATTGTGTCTGACTTTTTGTGACCCCATGGACTGCAGCACGCCAGGCCTCCCTGTCTATCACCAACTCCCGGAGTTTACTCAAACTCATGTCCTTTGAGTCAGTGATGCCATCCAACCATCTCATCCTCTGTCATCCCCTTCACCTCCCATGTTCAACCTTTTCTAGCATCAGGGTCTTTTCAAATGAGTCAGTTCTTCGCATCAGGTGGCCAGAGTGTTGGAGTTTCAGCTTCAGCATCAGTCCTTCCAATGGAAATTCAGGACTGGATTCCTTTAGGATGGACTGGTTGGATCTCCTTGCAGTCCTAGGGACTCTCAAGAGTCTTCTCCAACACCACAGTTCAAAAGCATCAGTTCTTTCATGCTCAGCTTTCTTTATAGTCCAACTCTCACATTCATGCATGACTACTGGAAAAACCATAGCTTTGACTACACAGACCTTAGTTGGTAAAGTAATGTCTCTGCTTTTTAATACGCTGCCTAGGTTGGTCATAAATTTTCTTCCAAGGAGCAAGCATCTTTTAATTTCATGGCTGCAGTCACCATCTGCAGTGATTTCAGGTGGTGATAAATGCCTGGAAAAAAAGAAGCAAGATGAAGGATTAAAGATGGATGCTGCTGTAGGTATTATTTCAGATGGAGCACATAGGGAAACTTCTCTGACAAGGAGAGCAGAGATCATTTTTGAATAAAATCTTCCTATTACTCTAATATTTAAAATGGTTAAAAGTGGAGATACTTTGGTGAGGGATTAGAGAATAGGGAGATGGACATAGATGGAGTGGTCCAGAAGACCTTGTTGGAGAGGTAGCATTTTGTATGGGAGCCGAAAAAAATAGAAGGAACCAGGTTTTGGAAAGTAACTTTATTTTTAAAGTGAAAATAAATTGAACATGGTAAAAAAAATTTATTCAAACAGTAGGGAAGATATAAAGGAGAGTATTCTAATCTCCTGGCTCCTTTGCCCCAAAGACAATCCTGTTACAGTTTCATGTGTCTCCTTCCAAGGATATTTTGTATGTATGTAAGCATTTACGGTAACTTTGTCTTCATCACCCTTTTTAAAAACCAATAGTAACCTATTGTACCCAACATTCTGCACCTTAATTTTTGAAATTTGAAATCATATGGTGGAGATTTTTTCTGTATTAGCTTGTCAAAATTTGTTTCATTCTTACAACACCGGAGTGGTAGTCCACTGTGGAACTGACTTTTTACTTATGCAGCCAGGCTCCTATTCCTGGTATTAGCTGGTTTCCATTTGCAAATGTGTCTCTATCTACTGGATACATATTAAGAGAAATAAATACATTTATTAAATATATTAATTAGCTATATCTGTTGGACAAATTTCTAGAAGTAGAATTGGCTGGGTCAAAGAGGATGCCTGCTTTCCATTTGGATGGATATTGACAATTTGCCCTGTAGAGGAATTATACCCATTTATCTTCCCTGATAATTTACAAAGCTACAGTGTTTTTTTAAGTGGATGGGTTATAGTTATTTATTTAGTTTTACTGTTTATTTATTTATTTATCTTTTTGGCCATGCTGTGCAGCACATGGGATCCTAGTTCCTCGACCAGGGATCAAACCCATGCCCCCTGTACTGGAAGCATGGAGTCTTAACCACTGGACTGCCAGGGAAGTCCTAGTACAATGTGTTTTTAAATGTTTTGATCTCTTTTTGTCTAACTGATTGGTGAAAAATATCTCAGTTTGTTTTAATTTTCATTTTATGAGCCCTTCACAAGTTTGAACATCTTCGGAGGTCTGGAAGGGCTGTTGTCTTTCTTGTTCTGTTGTCTAGTCAGGGAATGTCAAGTCAAGAGGCCTATTGGGTGTCCCAGTGGAGACAGAAAGAAGGCATCCAGATACTCAAGTTAGAGCTCAGGTGAAACTTTCTAAACTATGGCTATCATTCTGGAAGTCAGTAGTATATAGATAGTACTGTGGAATGAATGAGCTTACCTAAAGAGGAATGAACAAAATAGTGAGAAGGAGGCTGAGGACTCAACCTGGGGCTCTCATCCATCCAGAGGTTGGGTGGAGAAGGAGGGTCAACCTAAGATGGAGAAGCAGCTGAGAGAGACGGAGGAAAGTAGGTAGGAAATAGAAGCTGCCAAGAAAAGACAGTGGCTCGGAAGGGACCAAGGGGTCAACCATGAAGTCAAGGAAAAGAAGAAGGTAGATACTCTTTACATTTGACCACATGGGGTCATTGATAAACTTGAGGTCAAGTTTGTTGAAGTGATGACAAAGTTAAATTAGACTTGATCAAAGAAGTGGAGTTGGGACTTGGACGTAACACTTGCAAGGTATTTTGCCAAGATGAGAATTAGGATAATAGGTTGTAGTTGGATAGAGATAGGGATCAAAGTCAATCTTTTGGTTTTTTTTTTTTTTGAGATGGGAGATACTGAGGAAGTGTCTTTGCAGGTGGAAATGATCCAGGAGAAAGGGTTGCTGATGTGTGTGAGTATGTATAGCTGGGAGGGCAGACTCTTAGAAGGGGAGGGATTCAGGAACAAGTGGAGGTGGCCCTGAGTGGCAGGAGAGACATGTCTTCAACTGTATTTTGAAGCAAGAAAGAGAATGGGGTTCAAAAGTAGGCAAGTTTGAGGGTGTGGGTGGTGGGAGATGAGAAAACACGAATCCAGTTGCTTGCATTTCCTTCATAAAGAAGGAAGCAGGATGTTCAGACTAGGGTGAGTGGAGGGGGTGTGATACAAAATCCACAATCAAGTAGCAAGTGTGAAGTGGGCATCCCCCTGAGCAGGACAGGGACCTCTCCCGGGAGCCGGGATGAAAGTGCCAGGCTTGTTTTAACGCCTTGGAGCCTTGCTGGACTTCAGGCAGCTCTGCAACTGAGAAGCAAATCCAGAGGCTTTGTGTTGTACAGAGTGGTTAATTTCGAGGTGTCTGATCTCGATGCTGTTCATGGAGTTATTTATGTCTGAGATGATGAAAATTCCCTCCCCCTACTTCTGGGCCCATAAAAAGTGTGGGGAAGTGGTCAACATACCAGCCTGCGTTCCTGGGTCGTGTGGATTACCGCTGTCACGGGCGTGTTTCGCGCCCCCATCCATCTTCCGCCCAGACTTCCCAGCTCACGCCTGTCAGGACGGGGCAATGACCCCTGCTGAGGCCGGGTTCCCGGCTTTGGGCACCATGTGGGCCTGAACACAGCTTGTGAGCAAGTGCTTTTAATAAGCGTCAAGTTCCCCAGTTTCTCCTCTTTCCCGGCCTCCTTCTTATCGTCTAAAGACAGCAGACCCCGGCCCCCACTGAGCGTGGGATATGGTTTCCTACCTAAGCACACACTCGCCACGGGATGGGGTATGTCCTGGGTCCACGGGGGTCCTGGGCGTGTGGTGTTTTGTTACTGCATTCTACACTGACTAGATTCCTATTTTCTGGAAAATCCTGTTCAAGGAAAAGTATGGGAGGAGGCTTGTCTGAGACACCCCCAATCCCCCCCACTACCCCACCATTGTGGGTCTTTTCAGCTTTGCCATTTTTTAAAAAAATAATTTTATTTATTTATTTTTGGCTGTGCTGGGCCTTCATTGCTGTGCGGGCTTTTCTCTAGTTGTGGCGGGGACTACTTTCTAGTTGCAGTGTGAGGGCTACTCACTTCAGTGGCTTCTCTTGTCGCAGAGCACGGGCTTTAGGGCACGGGGGCTTCAGTAGTTGTGGCACAGAGGCTCCATACTTATGGTCCCCGGACTCTAGGGGACAGGCTCAGTATTTGTGGCGCATAGGTTTAGTTGCTCTGAGGCATGTGGGATCTTCCCCGACCAGGGATTGAACCTGTGTCTCCTGCATCCACCTGGCAGGTGGATTCTTTACCACTGAGCCACCAGGGGAGCCCTGGGCTTTGCCATTTTGACAAAGGCCCCTCATCTCACTGGATCTGTCTGTTCATCTATAAAATGGGAGTGATTGTATCTGCCTCGAATATCTATTGTGGGTTTGTGTGTATGTGTGAAATTTAAGTGAGAGGAGGAACGCAAATTTGCATTTTCACCAAGAATTATTTTAAGTTTTTTTTTTTTTTTTCGGTCATGCCACATAACATGTGAGATCCTAGTTCCCTGACTAGAGATTGAACCTATGTCCTCTGCACTGGAAGCATGGAGTCTTAATCACTGGACTGCAAGGGAAGTCCCATCAATGATTATTTTTATTAGTTGTCTCTCCATCTCCTGATACCTTCCTTGTCCCAAATACAGAGCGTCTAGCAGAGCCTGACACATTCTAAGTTTTCAGTAAATGTTTGGGAGACTTAATGAATGAACAGAAGAGGTGAATGTGTTGGTAGGTAAACCTACGTACGTAATAATGGTTATAGCTAAGGAACACTTAATACTTGCAGGCACTCGGTAAGAATCTTACAGCACAAGGTCATTTATTCCTCATAGAGGTAGATGGTTATGCTCCCATTCTACAGATAAGAAAACAGAAGTTCAGCAAGACTGAATTACCTAAGGGAGGTCTCCCACCATGTAAGTGCTGGAGCAGAGACGTGAACCTAGGACTTTCTCGTTTCAGAAGCCATGCTCTTGAGCACTGTGGTGTCATCCTGTGTGTTTGACAGCAGAGGGGACCACTTCGAAAACGACACTGAAGACCTGTGCTGAAATTATTTGTACTTTTGTGAGACTCAAAGAGGGTTGCTGTTGTTTAGCTGCTAAGTCATGTCTGACTCTTTGTGACACCATGGACTGTATCCTGCCAGACTCCCCTGTCCATGGGATTCCCCCGGCAAGAATACTGGAGTGGTAGCATTTCCTTCTCCAAGGGATCTGTCCAACCCAGGGATCAAACCTGCATCTTCTGCATTGGCTGGTGGAGTCTTTATTACTGAGCCACCAGGGAAGCCCTCAAAGAGTGTTACTTCTGTGTCAAAGATTGGCCTCTGACAACATGCATAACCATGGGTTGACTGAGTAAATAAACTGCTTTGTGTTCCCAGGAAGAGGAAATGGAGTCTTGTGTGGCTGTACCTGGAGCCACTATGCTGGTTTGGACACAGACTAGCTAGGTGGGCTCAGCCATCCCATGTCTCCAGCTGTCTCGGTTCAGCTGGCTGGGGTGATGAATGCAGCAGGCCAAGCCACCAGAGCTGATTCCCTGCTGCCCACCCCAGAACAAGCAGAGCTGGGATTAAGTACGGATCCTTGAGGGCTTCCCAGGTGGCTCAGTGGTAAAGAATCTGCCTGCCAATGCAGGAGATGCAGGTTCGATCCCTGGGTTGGGAAGATCCCATGGAGGCAGACGTGGCAACCCACTCCAGTATTCTTGCCTGGAGAATCCTATGGACAGAGGAGCCTGGTGGGTGACAGTCCATGGGGTTGCAAAGAGTGGGACACAACTTAGTGACTAAACAACAGAGACAACAATAAGGGATCCTTGAGTTTTGGATTGTTTTCTTCTCTGTCTTGGTTGGGAGTGGGATGAGGTATGGGGGCAGTGGCCTTTGTATCTGCTGTCCTGACTCTTGGCTCCTAGGGGCCATTTGCTACCCAAGGTGGCCCATCAGACCAGGCAGTAGGAATTGCCTGTCTCACTGAGACCCTTGGCCAAGCTTCGGAGCATTGTCCCCTACAAGCTGGGTGGTCTCGATTCCCACTCAACCATTTACTTTCCAGTGGGTTGGGCAATGGAAGCAGGCACAGGTTTGCCTTCCTCAACCTTCCTCTGGCTTTTAGAGAATAGAGGGCTTTATCCTATGAACATGGGGTGCTGGCTGCAGAGAGAGCTGGGGGAGCTGAGATCTGAGCTTGAGCATGTAAGTGCAGTAGGACTGGATTCGTGGGAGATGGGACAAGCCTTCTCCATCCAGGAATGACAGCCCTGCACAGCCCACGGCGGGGGTGCACTCTTGTGTACTGTGCTGGCTGCCTGTTGTCTCGTTCTAATAAATTAAATCTGTTATATCATCACTGTTATATTCCTGAGACAAGCACTTCCAAGGCAGATTAGAAAGGAACTTAAGGGGATTAAAAGCTTCTCTTAGTGAAAAACAATGTTTCAGATGGGAAATCCATTTACCAATATGAATTTCAGCAGAAATGCATGTTTTCTTTAATGCATTGCTACTGCTCAAAGAAAGCGGGGTTTCCCCCCCACGCCTCCTTCCTCTGTTTTGCATAAGTTGTAATGTGGATTCTGTTGAGCGTAGCAAGCCTCTCAGGGAGATTGATGGCTTCCATAAAGTTTCACGAAAACATTTCTCCTTTGTTCACGGAGAAAAAGAAAAGTGTCTAATGGATTTGGAGTATTAAAAGAGTGTTGGTTTATACTGGAAACCAAGGGAAGTCTAGGAGTAAATACAGACACCAGAGGAAATGGATTAATTGGAGATGGAAACAGTCAATTCTCAGTTATCTGCCTGTGACTTATGTGTAAGAAGTTTAAAACAGGAGCAGAAAGCATCCCAGGGCTTCAGGAGCCCTGCCTGGCTGTCTATCACTGTGTCTACTCAGGGAATTGAAAGCCATTTTAATAACCTGGGCCCAATATAATTTGGAAGGTAATTCTGTGGCTGCAGTTATAAAAAAAAAATCACAGAAGGCAGTCCAAGGGATATGTAATTAATTTTTTTTTCCTGTGACTCCCAGGTTGGGATTCTCTACACCATTAGAAAGTTGACTTAACTTAAAATCATGAACTAGTTCCCTAAAGCTAACGTGGAGCTCTGATCTCAGGGGGGTTAGAAAACTTAGGACGACTGCTGGGTCAGGCCGCAGTACTCAGTGGCATGGAGATAATTTCTCCAGGAGGCTGGGGAGCCCTGTCTGTAGGAGTTGTGTGTGCATGTATGCTAAGTCGTTTCAGTTGTGTCTGACTCTTTGCAACCCTATGGACTGGAGCCCGCCAAGCTCCTGTGTCCATGGGATTCTCCAGGCAAGAGTACTGGAGTGGGTTGTTGTGCCCTCCTAAAGTGGATCTTCTGGACCCAGGGATCAAACCCGCTTCTCTGAAGTCACCTGCATTGGCTGGTGGATTCTTTACTTCTAACTCTACCTGGGAAGCCTGTAGAGCTGCTGTCTGGATCAGTTATAAGTCGTTGTCTGGACCCAGTGCTGACAGTTGGGTTTGGTGCGTTAGTGAGTAGTGTCTGTTCTAGGTGATTGTCAGGAGTCCCTGGGGGTGCCAAGTGCAAACTTTTCTCCCACAGTGGCCTATGGAGTTGGGTGTCTGTGACCAGGGCCAAGCATGAAAAACCCCTCCCTGACATTTAAGGAGACTGGAGTGATAGAGAGAGCTCTTTGGGTAGAGCTTCTTCTCAAGGAGTAGAAACTCATCACACCTGCTCAAGTCAGAGGTGTTTGCTGTAGGGATGCAACTCTTATGCACCTAAGGGAATGGAGAGAAGCTGGGGCTGGATACAGTCATGGACCAAACCTGCCTCTCTCTTCTTTCTTCTCTCCTTCTCTCCCTCCCTGCTTTCCTGCCTTCTCTCCAGCTCCTCTTTCCTTTTCTCTTGCCAGAAGTGACTGAGCCAGAGTCTCTCCAAGATCCATGCCTCAGCAGTATGTCTCCCCACCACCGCCCACCACACCCAGGCCTCTTTAACAGGTGACCACTGGCACTCCTTCCCAAAGCCAGGACATTCCTCATGCAAAGCTCCTCAGGGGCCCCTCCTTTCACCAGGAAGACCCTCATTTTGTCCATATTATGCTGCTGCTACATCTGGTGGAAGGCTTTGCCTCTTAAAAGGAGAGGCTGAACTTCTGGAGTTCATGTTCCTAATTGTCAGCTCTAATAAATAGCAATATTTGCTCACCATTATTGGGTGCTAACTAGGTGTCAGGCCCTGTGTTAAGGACTTGACATGGACTAGCTTGTTAAGCTTCAACAGCTCTGAAAGCTGGGTACTACCACCAGCCCATTTCAGAGCTGGGAAAATGAGGCTCAGAGAAGTGTAGTAACTTGTCTAAGGTCACACAGCTGGCATATGGAAAAGCAAGATGTGAACCCAGGACCTAGAGTCCACACTTTAATTGCAACATTATGGGGCCTTAATGAACTACTAACTGGAGTTCTGTGTGTGACTTCATCGAAGGCTATTTCCAGGTTGACCACGTCAGCCTGCAGCCCAAGAAGTCAGCTTTCTACAACCACATAGATGGAGGTGGAAAGAGTGGATTAAAAATGACACATACTGTGAGCTGACATCCAGGATTCTAGCCTCTGTGGGATTTCTTACCTGTGTTGCTGCAAATCCTCACCCCATCCCACTGACTCCCCCAGCTCCACGGTCCCCGTCCCATGGGCCACCACACATCCTTAGGCTCCTGCTGGAAAGCCCAGTGCTAAAATCTTGCTCAATTTTAATTACAGTTCCAAGCGCCTTGCTGTCAGCTGCCCTTCTGAAATTGTTTTAATTGAAGTTCCATGAATCCTGGCGAGTTCAGACGGAGTTCATCTCTAAAGCCCATCCTGATTTCATTAAAGATTTGATCTTTCTTTTTTCACCAATAAAACATTTATTATCGTTATCTGTTTCGTAACCATTTTCTTTCTCCAAAGAATTGGGGGGAGGGGGGAATCAACCTCGTCTTCATGCCAATAAACCTAAGGAATCATCTGTTGATTTTTTTCTGGTGCACAAGAAAAAAACATTTTTTAAAATTAATTATTTTCCTTTTAAATGAAGGTACTCCTCATTCAAGAGGATGTTTAAGCCTATAGGAGCCTATATAAATTATAGTTTATGAATTAACTGCACTCCAAGCTTAGGAAAGAATCATCTTCCTAAATATAGGTGTTTATTCCACAGCCCCCTCCATTGAGGCGATGTCAGGGCTGTTTTAACAGTCGAAGCAGAAATGGTGTTCTAACACTCTCTACACCCTCTACTCATGGGAGGTAAGTTTTAGGAAACGAAGTCACGGATGAACCAAATGATGTAAAAATAAAACTGCACTGCAAAGTATCTTGTTGACCCTTGAGTGTTAATAATTAACAGTTAATTGCTATTAAATCATCGTTGCCCA
This sequence comes from Giraffa tippelskirchi, assembly GCF_054371585.1. Lineage (NCBI taxonomy): Eukaryota > Metazoa > Chordata > Mammalia > Artiodactyla > Giraffidae > Giraffa > Giraffa tippelskirchi. Next base: position 38,333,627 of record NC_137281.1, on the reverse strand, counting down.
GTCTTGGCTGGGGTCATGATTTACGCCCAGGAGTCCATTCACTGTCTGTGTTTGTGATTATCTGCTCCGCGATGTTCTTCGCAAACCTGATACCTGTCTCCCATTTGGTGGATTTGAGTCACAGTGTTTTTGTTTAAGACTTCAGCTGCAGCTCCTTCTCAATCTTTGTTTCATGTATGTAATATACTTAAAATGCACTAAATGACAGTTTATAATATCATTATCTACAGTTAAAGATATTATAACTTCAAAAATGAAAAGAAAGTGTAGCCATATGTGGAAATGGTCTATTTTCTGCCCTTTTAACCTCCCTCCCTGGTAGTTTCAGCTGGACCAGACAGGCAACAGTACGAAAATCATAGGTCTGCAAAATCATTTTGCTATTTTAGCCCACAGTTGTCATGAAAGGAAACTGGGTTATTTAGACAGTAAATAACAACTGAGGACTAATTCATTTGGCTTTTTTCTCTTTTTCTCTCTCTCTCTCTCTTATTTTGGTACCGGGCTCCAATATGTTCTTTATTACATGGTTTGATAATTCAAGGATGGCTCGGCAACCCCGCTGCCCTGCCACCGCCCCCCTCGCCCCACTCCCAATGACAGGAGAGTTGATTTAAAACTTCACTCTGAAGGGCCCTGGGGTTATTAGGAACAGTGTGGACGGAGTATGGATTAGGTTTAAAAGTAATAAAAAAGTGGACCTGTTGGTTAGGTGAAAAATTCACTATCAGATTCCTGAGTGCAGGGCTCCTTTTCATGTGCAAACGGCACTAAATGAAGCATTTAATTCAACAAATCCAGAGTTCTGATCCGCCAGAAATAGAGACTGGGTTAGTTCAATTTGTAACAAACGATCTCCGTATGATCAAAGTTCTGAGCGCTGATTTCAACATGCTGCTTAAATTAGCCTAACACCAAAGTCTTTGGCTCGGAGACAGTATTTGGAATGTCTTACCAGAGGAGAAATTCCTTCTCACACATGGTTCTAATATGCCATGCCAGCTTTGCTTTTTAATGGGCTGACAAGGAGGCGCGGTGCTAACTTTTCTGACTCCAGAAAGTTCTTGTGCTGTCACCCGCAAACCAGCTAGGATAATTTTTCCTTGGCTTCCTTATTAAAGGCTGAATGAAAGGATTGTGCAGCTTTCTTAATGTCACTTGGTCTGTTTGCCATAAATTCAGGCGTTCATGATGAAAGCTGCACTTAGATTTCGCTGGGAAATGGAATCAAGGAGAATGCACCCAGGTTCACAATAAATAACGAAGCGTGAGTTATTAAGTGAATTTCATATACCCAGGCCTTATTACATCAGCAGTTTAGATAATGGCTTCTGAAAAAATCCATCCATGTCTTTCATGGCCAAAGTGCAGAGGGGCGCGGTGTCCAGAGGGCGCCAAGGTGGACAGACAGAGCCAGCTAGGGCGAGAATGGAAGAAGTGGTATTTGAAAAATAATATAATATTTACATTTTTGCATGCTGTTTGCCTTTTTAGCTCAGCAGGGAGACCAGCAGGCCTGTTGGCCAACATGACCTGTATCACTGCAGGCTTCCTGCCTGCAATTGTTTGTTTTTTTGCAGAAGGAAGACTGGGGGTTGTTTAGACTATGAGCCTAATTTTAGAGGATGATAATTATGTTGCTTCTAAACCACATATTTTCCAGAATTTGCTGCCCCATGAAAATAACTTGCATGTGTGTCCAGCCTGGCTGGCAGCCAGCCTGATGTCCAGACCCTGGTTCTCTGTGTCATCCCTGGGGACTCCCAGGGACCAGGATTGGGTGGCGCGGGTGGTGGAAAGGGCTTAGTTTGGGGAGGCAGAGAGCTGGTTTGGGTTCCACCATTCTTTTGGATCTTGGGTCAGTTGTATTACTTCCAGGGCAGCATTTTGCAGAATATCAACCTCTGACGTGCTCTGCAGGATGTCTAGATCACACGAGCCTGGGAATCTTTGCCAGCTCTCTTCTCTTCTTCATGGTGTACCATGCACACAGTTTCATCATCTGTGTCATCTTTAACCTAGCTCAATCCTACCTACCCTTCACGTCTCTGATTCTCAAACGCACTCTTTCTTTATGATATAAATCACGATTGTAATCAATCAGCCAATTACTTGGGAAGTCATTGGATGATGTGAGTATCCACTCAACACTAACCTCTTGAGAGCAGGTGCTGTCTGCTTTGTGATGAACTGGTGCTTAGCCTGATGGCTGCCATGAAGTAGATGCTTCATAATGATTTGAGAAATTACTGAATGAAGACAGTGCTCTTACAGGTTCGTGAATATTTGAATCAACTTGGAGGATTCCATTAAAATGGAGGTTCTGATTTAAGTTGTAGGTCTGGAGTGGGGCCTGAGAGTGTGTATTTATCACATGTTCTGATATGATGCTGATGTCACATTTTGAGTTGTTGTTGTTTAGTCGCTAAGTCACGCCTGACTTTTGTGATCCCATGGACTGTAGCCTGCCAGGCTCTTCTGTCCATGGGATTTTCCAGGCAAGAATACTGGAGTGGGTTGCCATGTCCGTCTCCAGGGGATCTTCCCAAGCAGGGATCGAACTCTTGTTTCTTACATTAGCAGGTGGATTCTTTACCACTAAGCCACCATGGAAGCCTCTGCATTTTGAATAGCAAGGAATTAAAAAGTCTGTGTTGAATCCTAAATATAACAAATTCTGTTAACCTGATCCTGGTGGAGTATCTAGTGATACCTATGGGCTGAGTGTTACTTTATTCATCTCTAAAATGAACTAAATGCTCTTTAAGGATCCTTGCAGCTTAAAACATTACAGTCTATGGATGTGTTGCTCCGAAATGGTTGCTGAGTCAGTACTGGGATGGGGGAGGGTAGCTTCCCCAAGCACATGATCTTTTGAGGGATGTGAAAAGGTCATCAAGAGGGGTTTGGGCTGAGCCTGGCTGAACTCTCTCAGACTCAGCTGTGGCTCCTAGGGAGGCAGCTAAGTATCTGCTGGTCTGGGTTGGAGAGCTGCCCCTTCCTATTCCTCTGCATTGGCTGTGAGAGGCTGGGAGGACAAGTTCCATGTGTCCAGGCTCAGGATGATATGGATATAGGGCAGTAGGGGAAACATGAATGGAGCAGGCCCAGAGAGTATGACAAAGACAAGAAAAAAGAACCCTGAAAATTCAACACCAAGCAAACATCAATCACCCAACTGAAACATGAGCAAAAGATTCAGACTGATAACACCACCAAAGGAGATAAATACACTGCAAGTGAGAGCATGAAAACATACTCAACATTACTTGGTACTGTGCTGTGCATGCTAAGTCGCTAAGTTGCGCCTGACTCTGCAAACCCATGGACTGTAGCCCGCCAGGCTCCTCTGTCCATGCGATTCTCCAGTCAAGAATACTGGAGTGGGTTGCCATGCCCTCCTCAAGGGGATCTTCCCGACTCAGGGATTGAACCTGCATCTCTTCTGTCTCCCGCACTGGCAGGTGGGTTCTTTACCTGCTATCTGGGAAGACCTACTTGGTATTAAGAGTTTGCAAATTAAAATAAAAATGACATGTCACTACACAGTTACTAGATTAACTAAAAGTCAAAAATACTGACAATACCAACAGCTGGATGTAAGCAACAGAAAGACATTGCTGGTGGAAATGCAAAGTGCTGCAGTCACTTTGGAAGACAGTTTGGTAGTTTCTCACAAAATTACATGTACTTGAATCATACAATCCAGCAACTGAACCCCTAGGTATTCCCCCAATTGATTTGAAACCATGTCTATCCAAAAACCCTCTTGCAAATGCTTATTGCAACTCTATTCATAATCACCAAAACCTGGAAGTGACTAGATGTCCTTCAATAGGTGAATGGATAAATAAATGGATAAATTATGCATCCATAATTAGAATATTATTCAGCAATAGAAAGAAATGTACAATCAAGGCAGGAAAAGGTATTAATGAATCTTAAATGTATTATTACATAAAAGAAATCAATCTTAAAAAGCTATGTACTGCTGCTGCTGCTGCTGCTAAGTTGCTTCAGTCGTGTCCTACTCTGTGCGACCCCATAGACGTCAGCTTACCGGGCTTCACTGTCCCTGGGATTCTCCAGGCAAGAACACTGGGGTGGGTTGCCATTTGCTTCTCCAATGCATGAAAGTGAAAAGTGAAAGTGAAGTCTCTCAGTCGTGTCCAACTCTTAGCAACCCCATGGACTGCAGCCCACCAGGCTCCTCCATCCATGGGATTTTCCAGGCAAGAGTACCGGAGTGGGGTGCCATTGCCTTCTTCGAGCTATGTACTATATGATCCTAATTATATGTCATTCCTGAAAAGGCAAAACTAAAGAGGCAGTAAAAAGATCAGTGATTGCCAGGGATTTGAGGTGAGGTGAAGGAGGGCTGAACAGATGGAGCTCAGTATATTTTTTAGGTCAGTGAAACTATTTTGAATGCTACAGTGATGATCAAGATATTAAGCATTGGCAAAACCCACAGAACTTTGCAGCACAAAGAGTAAATCTTGATGAACATTTATTTTAAAGAATAGTTTAGGAGGTTGAGAAAATGTCAAGACAGAATGCAGAATGTGACAATCTAACTGTATTATGAATGTATAGAACAGTCTCATTGAAGAGGGCAGGGGATGAAGATGTTGTCCTAAATAACTTTGGAAATGAGTGGAATTGTAAGCCTCCAGGTGAAGAAGTGTAGCACTCTACTCTCACTGAAAAAGTTGTTTCCCATAAAGGTATGAGTTAAGAATTCTGGAACCACTATACGTGTGCACCAGAACTGAACAATGAAGTATATGAATGGTGGATGACAAGAGTGTGGTTTTTCACACTTGGAGTGGGTTTGGATAAGGAGTCTAGAGGAGGTTAGCATGGGCCTTAGGGTGGTGGATCAGAGTTGGAGACATCAGAATGCACTCATGTTTAGCTTGGTATCGCTACATATAGTTAGATATAGAAGTTTTAATACATACATATATATATATATATGCATGGGTTAGTATACATACATATAAGTTCTTGCTTTGTCAACTGAGAGGGTTTAGGAGTAATGACATCCCAATTGTAATATCCACAGCTGGAGGCAAGATCCTGATTTTCTTTTTTATTTACTGGGATATACTTGAAATACAGTGTTGTGTTAGTTTTTGCTGTACAGTGAAGTGAATCAGCTATATGTATACATATGTCCCCTCCCTCTTGGAGCTCCTTCCCACCCACCTCCCATCCCACCCAACTATGTTATCACAGAGCACCGAGTTGAGCTCCCTGCTCTATACAGTAGGTTCCCACTAGCTATGTGTTCTACACAGGGCAGTGTGCATTTGTCAGTCCTAATCTCCCAGTTCATCACCCCCTCCCAGGCCCACATATCCATTCTTTATGTCTGCATCTCTCTTCCTACTCTGCAAATAGGTTCATCTGTACCATTTTTCTAGATTCCACATACTCGCATTAATATGCGATATTTATTTTTTCTTTGCTGGCTTACTTCATTCTATGTGACAGACTCTAGGTGAGTCCATGTTTCTACAAGTGACCCAATTTTGTTCCTTTTTATGGCTGAGTAATATTCCATTGTCTATATGTACCACATCTTCTTATCTATTCACCAGATCTTGAATTTTAGTATCACTCATTCTCCAATAAAAAGAACCAGAGTGCGGAGAAATAGTTGTTTCTCGGGCTCCAGGACTGGGGCATGAAATACATTACATGAGCATAGAACATGTTGTAGTGCCAGAAAGTAAGAAAGAGCTGAAATACCAAACATAACCAGAACACCAAACCCATAATGATGGGACTATGTCAAAAGGACCCAGGATTTCAAGTGAAAGACCCCTACAATGGCCAGAACTAGAACTATATAAGCGACAACATCAAGTAATGTTGAATTACAACCTAAAGTATAAAAATAATAACCATGAGTCCATGCTGATGTAAATAAGTGATTGAATAAATAAATAAATGGGGGGAGGATGGAGAATAGACCAATCTTCTGTGTAGAATTCAAAATGGTTTATGTAGACATTCCACCCTCAAGGAGGTGAAGCACAACCTCCCACTCCTTCAGTAACTTTCTTCCAGGACAGGATGGAAAAAGAAAACAAGAAAAGCATGGCTTCACAGTGGAGAAAGCAGACAAATACCAGCTCAAGCCCAGTGATCAAGGTCAACACCAACTGCGATTGCCTTAGTAGTATGTACCCTTGATAAAGTGGCTTCACAGCTGGCTCTAGTGGTAAAGAACCCGCCTGCCAATGCAGGAGACATAAGAGACACGGGTTCCGTCCCTCGGTCAGGAAGATCCCCTGGAGGAGGGCATGGCAACCTACTCCAGTATTCTTGCCTGGAGAATCGCATGGACAGAGAAGCCTGGCGGGCTACAGTCCATGGGGTGCAAAGAGCTGGGTGCAACTGAAGCGACCTGGCACAGCACACAGCACCCTTGATACAACGGGTCAAGGATGGCTCTTCCCCTCTGTGGTTTTCTTCCCCCAAACACTTGACCTCAGTCTAATCACGAGAAAAACAGACAAATCCCAGTGAAGGGACATTCTTGATTGGAATTGCTCAAAACTGTCAAGGTCATCGGAAAATAGAAATTCTGATAAACTGTTCTAGCCATGAGGAGCCAAAGGAGATATGATGAGTAAATGTAATAAGGTGTGCTGAATGGGATCCTGGAATAGAAAAAGAATATCAGGGGAAAAGTGAGAAAATCTGAGATTAGTATGTGTGTGCTCAGTCGTGTCTGACTCTTTGTGACCCCATGAACTGTAGCCTACCGACCAGGCTCCTCTGTCCGTGGAATTTTCCAGGCAAGAATACTGGAATGGGTCGCCATTTCCTACTCCAGGAGATCTTCCTGACCCAGGAATTGAACCCACATCTCTTGGGTCACCTGCATTGGCAGGTGGATTCTTTACCACTGAGCCCCCTGGGAAGCCTGAACACAGTACAAGTGAAAGTCTCTCAGTCATGTCCAACTCTTTGCTACCCCGTGGACTATACAGTCCATGGAATTCTCCAGGCTGGAATACTGGAGTGGGTAGCATTTCCCTTCTCTAGGGGATATTCCCAACCCAGGGATTGAACCCAGGTCTCCCGCAGGAAGATTCTTTACAAGCTGAGACACAAGGGAATACAGTACAGACTTCAGTTAATAATAATGTACCCATATCAGCTTATTCACTATGACAAATGGACATGTTAAAGAAAGATATTAATAAGGGAAAGTGACTGTGGAATAAATAGGAACAAACACTGTTGTACCTTCAGAAGACCTCTGTAAATCTAATATGGTGGGTGGGGAAGGTTGTGGTCAAGGTCATTTAGCAATGGTGGGGGAGGGTAGAATTCGACAAAGCCTAGGTTTTTCCTCCTTCCGCCAAAATACCCTCTGGCCTCCACCCCCTTTACAAACTGGGTGGTGTACTGGGATTATAGCACAACATATTTCTGTGCAATGTCTGGAAGTTTTTTAGTTATCATCTTCAGCTGTACACCCTCAATGTGGAGGGATCGTGGGTGGCAGGGTGTGTGTGGAGCCCTTGGTTTCATGGGAATGGCCAAAGTTGGGTAGATTCCAAGTGGGAGGGCTTTTCTGGGATCTATGCTCCTGTCTGGTCAGCACTTCGTGGGACATTGCATAGGCAGGGATCTTTGTGGAGAGGCCCTTTGATGGCACTAATGGTAAAGAACCTGCCTACCAAGGAAGGAGAAGTTAGAGACTCGGGTTTGATCCCTGGGTCAGCAAGATTCCCTAGAGGAGGACACGGCAACTAACCCCAGTATTCTTGCCTGGAGAATCCCATGAGCAGAGGAGCCTGGTGGGCTACAGTCCATGGGGTTGCACAGAGTCAGACATGAATGAAACAACTTGGCTCACAGGCACAGATGGGTGTGGGTCCCTTGTGCTTTGTCACTGCAGAAAGCAGGGACGCCAGGGCTGCCCTCCAGAGCTTTGTCTGTTGCTGGGGCCTCGAAATGAATGCTATCTGCTGCTCATCCCGGTGCACATGCTCCCCCTCCAGACTTGTTGGCTCTCTGGCAGGAGAAATGCCTCTGTGGCCTGTCTTGGTTCATATCCCGGCTCTGCAGTTTACCAGTTGGGAGATCTAGGGAAAGCAATGGAACCTCTCTGAGCCTCAGTTTGCTCATCTGTCAGATGGAGCTAAACAGCTATTCATACCTCAGAGTTTGTGGGGAAAGTTCAATGACACTGTGCCTCAGTGCTTGACAAGGGTCTGACAAAGGCAAATATGGATATATTATCGTTATTATTCCTAATTATTTCTGCCTTCTTTACCCCTCTTCCCCCTCCCCATTTCTGCTCATCTTTACTCAACCAAATCCTTTCCTAAATGGTACCTGTATGTTACTTGTTCCCCTCGCTTTGTCTGCATTTAGTTGGGGCTTCAGGGATCATGAATGGTTACACTGAGAAGCAGGGTAAGTTTTAGGTGTAAATGGGGTAAAAATGGCGATATACCCCAGAGGATTAGTGGAACAGTGGAGGGCTACTTTTCAGCGCCTGCCTCCTGATTTCCAGATTGCTCCCTACAGGGGGCTGCCTTGGGTGTTCAAAGTGGTTTTCACAGTCAAGGAGGATGCTCCTCTCAATGCCAGCTGTGCCTCCCTGCACTGGAGCTTCTTCTTGCCTGGGTGGGGCTACACTCTTGGCTTCCTCACCCCAGACCTGTACCCCATCTTCCTTGGCCTCCAACTGGGGCAGAAAGTAACCTATATGATATCCAGAATTGGAGTAGGAAGAGCCCTCAAGCCCTCTGTCTGAAAATGGACCGCTTCTACTCCAAACAGCCTATCCTGTGCCCTTCAGCCTTGGCTGCCCATCTAATCCACGACTTAACCCATATCTCCTGACTTCAAATCCTGTGTTCTGACCACTGCATCGTGTTTTTTTTTTTCTGTAAAAGTAGTGACAAGAATGGTCATTTTCCTTTTTAAAATATTATGTCAAAATGGGGGGAAAATGGTAACTTTAGGGTACTCATATGAGGGCTTCCCTCATAGCTCAGTTGGTAAAGAATCCGCCTGCAATGCAGGAGACCCCGGTTCTATCCCTGGGTTGAGAAGATCCCCTGGAGAAGGGATAGGCTACCCACTCCAGTATTCTTGGTCTTCCCTTGTGGCTCAGCTGGTAAAGAATCTGTCTGCAATGCGGGAGACCTGGGTTTGATCCCTGGGTTGGGAAGATCCCCTGGAGAAGGGAAAGGCTACCCACTCCAGTATTCTGGCCTGGAGAATTCCATGAACTGTATAGTCCATGGAGTCATAAAGAATTGGACATGATTGAGCTACTTTAAAAAGAAAATTAGGGTACTCACCCCAAGGAATTGCATGGAAATTTTTAGTGGCCAGTGAGAACTAAAATTCTGGGCTTTACTCCACCAGGTCACACAGACGTTTACTCCTATGGGATACACTCAGTGGAGCTCAATTTAGAAGTTCCGAAGCCCAAGAGTTGTCCCTTTATCCAGTTGAATTTGGTTAGATAGATAACGCGTGTTTCTGTGACTCCTATAATAAAATAATAATAATAATTTTAAAAAGAAAGTCTTTTCTTCTACTCATTTTTTTTTCAATGGTGGAGGACGATTCCAGAGCAATCAATTTAAATGCTCTTCAATCTGCTCTCCAGAGAAAGAATTCAGAGACACTCTGGTCAGATAACACTTCTCATCTCCTTAAAAACGCCACTTGGATGGGGCTTAAGCATCTTTGTTCCTTCTCTTCAAGTTGCGAGAGATACATGTCATTTCGAGAAGTATGGAACTAATTGAGGGCTATGTCCAGCTCTTGTAGAGGTGAACAGGGCAGATAAATAAAAACTCCATTGCACATAAATCTTTGCTCCCAACATCAAAGAAAGCAGGATCCTGCTAAGTGTATTTGTATAATGCAGTAATTTATGCAAAAAGCAGCTTTGATAAATGTCCCCTAATTTATTGTCATGTATCTCAAATCAAAGTCAAACATTTACAGCCTGAGCCTGAAGGAAGCCAGGCCTCAGAGAGCAAAAGGGGTTTGAAGTAAAGTAAAGCTACATTGGGCAAAAGGTTAAACGGGATCTGGTTTGAATATTAAGAACTTTCTACAAATGATGGTGAAAGAAAGAGGGGACTAGTATGGCTTCTAAAAATAAAGCGAGGCAGATTTTTTTTCCCCCCAGAGATTTTTCTTCCAAGGACAGACACGATCCAGCACTGAAATTGTCTTCGAAGAAAAGAATCAGGGTGTGGGGGGCAGCTGAAGATCCTTTGTGTATAATCACATTAAGACAAAGAAAAAGACTGTCTATTGGGTGCTTTAATGTATGCCAAGAACCATGTTGAATATTTTGCATTTCTTATCTTGTGGTTTCTATGAAGCACTGTGAAGGGATATTCTTATCACTCTTGTTTTATAGCTGGGGAAACTGAGGCAGCATAGGAACTGAGGAGGTAGAAGACTCAGGGAGGTACATACCCTCTTTCTTTTGTTTTTATAATATTTTTTGCATGGCGGGGGTGGTGGTGGTGGTGCTGTGCTGGTCTTAGTTGCGGCAGGCAAGCTCTTCACTGCTTAGTTGCTTTGCAGAATGTGAGATCTTAGTTCCCTGACCAGGGATCGAACCCACACCCCCTGCCTCTCAAGATGGATTCTTAACCACTGGACCATGAGACAAGTCCCTAGACTCTCATTCTTAATGGATTGGCTCATCTTCACACACTCTTGCTCCAAGGGCAGGTGGGAGTCACTGAGTAGGGAGTTTCCAGAAAGGTGAGGGTCCAGGCTTTGAATCCCATCTGTAACACTTTCCAGCTGTGTAATTCTGGGCAAATTCTTTAACCTCTCTGAGCCTCAAAACACCCATCTATTGAACGGATCAAATAGTAGTGCTTTCTTAATGTGGATGTCATGAGGGTTAAAAGAAAGAACTCCTGCTGAATGTAGGACAAGCATTGTTCCCATGAATGTCATAGTTGCTGTGTATGGGTTCCACATTCCAGTCCCAGAACACGGATGAGCCCAGGGTCCCCTCAACTAAACACTAGGAAGCTGTCACAATCCTAAGGGGCTGGGAATGACCCAGCCTTCGTCACCTGATATTTTTAAAATTTTCAGTCTGAAGGATTCTGCACACCCATGATCCCTGTAAAATAAACTCACAACCCCAGTAGTAGCATGCCATAGACAGCAGCTGTTTAAAAGATTTTACTGCCCATCTGGTGACTTGGCGTAGTCCTCAGACTGGTTCCAGGAGACAGGGCTTTGCTCTGTGATTCCACCAGCTGGTAACTGGTATTGCAAACCCATATTCGGATCTCAGCCTTCTGGTTAATAAAATTGAGACAGGGAATGGACTTGTGAAGGGCAGGATGTTCTCCCCATCTGAGGGTTTAGCCTCCAAGGCATGGATTGTGATGCTGGTTTCTGTCCAGGGCAAGGCCCTTGGCAGTTGTAAATCTCATGGTTCAGGACGTGTGTGGGTTTAAGGGGTTTGGGAGCATGTTTGCCACTGACTTGTTGGCTTTGTTCAGTGTCTGTGGCTGTGGATGGGGTGGGAGGGCAAGGCGCTTCCCACCCAGATGGTGCCTGTGAAGTTTCACCACTTGACTTTTGAAACATGCAAATGAAGAACTTTTCTTTCACTTCCATTCTTAGCTAGAGCTGGGGAAGTGGGGTGGCGAGGGGTGGGGGTGGGGGCGGGGGTTGCTTATGCTTTTGAACCACAGTGGATTAGCCCAGAACATCCACTTGAAGACATTCTCACTTTGAGAGGGAAATAGAACCAAAGGAATCTGGTGCTAGAGTTTGAATTCCAGGACTATCACTCCTTGGTTCTAGGAACCTTAGATTTATTCCTGACTACTTAGAACTCTACTTTCCTCATCTATAAAATGGGTGTGCGTGCATGCCAAGTCACTTCAGTAGTGTCTGACTCCTTGCGGCCCTATGGACTGTAGTCAGCCAGGCTCCTCTGTCCATGAGAATCTCTAGGCAAGAATACTGGAGTGGGTTGCCATTTCCTTCTCCAGGGGATTTCCTGACTCAGGGATTGAACGCAATTCTCCTGTATCTCCTGCTTGGCGGGTGGCTTCTTCACCACTGAGCCACCTGGGAGCAGGCCAGCCTAATTGGGAATGGAAGAGGACTAGATTTTTTTGTTTTTCTTTATGGCTTTTGGTTACACTCTTAAGTTCTCTCAGCTGCTCAGAAACCTGTCTTTGTCTAGTCTTAGGCAGAAATGTTGCTAAACTTTATAATGCTTTTGAGCAAATTTGAAAATGACGCCCCCTCCAGGCAGTCACATGGCTTGCCAAGTGGGCAGTGTCTCTGTGCAAAGAAAATGGTTTCCCTTCTCTCTGGGCAAGTGTAGCCTTGCATCGGGCACCCATATGGGTAACCATAGCACGGGTTGGGCTTCAGTCCTCACTCACCCCTCAGGAGGGTCTTTTGCAGTCACCAACCTGCACAACTGTACGTGGCAGCCCTGCTACTGGGTCTCCCTCATTCCCTACCATCCCAGAGCTTTTAAAGCTGTTAAACTCAAAATGGGATGAATTTATCGTTGGTTGTCTCTCAGAAGCTCCTCATCATGTGAATCTATTCTGAAACAATATCCCCGTATGTTGATCACTCAGTCATGTCCGACTCTGCAAATATCCCCAAAGGAGGGTGTGAAAATGGTAAGAGTACCACAGAGGGGTTTGGAAGCAGGAATGGGAAGCAGGACTGGAGTGAGGAGAAAGAGCTGGAAAATGTCAGAGAGAAAGCCCAGGCCTGAACTGTGTCTGCTGGGGCCAGCTGCACGGTTTGATCTGGGAACCTTGGAGGGGCCTTGCCCATCAGTAAAGATCTCCAGCTGTCTGCCACGGCCTTCCGGGCAGGCCCAGCATCAAGGGTTTGTGACCTGTGTGGTCTGCTGGAAGGATTCTGAGCCTGGTTTTAACACTCTGTGGTTACTGTCTTGAAATTTTTAATACTTTTAAATAAAATGTTAGTCTCTCAGTTGTGTCCTGCTTTTTGTGACCTTATGGAATGTAGCCCGCCAGGTTCCTCTGTCCATGGGATTTCCCAGTTAAGAATACTGGAGTGGGTTGCCATTTTCTTCTCCAGGGAAGGGATTGAACCTGGGTTTCCTGCATTGCAGGCAGATTCTTTCCCATCTGAGCCACCAGGGAAACCCACTTTTAAATAAAGGACTCCGCATTTCATTCTGCACTGGGCGCTGTGAATTACATAGCTGGTTCCCCTCTCAGTTTTGTGGGCCTTCTGCGGGACCGGGGTGGGGCAGAACAGGGGTGGTGGTTGTTTTAATGGAGAAGCATTTGTTTGCCTATGCCGTCATTCAGCCAGTATTTACTGTGTACATACTGTGTGCCAGGGCCTTGAGATCTGGCAGTGAACAGATGAGGCAGGGTCCTGACTCTCAGGGAGCTCATATACTGTGGGTGCCAATGGGAAAATGGTCAACAATGGAGTGAGTAAACAGGGCACTTTCAGAGGATGAGGAGGGCATACGGGTCTGAAGCAGGGTAATGCCATGGAGAGGGGCTAGATTAGGCCATGTGAGAAGGCATCTTGGAAGAGCAACACTTAAGCTGAGATCCAAGTGATGGAATAAGAACCAACCATGCCCTGGGAGTTGGAGGTGGGACCAGGATTTCAAGTCCAAGGAATAGCAAGTGCCAAGGCCCCGAGGTAGGACAGAGTTCAGGCTACATGGAACCTGTAGACATAAAAATGGGTTTGGATTTTATTTTAAGGCTTTTGTGAATTTTTTACAATATTGCATCTGTTTTATGTTTTGCTTTTTGGCCGCAAGACATGTGGGATGCTAGCTCCCTGACCAGGGATCAAATCCACACCCCCTGCGTTGGAAGGCGAAGTCTCAACCACTGGACTGCCAAGGATGTTCCCCAAGGGTTTGGACATTAAATATAAGAGACATTGTGGGGAAGTAACAGAAGTCGTAAGGGTAATGATAAGTGCCCTTTGTTAAACGGCTTCTTTGCTCCAGGCTCCCTGTAAATACTTATGCTTTTTATCTACCATGTAAATGATACACTATTTCCATTTTCCAGATGAGAAAACTGAGGTCCAGTGACCCAAAGTCACCCAGTTTATATATAAGAGAGCTGTGGTTAGAAGCGAGATCCATCTGATTCTGAGGACACTGCTCGCCAGCTCTTCATTGGTAGTCTTGGTCAGTGCTGCCTTCTGACTGCCTCTGGGTGGGGCTCTCTGCTGGGGTGATGGTGTTTCCCCAGCGTCTTACGTCCCTTCTTGGGCTGAGAGACCTCTGAGCACCAGCCGTGGAGATGAGAGATGAAGCAGCCTTTCATCACGTCACTGGAGGCTGTGATGAAATTTTATCCTATGATCACTTAAATAAAGACAGCTGGGAGAAGCTGTTGAGGAGACACAAATAAGAACTTGGTTCATATAGCTTTGTTCAACACTGTTTTGGCTCTGCCCGGATTCAAGTCCAAAAGAGTGGGAGAGACTAAAACATATTAATTAATTGCAACGGAAACTCTTTAAATGCATGTCTTCCTTCAACTCAGTGGTCCAGAAATAGTGAGTTGACTTTTATTTCTGGACGAGCTCCAAAGCCTCTTGATCTATAAGCCTGTCTCAATTAAATTTTAGAACCAACACGATCAGAACACACTCCTAAACACTGTTGCAGATATAAATATATCTGCCTTCAAAGGCTTTCCGACCTGGTAGAAGGGGCTAGGTGCGGCGGGGTGGGTCTTTCAAGGCAGACTACAGGTGCCAGAAGATGTATTAAAAAGGATGCATGGAAGTTTTAAGGATGAGAAAGTTTGCATCCACTTAGTGCAATTTAAAAAAATTAATTTATTATTTATTTTTGGCTGCACTGGGTCTTTGTTGCTGTGCACAAGCTTTCCCTAGTTGCAGCAAGCGGGGGCTACTCTCTAATTGTGGCGTGTGGGCTTCTCATTGCTGTGGCTTCTCTTGATGTGAAGCACAGGCTCTAGGCTGCTTTGGTAGTTGTGGCTCACAGGCTCCAGAGCACGGACTCAGAAATTGTGGTGCACGGGCTTAGTTGCCCCCACGGCATGTGGAATATTAATTCCTTGTCCAGGGATCAAACCTGTGTCCCCTGCATTGGCAGGCAGATCCTTAACCCCTGGACCATCAAGGAAGTCCCTGCTTAGTGGAATTTATTCATGCATGCAAACAAACAGATGGAACATCTACAAGAACCAGGCACCGGGAATATGGCATTGAGCAAAATGGGATCCCTGCCCTCACAGATCTCACATTCTAGAGAGAGGAAAAGACAAGAAACAGATGAACAAACAGGATAATTTCAATGAAGGAAACAAATAAGAAAGATGATAGAAGGTGAGCGGTGGAGGGTAGGCAACTTGGGATTGCGTGGTTAAGGAGAATCTTTCCCACTGGTGACATTTAACTTAAGACCTCAAACATGAACAAAACAGAGAAGTCTTCAAAAAGGAGGCAGCAACGGCATGCTAAGGAATCTCCATTAATACCTTTCTTGCTTATTTGTGTTCTTGGTTTATTGCATAGTGCTTTGATGTATGAATATATACTATTGTGACAACCTCTCAGAATTACAATGTTACCTAGACCAAGTATGGTGCTTAAGTAGAGGTGATGTGTTGTTGTTTTTCAGTCACTCAGTTGTGTCTGACACTTTGTGACTGCGTAGACTGCAGCTCACTAGGCTTCCCTGTCCTTCACTAATCTCCTGGAATTTGCTCAAACTCATGTCCATTGAGTCAATGATGCCATCCAACCATCTTATCCTCTGTCTCCCCCTTCTCCTCCTGCTCTCAATCTTTCCCAGCATCAGGATCTTTTCCAATAGGTTGGCTCTTCACATCAGGTGGCCCAAGTATTGGATCTTCAGCTTCAGCATCAGTCCTTCCAATGAATATTTAAGGTTGATTTCCTTCAAGACTAACTGGTTTGATCTCCTTTCTGTCCAAGGGACTCTCAAGAACACCACAATTTGAAAGCATTCATTTATCATTGTTCAGCCTTCTTCACGGTCCAACCCTCACATGCATACATGACTACCGGAAAAACCACAGGTTTGACTATATGGACCTTTGCTGGCAAAGTGATGTCTCTGCTTTTTAATATGCTCTCTTGTTGTAGCTTTTCTTCCAAGGAGCAAAATATCTTTTAATTTCATGGCTGCTGTCACCGTCCACAGTGATTTTGAAGCTAGAGAAAATAGTCTGTCACTATTTCCATCTTTAACTCGTCCATTTGCCATGAAGTGATGTGTGGTCCAATTTATTTCCTTGGGTGAGTTGATAGGTATTAATACCTAGGGGGGCTATTAACATCTAGGGACTGGTCTTGTTTCTCCTACAGATTCACTGTGGGACCTTGGGTAAGTTCCTTAACCCCTCTGGGCTACTTCTGTGAAAGAGGGCCAGGCAAATTTAAAAACCTCAGCACTTTAAAGGTCAATGAGTCCATGATCTAATAGATCAAAACAACACATCCTGATGTGTCATTGGGAACACATGAATTTCCCCCACTTTGGCAGAAAATTACATTATCAGATTCTGACCTGGGATCACAGCAGAAATTGTGAGCTGGAGTTGAACTCTCAGCCTTGATCCCCAGTTTGGTCTGCCCAGGAGCTCTGGGGATATGTCTGGCCAGCACCCACATGTGTCTTATATTAGTGTTATTTTCTTAATGGCAGCAGCCCTAAACCCTGCCCATTTTACTATTGAGTTACCCGGCTTAGTTTTAGTATCGCTTACACATAAATACCATCTCTGGCTGATGAATCCGCTGTTTTGTTTTTACTTTCTCCACCTCCCCCTTCCTTGCACAGGTGTTTATTGCAGCCATCAAAAATAAAGTGAATCAATCATGGTGCTGATTTTAGACCAACCGAGGTATGTTTGACCCTCTGCCTTAAAAAAGAAGAAAGGAAGAAAAACGCAGGTGGGATGCCTTCCCTAATCTGGTGCCTTGTCTACCTGGGATTCATGAAGAAAAATGGAAGACTAGAGGGTAGTGTTTTGGATGAGTGTGGAAAAAAGACAGAAAGCAAATGGTCAGAGGGAATGGCTGTCTTTGGCTAACGTTTGCTTGGTCTATAACTGCAGTTTAGAAGCATCTATCATTTCAACTCAGTTATGCCTCTGCTGAGCACTCTCCCCTGGAGACTGACAACTGTGGCCCTCAGTGCCTGGGAGTGGAATGGACCTCCTCCTTCTTTGACTTCTGAATGAAGAGTGCCTTCCTGATCCATACCAGCTTCTGGGAAATATTTTATCCTAACTGAGGGTAGTGAGAAAAATTGACACCCTGTGAAAATCTGCCTTCTCAGTGCTTTGCTTCTCAGTGCTCCAATTTTCAGTCCTAAATGGTGTTTTCAGAATCAAGCAGCACCCTGCAGTTTCCTTAACACACACCCCACCTTCTCCCACCCCCTCGCACACTTTGAAAACATTGTCTCAGATGATCTCTTATGAGTTTCTCTCAGGCTGTGTCTACCCGACTCTAAGCCAAGCAGTCACTTGTCAAGTCCCCCAGTTAATTTGTGAGTTGATTCCGAACACCAAATATACTAACCCATTTAAAAACTTTTTGCCCATCTTTGACAAAATATTCAGTATGGTCATAAAAACCCCTAATGGCCAACTGAATAACCCAAGTCAATGAGATTTTGTTTCTTTGTTTTTAAATTTACAGTCATTATTTTTTTTGAATAGTCCCATAACTCAAAAATCCAACCGTATGAAATATTCAGTGAAAAGTCTTGCTCTACAGCCCTCCACAGTTATCATGCCTTCCTGAAGGTTTTCTTTCTGCAAATATAAACACACATGGTCTTGTGTCTCCCTTTGTCACACGAAGGTAGCCCCTTAAATACACTGTTCTCCTTTCAGCCGTATCTCAGGAAGAATGGCTCTTTTGAAATGATAGTTACCAGGCTGCCACAGTTGTTGCTAGAACCAATGAAATACTCAGGAGGGGAAAAAAAAAAAGGACTTTGAAAAAGGATAAAGAAGACCATATCCTTTCAGGAGAGGAGGGTGGAGGCTGGCCCACCCTTTGGGAATTAAAAAAAAAATGAAATAGTTATCCAAAAAGTAAAGAGAGAAGCTTCTAGAATCATAACAACTCAAATGTAGAAGAACCCTTAGGGTATAGTCAAGATTATATTAAGCAAACCTCAGAAAATGATTATGAAATTGGAGAGAAAACCAATGGGGAGGTTAAAAATAGTTTCCCCCCCCATCTTTTTCTTTCTTTAAGAGGAAGGATAGAAGAGGGGGGGAAATAAGAGAGAGAAAGAAAGAGATCAGTCCAGAACTTGCTCACATGGAGGGGCCTGCTTGGGGAAGTTGAGCAGCTGTTTGATCTCTGTGAAGAGAGGTCTATAGTTCCTCGATAAAGCTGAATTGGGAAACTGTGAAACATACACTATCATGTCACACCCAGTCACACCCCATAAGATGACACCCAGGCATCTGTCCACAACTGTGTATAAAGTGACATGGATCCAGCTTGTGGATCTGAGATATTTGAATACTCTGGTGTGTATGCTCACCTAGACCTTCCACTGAATATAAACCTCACAGGTCTGAGCAATAAGCCCCAACATTAGGACATGCAGAGGTCCCTGCCTGAGTACAAATTGTCCTGTGAGAACTCCAAATCCACGCACGCTTGTCTCTCTTAGTACATCCCAATTTACAGATTCCCTCTGCTGAAGAAACTTGCTAATTATTATATCACGAATGAAATAGCAAACTGTAGAGTGAAATATTGGACTTCCACGTGGTGCTGGCAGTAAAGAATCTACCTGCCAATGCCGGAGACTTGAGATGTGGGTTTGATCCCTGGGTCAGGAAGATCCCTTCAAGGAGGACATGGCAACCCACTCCAGTATTCTTGCCTGGAGAATCCCATGGACAGAAGAGCCTGGCGGGCTATAGCCCATAGGGTCGCAAAGAGTCAGACATGACTGTAGCGGCTGAGCAAGGATACACAGAGTGGAATATTAGGTTGAATTACTCAACGAAATATTTACAACCACTCCTTCGTGTGAAGACTCGGCCTGTCATTCATTTAAGAGCCAGGAATCCCAGGAAGATGGATAGCCTCGTCCCAAAATGAAAGAGAATTTCAAACAAGGAAATCAAGAAGAGTAAGCCAAAATTTTTATACAGTGAACACAACAGTGAGGCAATTAAAATAAATGTGATTTTCCAGATCAAGAAAGCTGGGCCTGTTCATTGCTCCACAGTACCTCTTCATGAGTCCTGATTTTCCTTGAAGCTATTTCTGTTTTGTGGTGCAGTTTGACATCCCTGGGGTTTTCTATCTGGAACTGGACATGAAGACTGCCCCCCTCAGAAGCAAGCTACTTACCCTATGCTGATTCTGTGTATAGAGGAGCTTCACAAGCAAGCAATGTGTTTCTAATGAGGAGGATGTATCTTGCTTCCTCTTCTCACAGGAATCTGAGCTCTGGTTTCCATACATTAGAGCATCTTGGAGACCTCAGAGCCCCACGCTCCTTTGGAACTCATGATCCAAATTCAGAGCAAAGAGCTAATCTCTTTGGGAATGACAAATGTTACCAGTTACAAGAGGCTAACAGGTCTATTAATATGAATAAAGACCGCTTTTGAATTCTTTCACTTTCTTAGGAAAAAATCACTGGATGTGGAATCTAAAATGTGACACAGATGAACTTATCTACGAAACAGAAACAGACTCACAGACATAGAGAACAGACTTGTGGTTGCCAAGGGGGAAGGGGAGTGAGGAAGGGATGTATGGGAGTGTGGAATTAACAGATGCAAACTATTATATATAGGATGGATGAACAATAAGATCCTACTGTACAGCACAGGAAACTATATTCAATATCCTGTGATAAACCATAATGGAAAAGAATATGAAAAACAATGTATATACATGTATAACTGAATCACTTTGCTGTACAGCAGGAATTAACACAGCACTATATATCAACTTCAATAAAACAAATTATTTTTAAAAAAGAAAAATCAATGAAAAAACAGTTTCTCTTTGCCTAGCCGTTTGTTGTCTCTCAAATTCCATAATCACTTTCTGAGCTTGCTTAATGCAACATTGATTTGGGTTGTTCAATTGGCATTTGGGAGTTCTATGACTGGAAAGTGTTGAATATTTGCAGCCTCATATTTCATGTTATATGAGTTAAAAACATCTTGAAGATGTGTATTATTAATGACACAATAAAATCTCATTAGCACATGGGGTTGCTAGATGTGGTTTATCTAACATGAAGCAGAAATTGGCATGTTGAAGGGAGTATCAAGGTTCCATGATCCCAGACACTGATATTGAACAAGCAGGGGCCAGGAGCAATCCACTATTGATTAGATAGTGCAAGTAATTATATTTTCCGAGCCGTTTTATTGGGTGGGGCGGAAGGTGAGCTGGTTCTTCTTCAGAGTGGAGAAAGAGTAATCAACAACGATGATGTCAGTCAGAGTGCCAGAACCAGGGTGATTTTCTTGGGCTTTGGTCTGCCCTTGCCCTGACCCTACTCATGATTTAGAAATGCAACATACGCAGCAAGGTTTCTAGTAGCTTCCTGGGTCCAAATGCTTACGTGCCCTGGTAGTTTTGGTATATGTTTTTGAGTCGAGCTGACCTCTTGGATTTTATTCAATCCTCACCTCCATCCTCCTCCACTACTGCCATCACCACCACCAACATCACCAGCTCTACCACCATCATCACCATCACCACCACTACTCTTACCAATACTTCCAATGGTACTGCTGCACCACAATGACCACTGCCACTACCATCACCAGCACCATCAGCACCATCATCCCCATCACTAGTACTATCACCAACATAATCACCACTACCAAATAATCACCATTAATATTAATAGTGCCACCGGTGATACCACTGTACCACTATGGCCACCATCGCCATTCCCATTATCATCACCACAACTACTACCACCATCACTAATACCACTACCTTCAACACCACAGTGACCACCACCATACTCATGAGGAGGGAGTAGGCTTTTGAGTTTGAGGTCGTAGGTTTGAATTTCTGCTCTGCCACTGTGTCCTCCTTATTGGTTTTGCCACCTGACCCAGAGGTTTGTGATGAGGTACAAATGGGTTAAAATGAGGTCCTTTTGTAGAGTGCTTGGCACAGAGCAGGCACTCAGTGAATAGAAGATACTGTGCTGTATCTTTGATGAAATACTGTGAATTCTTAGCTTCTTTGTTCCTAATGCGATTTTCTATCTCAAGAGAGATTAAAGGCTTTGACTTTCCTTCCTTCTTTCTTTCCCCCTTCTTTCCCTCCTTCTTTGCTTCCCTCCATCTCTCTTTTCCTTTCATCCCATACGTTCTTTAGCTCTGTGGCTGAATTGTTTGTGAAAACCTTTCATTCATCAGACATGCCATTATCCCAGTCTCATCTTTCTCAGCAGAGATAAGTCATCCCAGCCAAAGCCATCCTCAGACAAGCCAGCCCCAGCCAATCTGCCAGCTGATTGCATGTGCATAGTCAAGCTCAGGCAAGATCAGCCCAGATAAATTATATTTCATCCTGCACAAAAATAAAGTTGTTTTATGGCACTAAGTTTGAGGCTAGTTTGTTACACTGCAATATGGTAGCACTAGATAACTGATACAACCCCCCAACCCATTCTCTACCCAACATTCAGCATATTGTTAACACATAATTCAGATCATGCCTCTGTCCTGCTTTGCACTCGGATAGAAACCCAACTGGAACACATCCTGTGGCTGAGGTACCAGGATTCCGCTTGGGTCACTGGCCTTTCTGCTGACTTCTTCATCCATCACCCTAGTCTTTCCTACTCTTTGAATTATGAGCATACTCTCTTGCCTCTGGGTGATGTAAATGCTGTTCCTTCCACCTGATGCTCTCTCCATCCTCCCCATACCTTCACTCTCCTCACAGCTCACTCCTTCCCTTCCTTCAGGTCTTACAGGGGCCTTCTTTGACCTCCTGTCTCAGGCAGGTCTTCCTTGTCCTTCTCAACCTCTCATTTGTTTCCTTTATAATAATTATCACATTTCACAATTTCTTTAGTCTTTTCCCTAAATGAAAATGGGGGCATCTACCCTCTCTCACTAGAATCTAAGCCCCATGAAGGCAAGAATTTTATCACGTCTGGGTACCTAAGTTATTAGCATTTAACTTAGAATTTGAATCAGAATAGGCATTCAATTTGAATCAGAGTAGGGCTTCCCTTGTGACTCAGCTGGTAAAGAATCTGCCTGCAATGCAAGAGACCTGGGTTTGATCCCTGGGTTGGGGAGATCCCCTGGAGAAGGAACGGCTACCCATTCCAGTATTCTGGCCTGGAAAATTCTGTGAGCTGTATAGTCCACGGGGTCACAAAGAGTCGATATTCAGTAACCAATTTTTCTATGCCCACCATAGTAATGATGGGGATAGAAAAATCTCCAGTCAGGCACTACACTAAATGCTTTAAATGTATCCACCCGGTTAATCGTCACAACAGCTGTGAGTAGGAGCCATTACAATCCCGTTCTGTAAATGAGAAGATGAGGCATAAAAATGTTAAGGAAATTGTCCAAAGACACAGAGCTAGAAGTTGGCACTGTCAGGATGTGAAGTGGGCAGCCTGGCACCAACATCCGGATCCATAACTGCCCTGCACCATCCCTGTGTACCATTGTACATCCAATATACACGTGAGGAGAGTGAAAAAGTTGGCTTAAAGCTCAACGTTCAGAAAACTAAGATCATGGCATCTGGTCCCATCACTTCATGGGAAATAGATGGGGAAACAGTGGAAACAGTGTCAGACTTTATTTTTTGGGGCTCCAAAATCACTGCTGATGGTGATTGTAGCCATGAAATTAAAAGACGCTTACTCCTTGGAAGGAAGGTTATGGCCAACCTAGATAGCATATTGAAAAGCAGAGACATTACTTTGCCAACAAAAGTACGTCTATCAAGGCTATGGTTTTTCCAGTGGTCATGTATGGATGTGAGAGTTGGACGGTGAAGAAAGCTGAGCGCCGAAGAATTGATGCTTTTGAACTGTGGTGTTGGAGAAGACTCTTGAGAGTCCCTTGGACTGCAGGGAGATCCAATCAATCCATCCTAAAAGAGATCAATCCTGGGTGTTCATTGGAAGGTCTGATGTTGAAGCTGAAACTCCAATACTTTGGCCACCTCATGCGAGGGGCTGACTCATTGGAAAAGACCCTAATGCTGGGTAGGATTGGGGGCGGAAGGAGAAGGGGACGACAGAGGATGAGATGGCTGGATGGCATCACCGACTCGATGGACATGCGTTTGGGTAGACTCCGGGAGTTGGTGATGGACAGAGAGGCCTGGTGTGCTGCGATTCATGGGGTTGCAAAGAGTCGGACACGACTGAGCGACTGAACTGATACACGTGAAAATGAAAGTTCTTAAAGGTGCGGTAACCTGTGCTAGGGCCTCCTGGATAGTAATTACAAAGATGTTAAAGTATGGAAGGCTTCATTCTTCACCACTAGGGTTTTGTCAGCACCCATGCTAGTGTCAGGACTCCTTGCCTGGCCCGTGCTGCTCTTTCTTTCTAGAAATCTCTTTTTCAACAACTCCCTTATTGACCTGGCAAACTTCTTTTTTTAAACTAATCCAGGCAACGTCACTTATTCCTATTTTTTTTTTAAGATTTTTTTGATGTGGACCATTTTTTAAAGTCTTTATTGAATTTGTTACAATATTGCTTCTGTTTTATGTTTTAGATTTTTTGCCATGAGGCATGTGGGGTCTTAGCTCCCTAACCTGGGATCGAACCCACACCACCTGCATTGAAAGGCAAAATGTTAACCTTTGAGCATCAGGGAAGTCCCACACCTACCCATTCTTCAGGCTCTGGCTCAGCTATTTCCTTCTCCATGGAGCAGAATTATTTTCCACTCCCTTCTCTGGGAACCCATGCCAATCGTTGCAGTACTGACCACGCAGTACTGTGTTTATTCTCTTTCTACCCCAGTAGATAGTGAGTGCTTGGAGGCAAAACTCATATCTACCAACCCCAGTATCTAACTCCTGGAAGGGAGCTTAAAACACCTGATTTGATTGACTAAATGAGGCTCTACTTATGGTGGGTTTGTATTTCCATCCCTAGAGAGCAGATCTTAAGTTTTCCTATTAATATGTAAATCATTAGAATAACACCCAGCACCTTAAGTGCTCTGTTTGCTATAATTATATATATTTGTTGTTACTAAAAGTGGAGAAAGAAAAAGTTCCTTGGTAAAGGTGGAAAAAAGTAAATTCTATAAGCAGTCAAATGCTCAAAGACATGAATGTAGAGAATTTCATCACAGCATGGTGTATAAAAAACAAGAAGAAGAAAATAAGATTCCTTAGTCTGTGTGTGTGTGTGTGTGTGTGTGTGTGTGTGTGTGCGCGCGCGCGCGCATGCGCGCCCCCAGTCATGTCTGACCATGTTTTGACCCATAGACAGTAACTTTCCAGGCTCCTCTGTCACGGGATTCTGCAGGCAAGAATACTGGAGTGGGTTGCCATTTCCTCCTCCAGGTGATCTTCCCAAACCAGGGATCATACCCATGTCTCCTGCATCTCTTGCACTGGCAGGCAAATTCTTTACCACTGAGCCACCTGGGAAGCCCTTAGTCTGTTTAGACTGCTATTAAAATTCCTACTATTCAGGAATTTTAAAAGACAAGGTAAAAGTATTAATAAGAAATTTGTTTATATTGTTAAATTTAGAAAGTATGGGATATTTCTCCATCTGTTTGTGTCATCTTTGAATTTTTTCATCAGTGTTTTATAGTTTTCTATATACAGGTCTTTTGTTTCTTTAGGTAGTTTTATTCCTAAATATTTTATTCTTTTTGTCACAATGGTGAATGGGATTGTTTCCTTAATTTCTCTTTCAGTTTTCTCATAGATGGGGAAATATACCATGTTCACGGATTGGAAGAATAAATATAGTGTAAACGAGTATACTACCTGAAGCAAACTAAAGAGTCAATGCAATCCCTATCAAGTTACCAATGGTATTTTTCACAGAACTAGAACAAATAATTTCAAAGTTTGTATGGAAATACAAAAACCTTTGAATAGCCAAAGCAATCTTGAGAAAGAAGAATAGAACTGGAGGAATCAACCTGCCTGACTTCAGACTACACTACACAGCTACAGTCATCAAGACAGTATGGTATTGGCACAAAGACAGAACTATAGGTCAATGGAACAAAATAGAAAGCCCAGAGATAAATCCATGTGCCTATGGACACCTTATCTTTGACAAAGGAGGAAAAAATATACAATGGAGAAAAGACAATCTCTTTAACAAGTGGTGCTGGAAAAACTGGTCAACCACCTATAAAAGAATGAACTAGAACACTTTCTAACACCATATACAAAAAATAAACTCAAAATAGATTAAAGATCTAAATATAAGACCAGAAACTATAAAACTAGAGGAAAGCATAGGCAAAACACTCTCTGTCGTAAATCACTGCAAGATCTTCTATGACCCACCTCCCATAGTAATGGAAATAAAAGCAAAAATAAACAAATGGGACTTAGTTAAATTTAAAAGCTTTTGCACAATGAAGGAAACTATAAGCAAGGTGAAAAAACAGACTTCAGAATGGGAGAAAATAATAGCAAACAAAGCAACTGACAAAGAATTAATCTCAAAAATATATAAGCAGCTCATGCAGCTCAATACCAAAAAACAAATGACACAATCAAAAAATGGGCCAAAGAACTAAACAGACATTTCTCTAAAGAAGACATACAGATGGCTAACAAACACATAAAAAGATGCTCAGCATCACTCATTATCAGAGAAATACAAATCAAAACCACAATGAGGTACTATCTCACACCTGTCAGAATGGCTGCTATCAAAAACTCTACAAACAATAAATCCTGGAGAGGGTGTGGAGAAAAGGGAACCAACCCTCTTACACTGTTGGTGGGAATGCAAACTAGTACAACCACTATGGAAAACAGTGTGGAGATTCCTTAAAAAACTGGAAATAGAACTGCCATATGACCCAGCAATCGCACTGCTGGGCATACACACCAATGAAACCAGAATTGAAAGAGACACATGTACCTCAATGTTAATTGCAGCACTGTTTACAATAGCTAGGACATGGAAGCAACCTAGATGTCCATCAGCAGACAAATGGATAAAGAAGCTGTGGTACATATACTCAATGGAATATTACTCAGTTATTAAAAAGAATGCATTTGAATCAGTTCTAAGAAGGTGGATGAAACTGGAGCCTATTATATAGAGTGAAGTAAGTCAGAAAGAAAAACACCAGTACAGTATATTAACTCATATATATGGAATTTAGAAAGATAGTAATGACGACCCTATATGTTAGACAGCAAAAGAGACACAGATATAAAGTACAGACTTTTGGACTCTGAGGGAGAAGGCGAAGGTGAGATGATTTGAGAGAATAGCACTGAAACATGTATATTACCTTATGTGAAATAGATGACCAGTAAAAGTTTGATGCACAAACCAGGGCACTCAAAACCCGTGCACTGGGACTACCCAGAGGGATGGGATGGGGAGGGAGGTGGAAGGGGTTTGGGGATAGGAGACACGCGTACACCCGTGGCTGATTCATGTCAATGTATGGCAAAAACCACCACAATATTGTAAAGTAATTAACCTACAATTAAAAAAAAAAAAAGGCATGGGGCTTCCCTGGTGGTCCAGTGGTTAAGACTCCACATTGGTTAAGACTGCACTCCCAGTGCAAGAAGACAGGGTGCAATCCCTGGTCAGGGAATTAGATCCCAGCTGCTGAAGCTAAGAGTTCTTATGCTGCAACTAGTAATCCTACATGCTACAGTGAAGATTCTGTTTGTTGCAACTAAGACCAGGGACAGCCAAATAAATAAAAATAAATATTAACAGAATATTTTAGAAGCATGTTACATAAATAAAACTATGGTACAGATTTTTATCTCTTTTTTTTTTCTCTCTTAATGGATAATGCATAAGGGTCATCTATAGACAAATGCCACAGAAAGAGTTTGAAGGGACACAGACCAATTTATCAGTGTGTTAATCTCTGGTAGGAGCAAGGTAAGATTACAAGTAATTTCATTCTTTAGAGTATTCTGTCCTCTTTAGAATTCATTTTAACAATGAACAATCATTAGTTTCATAATCATAAAATAGAGCACTAATAGCAACACAATAATAATTATGCTTTAACATTGCCCAATTATCTTGCTTCCAGGGCTGACTTGTGGTCATGATCAAAAATGCTCCAGACCCCACGAGAAATGTAGCTGAGTACTCCCAAGACTTCCAAAGGGGACAGTAGAAGCGATAGGCCCTGGGATTGTCTGCCCTTGATAGGAACTCCACGTTGACTGAGGGGAATTGATCTTAAAATCCTCAGTATGGAGTTTCAGCACGATCACTGTTTACCACTTATAAAACATGTCATTTCTGCTCCTCAATCCATCTCCCGTACTTGAAGAAATCATGTGCCAGTATCCTAAGACAGGACAAGGAAACGTTTGCCCATAGTCTATCACCACCATCCCCTGGGTTGTTAGCTGTCTACTCCTTCCCCACGAACCCCTGAAACATGGAGTAAAACATGGGCTTTGGATAGCCTCTTAGCATCAGGTTGTAAAAGAAAAATAAAAATGTTCCTCCACTTTTAATATCCTCACGTTCTCTCTGGCAAATAGAGAGCTTTCCAAAACATAGAATTGATTCGGGTCAAAAAAATTCATTTTTAATCTGCTATGTGGTAGACATGGTAGTATAGGTTGAAAGATACAGACTTTCATTCATTCATTCAGTTTTTTCTTTCAACAAATGAGTGTTGGGCACTTTCATGAGCTGGGCACTGGGCCGGGTGCTGAGGTTACCAGGATGGACAAGAAGATCCTCATGGGAGGAGACAGATCCATGAACAGATCATCCCATTATAACAAATTTCCTCCCTGTCATGAAGAAAGGGAGCCACAAGATAAGTGACCATGTGGGCTTCAGGGATAAAAAGTGGGTCCCTTTGATATAGGACCGTCACTATTGCACAAGATGCCTTTGTGCCAATAAAAGACAGGTTCCCTTTCTCAAGATATTTTACTTCTGCCTATCAAAAAAGTGTACTGATTTTGCTTGAACAAAACACATTATTGTCATCTGCCAAAAATTGTCATGGAAAATATAGAAATTTAGAAATCTTCCCCTTAGATATGAGCTCTTGTGCAGTACACAACCTGTACAGCTATACTCATGCTGGCTCTGTCTAGGTTAGAGGTGGGAATATGTCTTGTCTTGGCCTAACTGAGAGTCAGGACTGACATTGTTCCATCTGACATTTTCCTCCCTGTATAGGCTCTTGTTAAATAGTTTCTTATGAAAAGAATCATATTTTCACCTCTGTCCCAAAAGCCTGGTTTTATTCATCCAGACAGATTCCATTTATGAATGTACAGCCCTAAATTCTGCAGCTCAGATGGACAACATGAGTTCTTGGCTGGCATGCCAGCCTCAGGAAGCGATCAGAATGGGGCTATTGGAAGAGGAATCACCAACATCATGAAGATGGCAGATACTGAACAAAGCCTGGAATGGATAGAGCGACAGTAACAATCCAAATGCTTCTGGCCCAAGAATAAAAATCAAAGACATCTACTTCTTAACAGGCCCACAATTTATGGCCTCCCCACATTAATCTAGAAATTACCTAGGCATTGATTAACCCTGACTTGCCTAGTGGGTAAATCTCCATCGGCACCTATAGACAAAGCCTGAGTTTGAGAGGCACCTGCCAGGAAGAACCAAGGTGTGACTTAAGCTGTGGTGGAAGTGACCATGAGCAGAAAGCCCTCTTTTTTCCAAGGGACACGACTTCTCTCCTCCCAAAGAACCCGACCTTTCCCTCAATTCCAGCGGGTCTGGGAGGGGCGCGGTCCTCCTTTCCAGACTCTGGAAGCATCACACTGGGAGCGTGTTCCCCTCGCATCGCCCCTGATGGGAAGAGGAACTCAGATAAAGGAAACAGATACATATCTGTTGTTGGGGAGCTTTGTTTCCACACATGATATATGGTTCCGGAGAAGGAGTTGCAAAACAAATGATTGCGTCTCCTCATCACCGACAGGTCTTTAGTGGGGCCGATGGGGGAGAGGAGATGCTGACGATTAGCTGTTGCTTCACAATAGGTCCCCAGTACAGGAAAAGTGTCTGAAGTTTATCTATTGTTAAGTGAGATAATTTATCGTCGCCCAGGGTTAAGGAGCAACTCCAGTCCTTTCCTACTTCGGGAACAGAGGTTTATAAGGTGACGCCCAAATTTAGACATTGAGATGCTGCGGGCAGAAATGTCCCCAAAGGCTGATGATGGCTCCTGTGCATTTGAAGCCAAGTCATTCACAGAGTTAATTTGAGGCTCTCTTCGGAAACTATATTTGCTTTCCGAGTGCATGGTGAGTTTTCATCTGGGCTCTGACCAGCTGACAGCTATGCAAGTTTGTAGATACCAGTAATTGAATATAGATAACCTTGATGGTTGACCTCGTCAGAGCCAGACCTGGCTGCTTCCCATTGTTCCTGGTTTTGCCAGTTGATACTAAACTGCTGCCGGATGAATTTATATATTAAGAATTCACTGCGGTGGGAATTGCTTATCATTCCCCGGGTCTATCCTGTAAGCGTCTATTTACTTGACGTGGGAAGCTGGGAATAAAAGCCCGTGATTTGACTGTTCACTGTTAGGGATGGCGAGCAGCATGTTGGAAAGCTTTATTAATTTCTAAAAACAAAGGAGGCGGGGGTCATGCTTTTGCTTTATACGAACTATGGAGACAGACTCGTCTTGCAGAGCAGCTTGGGGATCTCTGAAGTTGGTTCCTAGCCATCTTTTCAGCCTCCAATTTCGCTTAAAAGCAGAGTTAGAAGTGTGCTCGGCATTGTCACCAGTGTGATACTCTTGTATTTTAAGAGAAATATTGGAAGAGGTTCAGAATTGATGGCTTATTAGGCAAAAGGCTTTAAGAAGCCTCTGAGAGGGCAAGGTGGCCTGGGGAAGGGAGGGCAGGACACAGAGCCACATACAGAGGTGCTTAGAGTTAGGCTAAGTGTTCGTATTAGGCTTCTCAGCTATTTAAACCAACCGTAGTCAGTGGAAGGTAACAGGGGGGCACTCTCCACGGTGGGCTCTGCAGCCCCAAGTATTTCCTTCTTTATATTTTTCTGAATTGTTGAAATGTCAACAGAGAACACGGATCACTTTTTGCCCTCAGAAAATAAAAAAGATGAAACTGTTGAGTTTTTTTTTTTTTTTCCTCTAGAAATCATGTTATCCTGCCTTCTGGAAGCTGATCTGTATTTCTCCAGGCTCTCCTTCCTTGGGCTTTGAACTTCACGGCTGGTGCAGGGGGCGTTAAGAAAGGCCAGAGTCTGTGTCCCTGTTAGAGGTTGGGGTCAGAGGGCGACACCGTGGACAGGGGAGGTGGAGGGACAAACGTGGCCCAGGGAGCCCTCGTTGAACGCAGGGCATCTTGGCGGCTAATGACTCGGGGTGGAGTCGGGGGGTCTTGGCTTTGGAATTGGTGCGGGTGGGAACTCCGGAGGCCTCGCTGCCAAGCAACTGTGTGTCACCGCTCAACTGAGGGGATCAGCCTTTGATGCTTTGAACATCAGAACATCAGAGCTGTTCTTCATCCTGAGAAGGAAGGTTCGGGTTAGTCAGCCAGGGCAAATAGCTCAAGGGAAATTTCCCTTTCCCTTTGTCGGGCCCCCTGCTTTCATGTGCTTGGACTCTACATCCTGACTACCACACGGGAAGAAGAAGGCTCGCTGGACCCTGGCGTGCGCAGCCCAATTTGGGGCTGAGTGGGGAGGAGATGACCACCCTGGTGCTGGAAGCCCGTACGGGGAGCGGCGACATGGACCGAGCCTGGAGGAAGGGTGGCTGCAGGCCTGGAATGACCCCTCCATGAGGCCATCTGCTGTCCCTGTAGCCAGCATCACCGTGGGGACCAGCAGGGGAATTTTTCTACCTGGGCCAGTCCAACCGGTCTGTCTTCCCTTCCCAACAAGGACAGTCCTGTTTGTGTCTCTGCTGCTCTGGGCATGTTTATCTTGGACAGAAGGGGATTAAGGCATGCGAGGACGCACCAGCCAGTGACTTCCAACATCACTTGTGATGCACAGAGCCAGAAGTGTGGCCTTGAACCCCACTCTGCTCCCTATTAGCTCCCTTACTCTGAGCAATGACTGCCTCACTCTCTGGCTTAGCTTCCTCCTCTGTAAAATGGGTTTGGTGCCCGTAGTGACCCTCTGGGATTGTTGCAGAGAACCAATGAGTTAATATGCCCTCAACGCTCCCCACTCAGCCTGGCACTAGAAAGGACTCCACAAACACCAGCTCACACTGAAAACGTGAATTTGATATTCATATGAACACAGTCCAGAAACCCTCAATATTTTAAAAGCACCTTCAAGAGAGGACTGCTTCTCCCATCAGTGGAAATAATGTTTATTAAGCAAAATCCTGATTTCAAAAAAAATTAATGCAGTTCAGCCAACGTGACCAATTCCAAATGTGTATTGAACCCTTCGTAGTTCTGAAGACTTCTGCTCCTTTTATTGAAATGATCTCTACTGGGACTCAGTTCTTGAGAGCCCCAAATCCCCAAAGTAAGGCAAGGTCTGGGGGGAGCTGGGAGTGTTGGTTCAGGTTGGATATCGAGAAGGGGGAGTAGGAATGATGACGGTGATGAGAACTGAGCCAGAGATTGGAGGTTCCTTCAGTCCAGGGAGAAAGATGGTCAGAGGAGGATGTGGGCCAGGTGGGAGGAACCACCTTGAGGCTCAGGCAGACCACAGTCTGCAATCGCAGAGGTCTGGTGAGGACAGGGGAAGTGACAGGGCAGCTGCTGAGACAGGTTTTACCTTGGGCTTGAAACCGTTTACCCTAGAGCCTGCTTGATGGTATCAGTGAAATTTGGAGGTCTCACGTAGTTGCGGGAACTCATTCCAGTATGTTGGGTGATAGCAGATGCCCGAGGCTGGCGGGAGGAGTGGTAGGAGAGGTAAGATTGCCACAGGGGGCCTTGGCCTTTTTGCTCCTGAGAGCCCAGTGTGGCAGCGGGATGTGGGCTCTAAGACCCACATCCCAAGCACTGTGACCGGAAGGGTCTAAAGAGTCTCCATCCCTGGGAGCTCTAGAGATATCCATATGAGCGTGAAAATCCTCTACTTACCACCTGAGTTGTTCAATTCATCCATCAACTGTATTTATCAAATACCCACTATGTAGAAGAACTTGTGCCAGGATCTAGGAATAATTTTCTCTAGAGCTAAAATTTTCTCCAGTCTTATACCCAAAGATTTAGTATATCAGAATCATGGGGGAAGGGACTTCCCTGGGGGTCCAGTGGTTAAGACTTCACCTTCCAATGCACAGGGTGCTGATACGACCCCTGGTCTAGGTGCTAAGATCCCACATGCCTTGAGGCCAAAAAACAAAACACAAAACAGAAGCAATATTATAACAAATTCAATAAAGACTTTAAAAATGGCTCATCAAAAAAAAATCTTTAAAAATATAAAGAATGGGGGAAACTGGTCAAAATGCAGATTCTAGGGCGTCACCCAAGAGATTCTGATCCAGGGAGTTGAGCCTGGTCATTTGCATTTTGAACAACTATTTGCCTGGCTTCTCAGGTGACTCAGTGGTAAAAGAGCCCACCTGCCAATGCAGGAGATGCTGGTTCAATCCCTGGGTCAGGAAGATCCCCTGGAGAAGAAAATGGCAACCCACTCCAGTATTCTTTCCTGAGAAATTCCATGGACAGAGGAGCCTGGTGGGCTATAGTCCATGGGGTCGTGAAGAGTCAGACACAACTGAGAGACTAACACACACGCATATGCACAGGTTTTGCCTGCTGAGGCCCGTGAGTCATGGTGTGTCTGTCCGTCCATCTGTTTAGCTCTCATTTACTAAACACTTGCAAGGTGCCAAGCACTGGGCAGGGCGCTGGGGACTGGTAAAAGACAGGGCCCTTGTTGGCAAGTCATTTGTGGTGATTGGAAGGGTTGGGCTCAATAACTATAGCAGTTCCTACCATTTCAAATGTTAGAATCTTATAAAAGGATGCTTTTTAAAAAAACCTCCAACAAGAGATAGAAATATGTTCTCTGTTCACTAGCCTATTAGATCCAGTGTTAGATAGAGTTTATAATGGACAAAACAAAACTTACTATAAACAGGGCAGTTTTCTCAGTGCTATGCATATTTTGTTTAGACATGAGTCTTTGCAGGTACAAACAGAGACACAGATGTAGAGAACAAATGTATAGAAACCAAGGGGGGAAAAATTGATTAAGGGGATGAATTAGGAGACTGAGATTGACATATATACGCTATTTACGTTGTGTATAAAACAGATAACTAACAAGAACCTACTGTAGAGCTCAGGGAGCTCTGCTCAGTGCCTTAAGGTGCCCTAAATGGGATGGAAATCCAACAAAGAGGAGATATCACCAAAGAATTGACTGTTTTGAACTGTGGTGCTGGAGAAGACTTTTGAGAATCTCTTGGACTTCAAGGAGATCAAACCAGTCCATCCTAAAGGAAATCAGTCCTGAATATTCATTGGAAGGACTGATGCTGAAGCTGAAACTCTAATACTTTGGCTACCTGATGTGAAGAGCTGACTCATTGGAAAAGACCCTGATGCTGGGAAAGATTGAAGGCAGGAGGAGAAGGGGATGACAGAGGATGAGATGGTTGGATGGCATCACCGTCTGGATGGACGTGAGTCTGAGCAAGCTCTGGGAGTTGGTGATGGACAGGGAAGCCTGGTGTGCTGCAGTGCATGGGGTCGCAAAGAGTCAGACACGACTGAGCGACTGAACTAAACTGATATATCTATATCTATATCTATATCTATATATATATATATATTCACCTATAACTGATTCGCCTTGTTGTTCAGTAGAAACACAACATTGTGAAGCAACTATGCTCCAATAAAAATTAATTTAAAACTGTTAGTTTTTGCAAAAACTTTGCAAGACTGGTGTTATAAGCACTCCCATTTTATAGATGAGGAAACTGAGACATAGGAAGGTTCACTTAGCAAGCTCTCACATGTAGAAAGTGGGAAGCTACATAATCTGACTCCAGGCAGTCTTAATCCAGATCTGGTACACTTAACTATCTCACTGCTTCCTATCAACATGATATTGCTGAGGGTTTGAGGCTGAAAAATGCTATCGTACAAGTAGTTATTCTGACATTGGAGCTATACAACCAAAGGAGAAAAGATGCTGTGCCTTGATTTTGAAAGAACTTAGAGCATCTTTATGGTCTTGGAAACCAACGTGGGAGTGAGGGTGGTGGGGACTGAGAGACAGAGGCTTAACTTCACAAATAGCAAGTCCAAAGGTTTAGTTTCACAAATAGCCTAAAGCCTCAACCTTGAAAAGTGCATTTGGATTGGCAAAACTAGAAGACTTTGATCATATCAAAATACTGGCAAGCATGTGAGCAAACAGCCCCTCCTATACATTGCTGGCAGGTGTATAATGGTTCAACCATCTTGGAGGGTGATTTGGCAATATCTAGAAAAATATCAAGAGTGGATGACCAGTGATTGTGCAAATCCATTTCTAAATATGTCCATGTGTGCCCAAGGAGATGGAGGCAATGTTATTAAAACTGGAAAAATTGGGACAACCTAAATATCTACCAATAAGGGATAGGGGTGAAAAAAAGCTTCAACTTAAGGAAGTCTTCCTGCAAGATCTCAGCTTTTTATTTCAAACCTATGGCTTGGGAACGGAGAAGGCACTGGCAACCCACTCCAGTACTCTTGCCTGGAAAATCCCATGGACAAAGGAGCCTGGCAGGGTGTGGTCCATGGGGTCGCTAAGAGTCCAACACGACTGAGAGACTTCATTTTCACTTTTCACTTTCATGCCTTGGAGAAGGAAATGGCAACCCACTCCAGTGTTCTTGCCTGGAGAACCCCAGGGATGGTGGAGCCTGGTGGGTTGCCGTCTATGGGGTCTCACAGAGTCGGACACGACTGAAGCAACTTAGCAGCAGCAGCAGCTTGGGAAATGCTTTCTAGTATCAGGTGACTGTGTATCCTAATGGTTAGAAACATCGGTTCCAGACTGCCTGCCATGAATCTTAGTTCCTTCCTTTACTCTTTAGGCAGTCTTCTTGATCTCTTTGTGCCTTAGTCTCCTCATCTATGAAATCGGAGTGACGATAATAGCACCTTGTTCATAGGACTGCTGTGAAGATTTCAAGCATTCATGCAAGTGAATCTCCTAGAATCGTGTACATTAATCAAGTGTTTTTTGCATAGCATTGCTGCACAGTCCTAATAAATGTGGGATGAGATGATGGTGACTAACTAAGGTGTGGATCTGTCTCATGTGTTCATTGGAAAAGTAAAACAGACAACAAACAATAAAGCTCAGGGAAATGAACTTGGTTGTTATGAACCAAGTAGAAGATTGGATCCTTACTTACAAACTGGATAAGATCATCTCCTAGTCTGAAAAATGGGGAGAGAAATGAACAGTTGCTGATGGCCTCTGATAGAAAGGAAAAGGTAATGAAGAAACAGGATCTTTCCATAGGAACCAGATTTTAAGGGTTCAGCACAGAGGCACTGGTACTTATTTAGGGGTAAAATATGGTGGCCGTACATTCACATGACCATAGTGAAACTAACAAAAGCTTACTCTTCCGGGGGCAGAGATGGTGTCATGGCCAGCACTTCCATTCTAGCTGCAATGCCAATCCCTTTTGTCATCCTGAAAGTCTGAAACTTTGTTCAGGATTTTCCCACAGTGAAGGAAAATGTTTTTATTCCAGTTCCCAGTGAATCTGCTGGATCCAACAGAAATATTGCTGCTTCCACCAGCGTCTGTGAACACCAGGAACCAAAGGTGATCTCTTTCTCAGTGACCCAGTGGCTTCTCGCAGCAGTAGCCTGGCTTACTGATCCTTGGGGCCCCTGAGAACCCAGCAAGGGAATTTCTAGATATTTAGCAATTATTGCTAAATAAAGAGACAATTTGGTGTCTCTCCTGAAACACATGAGCACTTTGCAGTGAGGAGATGACATTTGATTTTGCCAGAAATTTGCCCTGGTTTCCTCTTCCATGTTAAATGAAAAGTTCTTTGGAATCTTAGAGGGATACCACACCTCTAGTTCCAGCACTGAGGACTCTGCTCTGTCAGGAAGCAATTTTCATTTCAGTGAAAGATGTAAGAAGCACGTCCCAAACTGCTGAGGAATAATTCTGTGGCATCTGCAGAAATTCCAAAGCAGCCACTGGGCTCTGTTTACCAACACAATTAAACCTCGACCGTTCCCAGTTGCAGTACAAATACAATCTTATCTACTTCATGTCAGCCGATTAATTCATCGGGGCTGGAGAACGGCAAACAGATATTAATAACCAGCCTCTAAGTGAGTCATTTGAGTGGAGTGGAATTTCGTGGAGGGTTCTTAGGACGTAAAGGCGGAAAAGTTCACACCTTCCTGACACCGCTATAAAACACAGCAACATTACAACTTTTCAACCATATCTAAAAGGCCAATTTAGGTTTATTCCCATCCGAGTTTATGGCCATGGTTCAGCAGGTGTAAACCAGTAATAGCTGCAGTCCGGCTCTGGGTGGATGCCAGCACAGATGTGTTCAGTCAAATGACTAATTGAAAACCTCAGACAAAATCAGCAGCCTGGCCATTTTGCTTGCATAATAAAACAGGGCTGATAAAGGCTGCGGAGAAAAAAAATCCACCCATCTCATCAGCAGTGCCATTAACAATCATGAGTAAAGATGAAAACAACGCATGGTTTATTCTGCAAATGAAGGCATAGAACTCGATGGTTTCCCAGGGGCCCATTACCCATTTTAATAATACATCAAGGAGCCTGAGCAAACAGTTTGTCTGTGCAAACCAAACAGAGTAAACTATTTACAGTTACTGCATACAGAGACAACTCCCAGCTCTCGGAATTTAACAAATTTATAAAGGTACATAACATGATAGCTATTAGCAAAATTAAAAGAGAACCATTACAGACTTACAGTCTGCTGTGCTCACTCACCAGTCAAGAAGGAACGCTAAGACCAACTTCCAATTCACAAGAATTCCACCCCCATCTCTCTTTTTTTTCCCTCTCCTCCAAGAGAGCAACCCGACTTGGACTCAAATTATGTGCATGAATAATAAAATAGCATCTAATTAAAACCTGTAGTTAAATATGCAAAAATTAATGGTAATGAGGTTGTGCAATGCCTCTGAGTATAAGCACTCTCTGAATTACTCACAAGAGTTCCTTTGCTTGACCTAAACAGGGGATAACAGAGGCGACTTTGAACATAGTGGGTCCTGGCACCCCATGGTGCCCCACGATGTCTCAGCCATGCTCACAATCAGGACAGCAAATGGTCAACCTGGATGGAAGGTTGCCAACCCAGCCAAAGCATCTTTTCTGGTTCTTGGATGTACAAAAGGCTGGGTGGAGGAGGGAGGCAGGGCAGGAGCTTTTTATCTCAAAGTAAGAAAGATCTTCTCACAAAAGGCTGATGGCTGGACGAACAGATGCCTGGCGATAAGAGACAAGTAGACAGGTCTATCTGGGGGCTCATTTAAGGGTATTTCCCCATAAGTTGTCCAGAGCCTTCTAACCTTCCCAGTCACCAGTGCAAAATTCCACCCACTCTCCGGATTGTACCACGTCCTCTTAGGAGAGCACGCACATGCCAGCACCCTTGCCTGGGACAACAGCGGCTACCAGAAACTTCTCCCTAGAACAACCCACCTTCTTCCCTTGCACTCTTAGGAGCCTTCACTATATTGCTAGCACAAGCTCCTGGCCACATTCTCCTGAGCCTTGTTTCAAGAGGATGCTGGTCTTCTTATCGGGTTTTTAAATATTAATTTACTCATTTAGTCTTGGTTGCACTGGGTCTTCCTTGCTGCGAGTGGGCTTTCTCTAGTTGTGGACAGCCATGGCTACTCTTTATTGCTGGAGGATTTAAGAAGGCTCAGCCTGCCCACCTTTGCACATCTGCCATGTTAAACACTAGAAATTTTTACCACCGTGTCTCCACCATTAAACCTTGGCAGCTGACAGAGCAGGTCAGTTAGAATCTGTGAGAGTCTAACCGAAGCCTACAGGTCGTGGGCTTCTCATCATGGTGGATTTTCTTGTTGTGGTGCACAGGTGCTAGAGCACACAGGTTTTAGCACTGTGTCACACAGGCTCAGTAACTGGGCCTCCCGGGCCCTAGAGCTCTCGGATTCCAGGTGTTGTGATGCATGGGCTTTAGTTACTCCGTGGCACGTGGGATCTTCCTGAACCAGGGATTGAACCCCTGTCTCCTGCACTGGCAGGTGGACTCTTATCCACTGTACCACTAGGGAAGTCCTCCTTGTTGGCTTCTAAGTCCTCTTGGCCCTTCCTTATGCTTTGGGGACTGAGTCAGCTTCCTGAGCATGTGCCCTGACATTTGTTTTAGACACAGGAATCTAATCTCACACATCACCTCTGCTTAGAGCTTCTGAATTTCGACCCCTCCAATCTCTGACTTCCCACTAGCTTTGAGGCTAGTGACTCTGCTTGAGGACAGTTGATGAGACATTGAATGCCAGCAACACTTTAAGAGGAGAACATGATCTTGGTATGGTAGACAATTTCAGACTCACTCAATACGATTCCTCCATTTGCTTTTTCATCTATTGAAATTGAGTCTGATATGCTGGAAAGTAAGCATTTCATTTGGAGGGATTTCTTATTCAGATGAATCTGATGGAAAACTTCTCTCTCAGCACCTTCTGGAAGATGTCTATGTCATCCTGATTATGCTAAGGGTTTTTTGTCCAGTCAGTAGGGATCTAAGCTAACTGATATGTTCTCGACAGCCTTCTGCACCAGATGAATTCATCAGCTATGCAGGATTGTTGTGATGTCAGCAGAATGGGAATTCTGTTCGTCGCTAACTGACCCAAGCTTCCCAGGTGGCTCAATGGTAA
This sequence comes from Giraffa tippelskirchi, assembly GCF_054371585.1. NCBI lineage: Eukaryota > Metazoa > Chordata > Mammalia > Artiodactyla > Giraffidae > Giraffa > Giraffa tippelskirchi. Next base: position 38,294,513 of record NC_137281.1, on the reverse strand, counting down.
AGAATCCACCTGCCAATGCAGGAGGCGCAAGAGACACAGGTTCGATCCCTGGGTCAGGAAGATCCCCTGGAGGAGGAAAGGACAGCTCATTCCAGTATTCTTGCCTGGGAAATCCCATGGACAGAGGAGCTAGTCAGGCTATAGTCCATAGGGTTGAAAAGAGTTGGACATGACTGAGCATGCATGCACATGCAACTGACCTGAACCAGTTCTGTGCTTTGTACTGTAATATTTGAGGCTTACAGGAAAATGGTAAACTTGATTTAGCTTTTCCCTCTTTTGTTTCTTTGTCCTGTTGAAAAAGTCTAGATTTCACCCTTCCTGTCACAGATTCTAGCTGATCCTCTCTGTTGGCTGCCAAGGTTTAATGGTGGAAACACAGTGGTAAAAATTTCTGGTGTTTAATATGGCAGATGTGCAAAGATGGGCAGGCTGAAACTTCTTGAAATCCTCAGATCAATCACACTTGAGTTTGTTGTTCTGAAAAGGCTTGGTGTCTACGATGTATGTTCCTTATTGATCAGTAGATTGATTGCTTTGTCACTTACATCTCACAAATGGGTGGTATTTGAGAATCTGGTTAAGTGTACAACTTCTAATCTCATTCAAGCTGGATCTTTGCTGCCTGCAAGTTGTGTGACCTTTGGCATGTTCCCTCACCTTTCTGAGCTTCAACTTACTTATGTATAAATGAAGATAATTATAATTTCTCTTTCATAGGGTTCTTGTGTTGATTGAATGAGATAGTGGACATAAAGCACTTAGCACAATACTAACCTCATGATCAATTGTCCATGAACAATAGTAGCTATACTATATAACATCAACAGCAATAACAACAACAATAAGAAGAATTACTAGAGCTGACTTTCTATAAAATCACTTAAATCAGTATAGGGAAAACAGAAATAAAAACTAGGGGTCAAGAAGCTTATAGACAAAAGGAGAAAGAGATATACTGGGAATAAACATAATAATTATCAAAGCATTTTACTGTTTGAAGTACAATTACCAAAAGCAACAGTTAAGATACTCGTGATGGCTATTAATAGCTTACAAGTATAGGACATTTGCTGTCGTATATAGTAAGAAGCCCAGAGATTTCCTGAGTTCAGTGTTTGCAGTTCCTTGATAGGAAGATTGGCTTCCTTGCATATCTCTTGGTTTCTCCTCATGGTTCCAAGATGGCTGCACCAGCTCCAGCTCTTACATCCCCACCAAACCTTGTCCAAAAGAAAGAAGGCTTGGGGGCAGGGCACCAAGTTGATTTTCTCCTTATTCATCTCTCATGGAGAAAATCTTTTCCTAACCTTCCCAGCAAATGTCTCATTATAACTCATTCACCACACGGGGTCACATGTTCATCTCTAAAACAATCTCAGGGAAAGGGGAATGGGATTACTATAGTTGGCAATGACCATTGATGGCTTAACATTGGGCTTCCTTTGTGGCTCAGCTGGTGAAGAATCGCCTGAAATGTGGAAGACCTGGGTTCAATCCCTGGATTGGGAAGATCCCCTGGAGAAGGGAAAGGCTATCCACTCCAGTATTGCAGCCTGGAGAATTCCAAGGGCTGTATAGTTTACAGGATCGCAAATAGTCAGACATAACTGAATGACTTTCACTTTCACTTTTCATTGATGGCTCATTCACTAGAATTGGGTCTACATTTCCTGGGCACATTACCATTGGAAACCCAGAATAATACAGGACTTCTGCTATCAAGAGAAAAAGTAGGGGATGACTGATAAGTAGGCAACCAAGAATTCCTGCCCAAACCTGGAGTGGCAGATATTATTATTATCATTGGACAGATATGGAAACTGAGGCTCAGATAGGTTAAGTACATTTTTCAAGGCACATGCAATTTATAAGTGATAGAACTAGGTGTAGAAGCCAGATCTTTAGGCTCCTGATTTAGTGTTCATTTCACTACATTCAGCTGTAAAGTAATATGAAATTTGAAACTCCAGGCTTACTGGCAGATGGCAAAAGAGCTAAGGAGAAGGACTTTGTAGTTCATCTCAGGATCTGATGAAAAGGAGCCATGTACGTTTATCTGGAGAGAAACATTTTTCCTGGCATTAAATTCTAGGGGAAATTTATTGCATAGATTCTTACATAACAGACATAATAACAAAATGGGTAATGTAAAAATGATAACTGGCAAATGCTCTGCCATTATGAAAAAGAGCAGTGGTGTTTAACATTTTGTTTTCTGTTAAGATATGTATGAAATCATGCTTTCATGGGTGGATTCAGGTTTTGACTAGTAATCTTAAAAAAATTGGCAGAGAATTTAGTCTCTATAGTAATGGAACAGATCAAGACTAATAATAGTACACTGGGAACAATTACTCAGTACATTTTTTTGGCAATGATAACCTGGAATTGGGGTTATGTGCAATTCCTGATATACGATAACCACATCCTTTCCTCTCCTGCTCAAAAAGGCAAATGAGTCAGTGAGACTTTTCTATGGATTACTAGAAGCTGACTTTTATTTATATATGAAGGAGTCAATCACTTGGAAGATTTCATCAGCTATTATTAGTTTAATTGTTATGCCTTATTGCACATACTGCAATTGCAAAGCAGACACAAAGCCCCAGATTCCAGCTTAATATTCAGAAGAACAGTGAGCAAATTTGCCTCTATAAGGAGGTGCTTAATTAAAGAGAAAAGTCTGACATTTCCTGATGTTTGCCAAGTCATTGTTCTTTAAAATTACCTTAAATAAATTTGCACGCTGTCTCACTAGCTGGAACTTATTCTACTGAAGAAGGAGAGTGGTTCATTTTCTCTCTGGCTAATGTTCAAAAGAGCCCTGTAATTGCCTGCAGTTATTACCACTGACCCACCTCTCCCTGGTAGCTCAGCTGGTAAAGAATCTGCCTGCAATGCAGAAGACCTGGGTTCGATCCCTGGATCTGGAAGATCCCCTGGAGAAGAGAACGGCCACCCACTCCAGTATTCTGGCCTGAAGAATTCTAGTCCGTGGAGTCGCAAAGAGTCGGACACGACTGAGTGACTTTCACTTTCACCTCTTCAAGTCCATTCAGCCTTCTACTCACCCATTCAGAGAGAGGTTGGCCTGTGTGCAGGGAGCACCCAGAGAACCCAGAGCCCCCTACAGTCACCACTGAGATGCTGTTGTTTGGCCAGCTCTCTTTACCGCCTGGAAGAGCCTCTCACCTCCAGGTGCAATGTGGCTCAGTGATTTAGTCTATCAGTGATCACAGACACTTAACTTAGTTTAGAGAATATGCTCCTATATTTGTTCATTAGAGAGAGAGGAAATAAAGCCCTTTCTGCATTGGAAATGGCATCCTCTGCAGTAAAGTGTTTGTCAGTCTGGTGATGGAAGCACAGAGTAATGGTTTTAATTTCTGGTTTTTAAAATAATGTCTATTTTATTTCTGGTTGAAGATGTTGTTTATAAGCAAGTTAAGAGAGATGTCTAATTGATTAAGGGGAACCTGTTAGGCTGAGAAAATTAGAATTTCCGTTAAAGTATACCAAAGCATGAGAGAATAGATTGATTACAAAGGGGGAAAATACAAGGAACTTTATCCAATTGTCTTATAATTATTTATTGAGCACTGACTATGTACTTGGTACTCAGTTCAGTCTTGAGGGGACATGGAGTGGAGTAAGACTTAGCATTAGCACTTGCCCTGATGCAGGCCAGGTGAGGACTGGGACAAACTTGAGATTTCATGCCCCACCAAAAGGGGTGGACAGTACTCAACTTCCATGATGATATTCAGATGATGAAGTCTGGCCCACTGTACCTAGATCGTCCCATTTCATAAGATTAATTGGAAATAAAAAATGTTATGTAAACTCTCTACCTTTTACTGTTAGCTTTCTTTAAAGAAAATAAACACTATGAGGGAAAAAAGACATGTCAGTTTGCTGTTTTCCCTGAATTGGTTTGTCTGTTTGGCAGCCTAAAAAGTCATCTCTTAATGGTATTCATTTTCTGTCCATTTTATCTTGTGAAAAAATTAATTACACTATGTCAGACCAAAATACCTTTGGGTCTTTAAGTACTTTTTTCCCTCTCTTTTTCAAGATGAAAGTATTTCTGCCTAATTGACCAGCATCTGCCATTGTGAGATGGTAGCTCTCATGAGAGATGTTGAGAGGTGGTGTGAGGGCTGTCAGCACATTTCAACTTGATTTTGGCCACCATTTAAAAATGACTTTTCTTCCCATCACATAAGAGTGAACCTAGTGGCTGAAACCTGATGACAGAGGACAAGGATGAGAGAATAGAAGTAAGAGACAGGGTGAGAGAAAGCAGGATTATTGAAGGGCTAGGAATGTACAAAAGATTGAGACTGAAATAGCAAACTCATTTCTTTTTTATTCATGCACTTATTTAATTCCTAGATATTTAGTGAGCATCTACTATGTGTCCGTCTTTATTTTAGGCATGGATATATTGGGTGAATGGGACAGAAAAGTCTCTGCTTTCGTGATACCTACATTCCAGCAGGGGTGTGAAAGGGATAGTGTATGAACAAGTAAACAAATAGAGTCTAGAGTCATATGAAATAGTAGTAAATGCTAATAAAGAAAATAAAATAGAGTACTGAGATATGGCTAGAGGTTATATTAGTGGAAGTGATCAGGGAAGAGTCTGTGAGAAGTTTGAGCTGAAATTTGAGCAATGATAAGAAAACTATGCAGAGATCTGTAGGGAAGTGGAAATGGATAACCCTGAATTACAGACTGAGTCAGTTATTCCCATTTTTGGCCTTTTATCTGCTCTGTTTGGTTAAAAAAAATGATAATGTCTCCATTTGGTATCAGTACCTCTTTTTTTATTTATTTATATTTTATTGAAGTGTAGTTGGTTTACAATCTTGTGTTAATTTCAGGTGTACCCTGCCCTCTTTCTCCTTTGGTAACCATAAGTTTGTTTTCTATGTCTGTAAGTTTATTTCTGTTTTGTAAATTAGTTCATTTGTATCACTTTTTAGATTCCACTTGTAAATGATATCATATGGTATTTGTCTTTCTCTGTCTGGCTTACCTCACTTAGTATGATAATAATATTGAGGTTCATCGAAGTTGCTGTAAATGGCATTATTTCATTTTTTTGTGGTATTATGGTATTATAGTATCTCTTTCTAATTCATATATCTTTCTATTGGTAACATTTTTCTAACACTAGGTAGCCTGCTTTTTCAACAAAGAGAGAGCAGATCTCAAACCTGAAATCTTTAACAAGCAATAATATCTTGCTAGAATTAATAGTATTATTCTATTTGTTCTTTATTTACTCTTATAATTTCTTTCCAGTTGGCCATTTTGCAATAGTGATATAAGTTTCTTTTTGAAAGAACGTAGCTAAGCAAAAAGACTGAATCAAATACATGATCAAATTTAAACAGTAGAGTAGTACTTTCCAGGATGAAGGTAAGGTACTTTTCTTCCCTCTTCTGTTTGTGTGCATCTGCAAGAATATCTGTAAGAAGGAGAAACCCAAATAGTCTCCATCCGTACTGAAACTTGAAGCCATCTGTGTTGTTTAACCATAATATGTTAAAATAGAAAGTTGGTAGAGAAGAGATGACAAAGTTAGAATGAGAATAAGGTGCTGCGATAGGAAGAATGTGGATTAAGTGAAAGCCAGTTTGACCATACAGGGCAGCCTTGCCTGTGCACTTTCTTTGCCTAGCTCTGAGAATGTACCATCAGGCTAGCAACCCAAAAGTAGGTTGTGAAGGGGTGGACAGTTTCTCTCTGGAGACCCTGGAGCCAGAGGAAATATGTAGAGAGACCCTAAAAAGCTGGCTTGTCACCTAATTACCCACTAGTCAACAAGCTCTCAGGTACATGAACCCTTCAGTCAATAAATTTGCTAATGTTGCATTCTTAAATATAAACTGACTGCAAAGGACTCACAAATGGTCAAAGAAAACAACCACTGGGAGACAGTGAGAGAGAGACTGAACAAGAAGTCAGAAGGGAAGAAATTCTGAGGTATCGATTATAATGCAAGGAATAAAAGGAAATGTCACAATATTATAACACATATTCAGAGAGATGGAAACATATTGTATCCATGAAACAAGAACAGAGTGCTATTGCTTTTAAGTTTCCATCAAAGAACAAAGAACTTTATGAACTCAAAGTGGAGAAATAATAAATGCAACTTATAGGTTGAAAGGTAATGTTGATGACATATTTTGGTTAGAAAAGGCTAAGAAATGGAATGAAAATATTTTAAAAATTATGAAAACTAACTATGAAGTTTGATATCTGACTATTGGACTTCCTAGGAAGAAAAATTAGAGAAAACAGAATGGAGGAGTGGAACCCATCAAGGAAATAACATAAGTAAGAATTACAGAATTGAAGGAGATGAGTTTTCCCATGAGGGTTGAGAGGTCCCATTCAGAGCTCAGTACAGTGAATTTTAAAAGGTCCACTCAATGAGTGGGGTGGGGAGAGAGGTGGGAGGGGGGTTAAGAGGGAGGGGACATATGTATACCCAATGCTGATTCATGTTGATGTACGGCAAAAACCATCACAATATTGTAAAGTAACTATCCTCTAATTAAAAAATAAAATTTTAAAGAAGAAAAAATAAAAGGTCCACTCAAGATACATCAGCATGGTATACCAGAACACTTAAAGAGAGACCTTAAGATTTTTTGAAAGAAGAAAAGAAACTACTTTACACACACAGGACTGGGAGCAATAATGGAATCAGATCATTAACATCAGAAGATGCAGTCTTCAATATAATGAGTGACAAGAAGTTTTCAACCTAGGATTCTGTTTCCAGCCCAAATATCAGCTATTGAGGTAGAACCAAGGCATCTCACAGATAGAACCTCAAATGGATCTCTTCAGGAAGTGTTAGAGGATGCATCTCTTCCAAAAGGGAGTTTGGGATCCAGGAAACAAATATAACACATGAAAGAAGCAAAGAGAATTCTGGGACAAGATAATATTAACAACCATACACTACTTATGGTATAACTGGTCCAAACTGAAGCAGGGAGACAGAGGGCCCCAGAAGGAGGATCTCTAAGGAAAAAAAAAGATCTGCTATATTGATACATAGATGCTTTTATTAACCAGCTAATGAAGGAAATGAAAAGAAATTAAAATTGTGTGGGGAGGAGTTTCCTGGTTGCCTAGTGGTCAGGATTCTGGGCATTCATTGCCAAGGCCAGAGTTCAGTCCCTGGTCAGGGAACTGAGGGGACTTCCCTGGTGGCTCAGAGAGTAAAGTGTCTGCCTACAATGTGGGAGACCTGGGTTCGATCCCTGCATTGGGAAGATCCCCTGGAGAAGGAAATGGCAACCCACTCCAGTATCCTTGCCTGGAAAATCCCATGGATGGAGGAGCCTGGTAGGCTACAGTCCATGGGGTCGCAAAGAGTCGGACACGACTGAATGACTTCACTTCACTTCAAGGATCTGAGATCTTGCAAGCCATGTGGCCAAAAGAAGTTTTTTTAAACTAAGAAAGAATTTTTTCCAGAAAGAAACATAATTATGGCAACTCTATTAAGCTGAATATTTGCACAGTCAAAATAATAATTTAAAAAACCCCACTAGATGTTGCTTTGACTGGAAAATTTTATAGCATCCTGTTGGGAAGATCTGGGGAGAGAAGGCAGAGTAAGAGAGTGTGTGTGTGTGTGTGTGTGTGTGTGTGTGTGTGTGTGTGTGTGTGTGTGTGTGTGTGTGTGTGTGTGTGTGTGTGTGCGTGCGCACGCTTGAGAGAAAGAAAGCCAAATCCTTATTTACCAAAGTGGAAAGTCAATATAAAAAGCTTAAAATGAATGAATCAAGAGATAGCTGTATCATCATATTATGTCAGAAATGTGGAGGTTAATGCCTGAAGAAACCACTAAAAGAATTAAAATTGATGCTTCTGGAGAGGTGGATTGGGGTGAGCAGCAAAAAATGTTATCTTTCCATTATAAACCTTTTAGCATTATTTGACTATTTCAGTTATGTGCTTGTATTACTTTGATAAACTTATAATAAGCTTAAAGTCAAAGAAATAACAATATAGGTATTTCACAATAGTGTAGAAGCATCTCACTGTCCCCAGTTACCATTCTCACGTTCTTTCTCTGAAAGAATGCCCCAAGTTTTTGCTGGACACATGTAGATCTATTGTAGAGTAAACTCCAGGTTTTCCTGGGTCCCTCACAGCTAAATATGACCATGTGACTAAGTTCTGGTCAATCAATTACAAATGGCAGCAGTATGCACAATTTCTGAGATATGCCTTAAAGGAAGTGGTTCTATCTTTTTTGTCCCCTCCTACTTCCTGCTGGAGCTCCAGGGGCCATAATGTTTCTGGAATGGCGGCTTCCCGTGGCAAGCAACAGGACAGAAGAGGGCTGGCTTTCTATCACCACACTTTGCCCTGGATTGACTAATTCCACACTTACAGAAATGAGGGAGACATTTCGTTTTAAAACCCGCTGTTATTGGGGGGCTGTTGAATGCACATAAACTTAAACCTAACTAATGCATTTGAGTATGTCAAACATCATAGGAAGTGAAGTGAAGTTGCTCAGTCGTGTCCGATTCTTTGCAACCCCTGAATTGTAACCTACCAGGATCCTCCGTCCATGGGATTTTCCAGGCACGGGTACTGGAGTGGGTTGCCATTTCTTTCTTCAGGGGATCTTCCCGACCCAGGGATTGAACCCAGGTCTCTCACATTGTAGGCAGATGCTTTGCCGTCTGGATAGGGGAAGCATGCAAATCATTAGATTTGGGAAATACTGACCTAGAATGTATGAGTGAGGAGAAAGGAGATGGATGGAGAGGTAGTGGAACAGAACCCTTTCTTGGGGAGCAAGAGGAGCCCATGCTTTGGAATCTGGAAAGCTCCATCCAAGAATATGTATTCCAAGAATACGAAGTGGAAATCAAGGATGTGTGTGTGCTCAATCGCTCAGTCTTGTCCAACTCTTTGAGACCCCATGGATTGTAGGCTGCCAGGCTCCTCTGTCCATGGGATTTTCCAGGCATTAATGCTAGAATGGGTTACCATTTCCTTCTCCAGGGGATCTTCCCAACTCAGGGATTGAACCCTGCCAATTGCATCTCCTGCACTGGCAGGTGGATTCTTTATCACTGCACGGCCTAGGAACTCAAGGGAGCAACTGGTTATTAAGGGTCCATCAATGTGAATCACCTATGAAGTGCATTAGGCTCAGTCCTGGCCCTAAAGTTGCCTACAGTCTAGTGGGAATCCTGGTAGGTGCCCATCTAATTCTACTCATGATGCTGGCCTCTGTTGACTGAGCCAGACATGTTGCACCCTCTCCCTGAATCCTCAGATAACAAGTGATGCTAGTACCTCTATTAACATTCCCATTTTACAAAGGAGGAAACTAAGGTTCTGAGAGGCCATACAAGTCTGAAAGGTCATACAAGTAGAATCACTGTCTGGTTTAACTGCCGGACCCAAGGCAGATGCTGCTGCTGCTGCTGCTAAGTAGCTGCAGTCGTGTCTGACTCTGTGTGACCCCATAGATGGCAACTCACCAGGCTCCGCCATCCCTAGGCAGATGATGGAGTGCTAAACCTGAGATTCACATGAAGGAAGAAGAGATGAAATCCTTCTTTAATGAACAAGCTGGGTCTTAGAGGTTCTGAAAGGTGGAGTTGAAAATAAGAATTCTAAGAGGTTGGGATGGTCTGAACAAAGGGAAGGAGGCTGGGAAACACCAGGCTGGCTTGGGAAACTAAGAGTGAATGAGTCCAGCTGGATGAGAGTATGGTGACTTCATGGGAGATGAGGCTGGAGATGCAGACTTGGGGCCAGGTCACAGAGGCCTCGAGCGCAGGCTGGAAATGTGTTCTGGATTCTATAGGACCTGGGTGGTGTGGAAGCTTTGTTTGCTTGCTTTTATTTTTTAGCAAACCCATCAGATGCTGCAATGTACTTAATGGCAATGGGGACCTTCTTCCATGAGTGTACATTCCCGGGGCCTACTTGGCTGTATCCCAACATGGCCTCTTTACTGTTTACACTGGCTCTGGTGGCAGGAGGGTCAAGGGGACCACTGGGATATTTCCACTCCTGCCTTCATGCTGTGTGTTTTGTCCACTCTGTGCAGTGGGGGCCTATCTCTGGAGCAGGTTAGTGATGTGTCTTCCCTCTCAGTTGCCAGCTTCTGTCTGGGCAAATCCTGGCCATTGGACAGAAGCTTTCATTGAACTTGAAGAATTAAAAGATGAGCTAGGCAGAAAAGGATGGAATGGGCCCAGAGAGAGAGCCTTGGCTGTCCTGGGCGTGGAGAGTGAAGCCTCTGACTGCATCTCACCAGATTAGTAGCTGGCCAGCTGCAGACAGACAGCCTCACACGAGACTGCTGAGAACCTGAGGGGCCACGTGGGCCCCCAGTGAGCATGCACACCTCCTTCAGTGTGCCCCTGTTCTTTAATATCCAAATAAAAATGCTCAAGGGCCTGCCCCTGAGGAAAGGCCAGCCTGTCACCAAGAGGACTGAAGACTCCTGGGGACAGCCCCCTCTTTCTCTCACTCTGAAGCTCTGTTGCAAGCTGCCACCTGCCACAGTCCCCACCCCCATCACCTCGCCAACTCAGCACCGTTCCTGTCTTCCTCTAAAGTGCCTTCACCCCATCTACTCTGAGACACAAATGCTAATGCAAATTTCAGAATAACTGGGGGTGTATGTGTTAGTTGCTCAGTCATATCCAACACTTTGTGACCCCTGGACTGCAGCTCACCAGGCTCCTCTGTCCATGGGATTTTCCAGGCAAACATACTGGAGTGGTTTGCCATTTCCTTCTCCAAGGGATCTTCCAATCCAGGGGATCAAACTCGAATCTCCTGCATTGCAGGCAGATTCTTTACCAACTGAGCTACCACAGAAGCCCCAGGGGTGGGCTCACTTTTTTCTTTTTCCTGGATGGGGGAATTTGTTACTTAAAAAAAATCATTCATTTATTTGGCTGCATCAGGTCGTAGTTGTCACACACGTGATCTTTGTTGTATCTCCTGGGATCTTTGTGATGCAGCACACAGACTGTCTAGTCATGGTGCTCAGGCTCAGGAGTTGTGGCTCATAGGCTTAGCTGTTCTACAGCATGAGGGATCTTAGCTCCCTGACCAGGGAATGAACCCGTGCCCCCGGCAGTGGAATCACTGGGTCTTAACCACTGGACCACCATAGGGAAAGGACACCTCAACAAGATGTCCTTTTCATTATAGGGGACTGGAAAGCAAAAGTAGGAAGTCAAGAGATACCTGGAGTAGCAGGCAAATTTGGCCTTGAAGTACAGAATAAAGCAGGGCAAAGGCTCATAGAGTTTTGCCAAGAGAATACACTGGTCATAACAAACACCCTCTTCCACCAACACAAGAGAAGACTTTACACATGGACATCACCAGACGGTCAATATAGAAATCAGATTGATGATATGCTTTGCAACCAAAGTTGGAGAATCTCTTTACAGTCAGCAAAAACAAGACTGAGAGCTAACTGTGGCTCAGATCATGAACTCCTTATTGCCAAATTCAGACTTAAATTGAAGTAGGGAAAACCACAAGACCATCCAGGTATGACCTAAATCAAATCCCTTAGGATTACACAGTGGAAGTGACAAATAGATTAAAGGGATTAGATCTGATAGACAGAGTGCCTGAAGAACTATGCATGGAGGCTTGTGATATTGTACAGAAGGCAATGAGCAAGACCATCCCCAAGAAAAAGAAATGCAAAAAGGCAAAATGGCTGTCTGAGGAGGCCTTAAAAATAGCTGAGTAAAGAAGAGAAGCGAAAGGCAAAGGAGAAAAGGAAAGATATACACATCTGAATGCAGAGTTTCAAAGAATACGAAGGAGAGATAAAAAAAAGTCTTCCTCAGTGATCAATGCAAAGAAATAGAGGAAAACAATAAATTAGGAAAGACTAGAGATCTCTTTGAGAGAATTAGAGATACCAAGGGAACATTTCATGCAAAGATGGGCTCAATAAAGGACAGAAACAGTATGGACCTAACAGAAGCAGAAGATATTAAGAAGAGGTGGCAAGATACACAGAAGAACTGTACACAAAAGAGCTTCACGACCCAGATAATCACGATGGTGTGATCACTCACCTAGAGCCAGACATCCTGGAATGGGAAGTCAAGTGGGCCTTAGGAAGCATCACTACAAACAAAACTAGTGGAGATGATGGAATTCCAGTTGAGCTATTTCAAATCCTAAAAGATGATGCTGTGAAAATGCTGCACTCAATATGCCAGCAAATTTGGAAAACTCAACAGTGGCCACAGGACTGGAAAAGGTCCATTTTCATTCCAATCCCAAAGAAAGGCAATGCCAAATAATGCTCAAACTATCGCACAATTGCACTCATCTCACATGCTGGCACAGTAATGCTCAAAATCCTCCAAGCCAGGCTTCAGCAGTAATGTGAACTGTGAACTTCCAGATGTTCAAGTTAGATTTAGAAAAGGCAGAGAAACCAAAGATCAAATTGCCAACATCCATTGGATCATTGAAAAAGCAAGAGAGTTCCAGAAAAGCATCTACTTCTGCTTTATTGACTACGCCAAAGCCTTTGACTGTGTGGATCACAACTGTGGAAAATCCTTAAAGAGATGGGAATACCAGACCACCTTATCTGAGAAATGAAACCTGTTATCTGAGAAATGAAATCTGTATGCTTCTGAAATCAAGAAGCAACAGTTAGAACCAGACATGAAACAACGGACTGGTTCCAAATTGGGAAAGGAGTACATCAAAGCTTTATATTGTCACTCTGCTTATATAACTTATATGCAGAGTACATCATGTGAAATGCCAGGCTGGATGAAGCACAAGCTGGAATCAAGATTGCTGGGAGAAATATCAATAACCTCAGATACACAGATGACACCACCCTTACGGCAGAAAGTGAAGAAGAACTAAAGAGCCTCTTGATGAAAGTGAAAGAGGAGAGTGAAAAAGTAGGCTTGGTCTCATTACTTCATGGCAAATAATTGGGGAAATGATGGAAACAGTGAGAGACTTTATTTTTCTGGGCTCCAAAATCACTGCAGATGGTGACTGCAACCATGAAATTAAAAGATGCTTGCTCCTTGGAAGAAAAGTTATAACCAATCTAGACAGCATATTAAAAAGCAGAGATAGCACTTTGCCAACAATGGTCCATCTAGTCAAAGCTATGGTTTTTCCAGTAGTCATGTATGGATGTGAGAGTTGGACTATAAAGAAAGCTGAGCGCTGAAGAATTGATGCTTTCGAACTGTGGTGTTGGAGAAGACTCTTGAGAGTCCCTTGGACTGCAAGGAGATCAAACCAGTCAACCCTAAAAGAAATCAGTCCTGAATGTTAATTGGAAGGACTGATGCTGAAGCTGAAACTCCAATACTTTGGCCACCTGATGAGAAGAACTGACTCATTGGGAAAGACCCTGATGCTGGGAAAGATTGAAGTCAGGAGGAGAAGGGGATGACAGAGGATAAGATGGTTGGATGGCATCACTGACTCAATGGACATGAGTTTGAGCAAGGTCCAGGAGTTGGTGATGGACAGGGTAGGCTGGCATACTGCAGTCCATGGGGTTGCAAAGAGTCGGACATGACTGAGCGACTGAAGTGAACTGAACTGAACCATAGGGAAGTACCACTATGTTTAATTTTTTGAGGACCTACATACTCTTATCTGCTTCCCTGGTGGCTCGGTGGTAAAGAATCCACCTCCCAATGTAGGAGACGTGGGTTTGATCCCTGGATCAGGAAGATCCCCTGGAGAATGAAATGGTGACGCACTCCAGTATTCTTGCCTGGGAAATCCCATGGACAGAGGAGCCTGGCAGGCTACAGTCCACGGGGTCACAAAAAGTCAGACACGACTGAAGCAACTAAACAACAACAACAAATACTGTTGTCTACAGCACCATTTAATATTTAACATTCCCACTGACTGTAGGCAGCCTCACTTTCTAAAACAAAGAAAGTTAATGGAGGTGTTGGTGTTGTGAAAGTGCTGGTCATCTTTGAAAAAAAATCCTATCTCCCTAAAGAAGGAGTTTTTGACCCTGCGTATACATCAGAATGATGGAGGAAGCTTTAAAAAAAATTACCAGTATATGTGGGTGCGTGAGTGTGTGTGTTTTAGGGAAGGCATCTCAGACCAATGGAACCGAATCCCTGGTGGTAGAGTTTGGCACTGATCATTTGACCAGGTTATTCCCCAAAGCAGCCTGGAGCCAAGAGCCACTGCCCTTGGACAACCAGCCTGCCCTGCTTCCCGCTTTTAAAATAACTCGTCTTTCCTCTTGTTACATTGTATGCCTTTCTGAGGACCCGGCTCCAGGAAGCAATAGACTTGTCCCTGGACTCACGAGTGGTGTTGGGCATGGAGGTGGTGACACACGGCTTCCTGGTGTGATAGCGGGTGTGAGGGAGACAGACGCCATCTGGAGCAGAGGACGCGGGGACTGGGACTGGACTGGCCACACCCTGACCCTTCAGCACCTTCCTCAATTCAGGGACATCTCTAGGGCCACTCTGTCCTCAACTCCTGCCATCTCTCTGTCCCTGCCCCCTCCACCCACCCACCCCATCCACACTAAGCCTGGAGGGGTGAGGTCATCCTCTTTATCCCCAACTAAGCTCGGGTTCCAAACCTTCTTCCCCCTAGTAACATGAAAATAGGGATCCCAAATCACAGTCAGGCACAATACAGGCAGTTAAAGACTTATTTTTCACACTTTTCCTCGTGAATCCAAATAGCCATTTTATTCTGCAGTGGTGATTTCAGGAGTATTTTCCAGCTTGATTATCTTCCTGGAGAGGCACAAATGCCAGAGATTTTAAACACTGCTTTGGTGAAATAGATTGAGGCAAGACCACAATATGAACTTAAATGATCCTGAATGATGAAGACCAAGCAGGAGTTTTCTTTCCAAGAGTGGCCCTGGTAGGTTTAATTGTAAAGTATAATTACTTCAAGACATCATAATTTGTTGTATACCATATAAATCAGTAGAACTCCATGGAATCATGTTTTTAATGTAGACCCCAAATAAAATGTTCTTTTATGACATAGCAGATGTTTCTGAATTCACTAGCGCCATGCATTGGGGTATTAAGATTATTCCTTGGCATTTTATTATGAATAACATACTTGCTCCATCATTAAGTGGGCCATTAAAGACATAAACAAGCTTTTATGCCCTGGTTTTCAACAGCTGCTGGTGGTCTACCAAGTGATAATCCAGCTTTCAGCAAATATTCTTCAGCTCTAAGAAATAAATACATTTAATAGGGCAACCCCAGGTCAGTCCGCAGCTCCTGGGATCCCAGCTTGGGGAAATTTGTGAACCAGGAAAATGAACTGAAGAGGTTTGCTTTGGGTGAGTTGTTTTGAGAGCCCCTGTTTTCTTGAGAATGCACATGTGTGTGTGTCAATGTGTGTGTGTGTGTGTGCGTGTATTGAAAATCAAAAAATAACAATTTTAAAAGAAAAAAATTAGGAGAAATGCAAGGGGAAGACGGAGCCTTGCAGAAGATGTGGGGGCTCTCCCTTTCCTGATCGAATGGGAAGACATTTGCACAAATTCTATAACCTGTGCTTTGAAGGAAATCAGCTGAGTCGGTCTTCTGTCTCAAACAAAGGGAGGTGAAGGACGGTGTAGGTCACGGGCCCCGTTCAGTCACTGGCGTCGAATTGGAGCGGATGTGACCCCTCTGTGACAATGTTCCCAAGGTGTACAGGGAGGGGTTTCATGTCTGCAACTCGGATGGGAGCCAGATAAGCCCTCCCTCTCCCCCACCTTGGACTTCCTAAAGATAACAACTCAGGGCGGCCGAGGAGCAGAGCGAGGGAGGTGCTGAGATAGGAAATACCGAGGCTTGTATTATCGTTGGCTGGCCGGGTCCTGGCTTCCTGTGCCAAAGGTAGGCCCGAAGGGTGCGAAACTTTGCAGTGCTAATGTACACAACGGCATCCTCCTAGGAGCAGATGTTAGGAGAAAGAGAAAAAGGAGCCGGGGCAAAAACCTGATGGAAATTTGCATGAAGTCTCTGTTGCCCTCACCTACCCCCACCCACTCACGGACACTTGGGACACAGAATGAAAGAAGGAGAAGGTGGAACTGATTTCCTAGTCTGGTCAGTTCTGAATCTAATACAAGATTCCTCATCAACAGGCGGTGGGAGAAAGAGTTACAATTTATGTCGCAAATCAAGTACCATGGACCAAACTTTAACAGATGTCGTTCCTGGGTATCACTGTTACCATATTCTAACTGTAAAGATTCTGGAGGGGAGTAAGGGGGATGAACACTTGGACGAGTTATTAAGCACTTTGTCCTAAAATGACAGAAGATATAGCAGAGAATGTCTGTAGGAAGGACTTTTGTTTTATGTGACTTTTCTTTAAATAGGGCTTAGTAATAAATTTTCTCTTCCTTTTCTTTTTCTTTTTTTTTTTGTTTGCTGAGGAGGGTTTATTTTCTTTTTGTGTTCTATTTCATTTTGTAGTTGGACGTACTATTGTTCTGGAGCTGGTGAAAAACGGGGAGGGGAGCAGGAGGCAGGAACCACATTGTGAGTGAACTTGGCAAAAAGGAGAGTCAGGAGGTAACTTTCCCGTCCGGCACAGTATCTGGGGCTTGCAGAGTTCTTGGCCTCATCAGTTCTTCCACGCTCACAGCTAAAACATTCCTGTGCCCTGACGGAACCACGCAGGGACCCGACGTGGCCTTTTCATTTTTTTTCACACACACCTGATTGGAAAGTGACGTTTGATGTTACTTTTCCACTATGTTAATTACAACTTGAATAGGATTCTATTGTGTCCTGGATGACATCACTTTGGAAACATCATTCAATTGGGTGGCTCGCTTTCCTCTCCATGATTGTACCAAATAAACACGCCAGTCTTCTTTTTATAGCCAGAGCCTGTGTCTCTAAACACACACACAAACGTCCATTTTTAACCACGTTAGAAAGGAAACAAGGCTGCCAACTTCACAGCATTCTACATGATTTTGAATTAATATTAGTCTGTTAAAAAGAGCTATAACCAGAAGAAAAAAAAAAAACTTAGCCCAATGTGCACGGCAAATGCATTTCACAGTTGTTTTGGACAAATGCCCTCAGTGAATGTGTTTAAAGTCATGTACAACAGAAATATGTTATCACAAGTAACCATGTTTTAATAAACACTTCGTCTTTTTGTATTGCTTTCTTTTTCATCACAATAATAGAAATATAACACCATATATCACTGTAAAACACATTTCCACATAAATGCTGATAAGCACAAAATATTTTTCATCATTTACATTTTAACTGTAATAATATATGGCAGGATTAAAGCTGCATCCATCATGTGTCTAACTAACCTTGCTGTAATGAATTTTTAAATGTAATGGTTTCTGTCGCAAAGTAAAATCGTACATAATGTCTAGTGACACAGTACGCCGGTGGATGGGTGGTTTTGGAAAATGGAAATGCAACTTCATTTTTAATTAGATTTATAAACTTCACCACCTCCACTCCCAGCCAGCTTCCCAACCCTCCCCCCACCACCATTATTTAAAGCAAGAACTACCAGAGGCGTGAGTATGTGAAGTACTGCCAGATAGATCACTCCTCCAGTTACATAAAATCACTTGCTTGTTGGAAATTCTGTGAAGGAGGCGTGTGTGTCTGTGCGTGTGTTCGAGAAGAGCCAGGCACCCAATAGAAACAAAAGCTGATGAAAATCGTGGTGAGAAAACCTTTCTAGGGTGTCTGCAGGGGCTTCGCTGCTGGGAGGGGTCTCCTCTTTGTGACAGTAATCGGGGATCTGATTTGGGATGGGGGTGGGGCGCCAGGGGTGTTTAGGATCTGTCCTTTCTCTCTCTCTATCTCGGCTTGAAATAACAAATAAGCCGACTCACCAGAGAAGAATCATTAAAAATAATTTGCACAAGCTTTCGGTGGTGTGAGCTCTTTTTTGATACAATATTTCCTTCCGTGATTATCACTGAGGACATGTTTCAGCCATATGGAAGCGAGCCGGGCTGGGAGCTTCCCCAATACCTGAGTGGTTAATTAAGAGCCGTTGCCCGGCCACAAGAAGCAGGTTTGAAATCCCTCTTCAGTCTCCGACAATGAGTAGCTTTTTTAGCAGCAGAAGTCACCAGGGACAGCCAGAAGCGAGGGTAATTATTTGAGATAACATACAGCTGAAAAGAGTGTGTGTGAGTGCAGAGGGGGGCGGCGGGGAGCGGGGGGCGCGATGTGCAGCTGAAAGAAGGGCAACAGTAGAGAAAAGTCTATAATAAAAAGGTCAACATCTCCTATTTTTCTGTACAGTGTCGACAGTCTGTAATGCCTTTTTAGCATGAATGACAACGGATTCTGTCTCTCTTTTTTTTTTTTTTTTGAAAAAAAAGGGGGGGAGAATATCTTATTTTGTATTCAAACTTTGCAATTGTGAGTTCAGACCTGCCAGCTCCATCTGAATAAGCTATTCTCACTTTATCAGGGTTTGCTGAACTGACTTTGATTGCATTGTTGCAAAATAACAGTAATTTTTCCATTAACCCATACAAACCCTCAGTGAGCTGGAGAACAAAGAAATATCAGAGGGATGAAAGCTGTGGGCACGAGGAGGGAAGTCAGGGGTTTCCTAAATGACTCTAAATGTGTCCCTACACACCAGCTTCTCAGATTGGCCGAGGCCGGTCTGCGATGCCACTGGGGGCTCCCTCTGGGGTCCCTTGGGGTGTGAATCTCAGTGGGCATCCTTCTGCCCTCTCTGCCAAATTCTATTGTTTCCTCTGCATTCTCAGGGCCTGGGAAGGTGGGAGCAGGATTTCCCTCCTTCCTCAGGCATGGTTTTTTATTCCTTTATCTTTCTGGTGCCAAGGACCTCAGTCTATATCTCGAACTCAACTCAGAAATGCTCACAGCCTTTCGGAACCCAAGGTTATCTGAACACAGGGGGCCTTCCTTTACCCCAAGGAAGAGGCCAGCAGGCAAGGGGGAAAAGCTAATTCCTTTGGCAATCGGAACTCAGTGGAATCCCCAAGCCCTGCGATCTGACATTCTGGCACGTTCAGCATCACCCCCACTTGTCCCACGGTGAAAGGTGTGCTGGCAGATTTTTATTTTCGGGGGAGCTCTGTGAGGTTGGTATTTTACATTCACACAGCTGCCTCTGCCAGTTGTTTTAAGGCCAGGAAGAAACCGAAGGCAAGAGGGGCACTTTTTCATCCGTGAGTGGAGTGTCCGCGTTTGGAATCACCCGGCACATGTGAGGTGCCACGCTCTCGAAGTAGATCCCGAAGTCCAGATGTTGACACTTCAGCAGATCAACATGGAAGCACAAGTTTTTCTGTTTTGGTTTTTTGCAAAGCTGAAATGTCGAGAAGTTAAGCTCTTCAGTGGCTTGTGGCTCTCTGTGAGTGGAACTGGGCTGGGAGCTGAGGTCGACAGTGGCTTTGATCTCCCGGCCCCACAAAGGAGCCCACTCAGGCTGAGGCGATGGTACCAGCCACCGGCTCTTCAGCATTGTTTAGGAACTACCCAATATGTTCATTATCTCCTTTACCTCTGCGGCGCGGTACTGTCAAACTGTGCACCAGTCTTTAGAAAATAAAAGTGAACATGGCGAGCCCGCCTTACCCTGCTCCCCTAATATCCAGTTCTTGACAACGTCGGAGCTGTCAAATGAGAGGCAGCGTCACTGGAATAAAGGTGGGCAGATGTGTGATAATGAGACAGAAGCATGCAGATGCTAATAGAACTCACCAGAACAGGCCTGCCTGAGTTAGACGGATCCAGGTAGCAGGTGCAGAGTGTCAGGTCGCCCGGATGTTACTTTCTCTTGATTCTCATTTAAGAACTGCTCTGCGCACGGCTGTCTGTCAGTGAACTTTTCCCTCTCTGGAGCTCCAGCCCCTAGGTGATCAGTCACATTTCTACATAACTAGATGTCAAAAGAAGTTTAAGTTGTGTGACGAACTGTGATGCAGTCAGCATCAGCCTCCGGCCTCCAAGGCGGTTCCTTAATGATCCGCCTGGAAACTCTGGAGCCTTTTTCTGGCGTTTTGTTTTCTTATTAAAATACTGGCTAAGTCTTTGTCAATATCCATGGCAGCAACTGTGAGCTCAAGACAATATTATCCCAAGCATAATTTAATTTTAAATGTGGAACTCAGACCCAAGATGGCCAGAGAGCGAAAGGTTTGTGTTGAGCAAACAGGAGTTCTCTCTAAAAGGCCCATTTTAGCATCCGTAATTAAAACAAGGGTGTCTGGGGATTTATTGTCAGCCCGGTTGGGACGCCGGTGATCAGTAAAGGAAACCCAGGGCTACGTGGGAGGTGTCACCATGGGCTGTTCCTGGATTGGGGGAGTGGGAGTGAAGCTGAGAATAATAGATTTGGGTCAGCGTGAAAGTGATTCCAACCTGAGAAAGGCAGGAAACAGAAATAACCCAAGAATTGTCATCTCGAATACCAGCAAAAAGCCTTTGAACTGGAGTCAGAACTTGATGGGGTCCTTATCAGTCTCTGTGAGCTGTGGGTTCCCCCTAAAATTGTGCTTCAAGATGAGTGGGGTAGGGGGGGCGTCTGGGGGAGGGGGCAGGCAGTTATATGTGACATGTGTTGTCACATATGCAAGGAAGCCTGCCAGTCCTGACCTTTCCTCCTAAGGCTGGCATTTCTTGAAGCGTTTCGTCGAGTCTGGTTAGTTTCTTCTCTAAATATTTTCATCTTCTCCTTCCACTGTTTACCTTTCCATTGGGAAAATAAATACTGCATGTTGCTTCTGCTTGCTATATTTTGCTAGAGATTTTAATCCCGATTCCTGATGAAAGGTTTGCACACACACACACACACCCTCTAAACTTGGTGTGAAGGCACGACTCATAAAATGCTTTTCTTTCTTTTCTTTAGAGAGTACAAGGATGTGCTAGGGAAACCTAATTCTGCATTGACATAGTGAAGTGTTTGGAGGAATCTCACGTTTCTCAATCAGAGAACCAGTCGGTCTCATCTGGAATGTTCTAATCCACCCCTCCAAACTTTCACCCCGCACCCACTGCCTCCCCCACACCCCCCGAAAGACAAGGATTTCACCAGGTGGAGTTCTGTCCTCCTAGGCTCTCACATAAAACAAGACTTCTCCCCCCAGGTCCTGATATTTAGTTGCCTGAAGCTCATTAATCCTTCACTGCTCTACCCTGGAGTTTTAAATTTTTAAGCAGCTAGGATTCGTCTAAGAGGTCTTAACCTTATAATTTGTAATAACTTAGAGACCGTGTTTCTAAAATGTGAGTTATTTAAAAAAGAAAAAATGCTCCTTTTCCTTCACCAGCCATTGATTCACTTCCTCTTGCAGTCCGAGTCAGCGCTATTAAATCGGGTGATGGAAAATGCTCATTTATTTCTCAGTGGTAAAACATAAGCAATTAGGAGACGTTTCTTAACGTGGATTGATCTTGCCTTCAAGGAAAGCCCAGAGCATCAGAAGCCACTGGGGGGGCAGCAGAGATGAAATAAGTGGGGAGGAGAAGGACGGGCGGGACTGAGGTCCTAGATAGGATAGAATCTCTATCAGAATATCTGGCAGCTCAAACCTTAGCTGCCCAAGTACTAACTGATTTTTCACTGTTCTGGGCACTGCATTATGGGAGGCAGCGTGGTGGAAAACACATCATGGTTTGAATTCAGGCTCATGAGCTGTTTAATTCTGCCCAAGTTGCTTAACCTCTCTGGGCTCCAGATCTTTTTCCTCTATGAAATAGTAATAGAATCTGCCTTCTAAGTTTGCTATGGAACGTTAAAAGAGATACTGTAAGTAAATTACCTAAAGTGGTGCTGGAGACACTATAGCTGAGGATAGAAATAGCAGCCTCCATGGAGGGAGAGTGCATACCTGGTGAGGACCTGGCCCCAGACCCCGAGAACTTTGCCATCTTGAAGGGGAAAGATCGGGCTAATTATCATGTTCAAGGAGCCAGCACGAGAAGATGTTTTTTCCTTTTATGTCTGCTGCTTACAATAGGGCTGGGTTCCTGCTACACCGGCTAAACTTTGTCTAAAAATTATCTAAGGACCACCTAATGTGTGTCGATGCCACACATGTCAGATGTGTCAGCCTCTTCCAGTAATGACTCTCTGACATAAACAGTAAGGAAGAAATATTACAATTACCGAAGGTGCGGGAGCCTGCATGCATTTTCATGAGGATTCTGGTGAATGGCAGTCTGAGCTCTGTAATCAGCTCCCCCTGCCAGCAGAGCCGGCCAAAGAAAGCTCTCGTCCCCCCAAAGACAATTAAAATGAGTTAAATGAATTAAAAAGGCCCTTCCCAGTTAAAGTACAGTCAGAGGTTAGAAACAGTAGTATGTGGATTTATGGAAATGCCGTGGCTGCCAAGCCTTAGGAATTGTGGCTCACGGGGGAGTCATTTCCCTGGGAGCCTAAACAGCTTATGAAATTGGAAGCAATATGCATAATTTTAAATTTCTGGGAGGCAGGTTTCAATCCTCTGTTTATTTTGGCTTCTTAGGTCAATAGGAATATACTTTTACCCAAAATCAAAGTGAGAGAGAGAGAGAACGAGTCAGAGAGGGAGAGAGAAGGCATCGTCCTATTTATTAAAACAATGGCACAACTGAACAGGAACTTTCCTGTTTCGAGACAATGGGAAGACCAGTTCTAGAGACTGGTTAGCAGGAGAAGAAAGACTGATCCAAGTCCCATTTCGCCACTTGGCAGCTGCGGTTCTCTTGCAAGTGGCTCAGCCACTTGGCGCCTCAGTTTCCTCATCTGCAGAACGGGCTTCATTATTTCGGCCTTGCAGAGTGGTTACCTCAATTAAGCGAGATAAGGTATATACAGTGCTTAGCAGGATGCCTGCCCTGATCGGTTATTCATATTGCTATCCTCATCCTCATCTCAGGATGGAGTAAGTAAAAACCAAGCGGACAGGAGAGAAGGAGGGTCTCCAGGACCACCCCTGAAACTTTCCACAACACCAGATGCTGATAAGTCACAGGCGCCACTCAAGCCCATGACAGGCATTACTGCAGCTGTCCCAAACGTCCTGGTCACCTGCACATCCAGATCTGGCTTCTGGGACCCCTGCCCCATTATGTCGATCTCATCAGAAATTCTGTCGAGACTTCTGTCTGCAGCCCAAGAAGGAAGACTTGCCTGGTCCTCCGCCAACCCCTCCCCCCACCGCTGAGTCCCCAAAGTCCCCGAGTGTGTGTGTACGCTCCTGCCTATTACATGCACAAACTCCATCAGAAAGCATTTGTCTACACCCTCTTTATTCACTTTCAAAGGGTTAAACAGCCTATTTACTGGGCTGTCAACAATCCCAGACCCAAATGGGGAAGAAAGCCCAGTCCAGTTTTGTGCGGCCTGGAGCCTTGTCTTCGCTGGCCTGTTCTTGTCCCTGTCATGTAATATCCATGACAATTGTGTTGGGCTTTTTTTTTTCGGGGCTCTGTGGGGCTCAATCTGAGGGGCCACTTTAAGCCAGGAAAGGCCTTTATTTCTGTGAATTTGAAAGAGCCTTGAGAAGGTCCTTCCCCTCAGAACCCTCTTCAGCGGGTCACTGCGGTTTCAAAAGGATTTAAATGTGGAGGTTGTGATCAGTACTTCCATCACGTTCTAATAGACTGACATGAGCATTTGTGCCTGAAAGACAGGGGAAAAAGTGATGCAGATTTTCCCTAAATTGGACTGACGCACAAAGCAGGCCGGGCAGTTGAGTGACGAGGTAACCCCTCACACCCTCTTTTATACTTCTAACCAGTGCCGCACAAAGAGAGCCGTGGGAAGCTGCCCAGAAGCCCGGCCGGGCCATTTCCATGGGCCATATGGAAATTTTGTTTTGTGTACAGAGAAAGTGTCTGATAACAGTGACCTTAACTGCCATATGTGGGCAGTGAATAGGCCAGAGGAAAACCACTCCACAATCTGACCCTCGACATACGGACCCGCCGCCCAAGGAGACTTCATTGCCATCTCGCTGGCAACCCCGGGGGATTTCATTAGATTTGTTAATGAATTGCTCTATTGACTTATATCTGAGCTTGCCTCATTAGAGGAGAAGAACACAATTTTTATCTATGTTTTCGTGAAGGGGACCAGAGCGTTCCCTCCTTTGTGGGGCGGTGGGTAATCTGGAGGGCTGTCATCGGCTTTGAACTAATTTATTGTGTCAGTTTAAGGAGGCCCTTCCACGCTCGTCGAGGCCGGAGCCCCACTCCAAGCCTCTTCAAATCAATGTTTTCTCTGTGAGAGGGATGTTTCCTCGGCTTCTGCTTGGTTTACAAATAGCCAGACATGATGTGGTCCTGATGCTGTGCGTCGTCAGGGTGTGGGCAGAAAGCAGCATCACCTGTCAGGAAGGGGCTTTTCTAAGCAGTGACACACGATGCTTGGAGGCTGCCCTCCACTTTCCCACCAGCGCCTTTACACATCCTAGAAGGAATTTTGAGTTGGGACATCGCCGTGCATAGGACATCCTCCCTTCTGCACTGCTAACTTGGGAATCGTAATGACTCTACCCACATCCGAGCCTTATTAGTGATGGCTTGATTGTTTGGACTTCTCAATGTGGGAAAGTTTGGGTTTGAAAGCAATAAGAGCTATCAATTAGCATATTATTAGGGGTAAACCAATAAAGAGCCCATTAAGGCTAATAGTGAGTGTGGAATCACGAAGAATTAGCAAAATGAGATTCGATAAAATGGAAACCATAAAGATAAGCTTCTGAAGACTGAATCTGGCTTTCTGAGCTTAAGTCTCAAATGAACAAATGAATGATGCCCACCAAATCCTCCCTTTCCCAAGCCCACCGAGGGCAATGAGAACTTGAGTTCTCTCTGTAGAACGAGATATGAATAAAGTTGGTCAGCCCTGCAACTCAGAAGTGGTTTATCCCATGGGGGAGGAAAGAAGAAAGAAGACAGGAAAATTCTTAGAATACACAGAAGTTGGGCTCGGTGATTCCGGTATGAGCCCCACAGAGTAAGATATGGTGCAGAAGTCCTCAAGACTTCACGCTGGCCACTCTGGCACTTACTGTTGCAACACGGGGAACTCCAAAAGTTCGATAAAACAGAAAACATCCTATCTATGTTGTAGTAAGAATCTGGGGCTCACAGAGGTCCCACAACAGCAGTGATATTGGGGCAGTGATGAAGAGATATTACAAATGAGGATATATCTCCTTGGAGGAGTGGTATGGAATGTGGTTGGGGTCACTGTTCATCTTTGACTGAGTTCAAAGATGGAAACTACACTCTTCGGGTTTGCTCTGCCCTCTTCCAACGCCCCACAGCAATGCTGAAATAGGAGTCCCACTGTGAATGAAGAGAAGCTTATCAAGGCTGTTGGTACCCATGGAAGACTCCCACATAGGAAGAGGTTCCACAACATTTGTTCTGAGCAGGAGAGTGTCCTTGGAACAGGGCAGCTGTAAGATCTGAAAATGTCTATATATGAGAATTGGGTCCAGGGGAGTTATAAGGGAGTTAAATAAGCTGTATAAGGAGGTACTTGGGTAGATTTTACCAAGCATACTGTTTTTATCAAGACAGGTCCATTGGGTTGTTTGCCTTGAGTTCACTCAGGCTTGAGGTTGACTTTTGCCTTAACAATGAAGATACAGCTTGGCTGGGTATAAAATTCACCCTCTCTGTCAGAACTTCCCAGATGTCACTATACTGTCTTTTTTTTTTTTTCATTTTTAGCTTTTAAATTTATTTTTTAAAAATTGTATTTCCGCTGTCCTTGACACTGAATGTCACACTAATTCTGTAACATTTGCTTCTAGGTTGGTTGCATTTCATCACTGTCATCACTGAACAGTTTTATTTAAAAGCAAAATAAAACAACTATGGGTGCTATATTTCATGATATATTTTGTGTTTGAAAATATGACCCTCTTGCTTTAATACTCGCTTGGTAACCTGACTGGTATAATTTACTCAGATCACCTTTCCTTGTCCTCAGAACTCTGTGGCTCCCCAGTCAGGTGTTGGCTGCAAACATTCCTCATTGGGATGACTTCTCAACTGTTAGTGCCTTGATGTGCTTCTTGGGTGCCTGAAGAAATATTTCTTTCCCCTTGAAGTCTAAGAATTTGACCAGGGGATGTCTCCACGTCTGTCAATCTCCATCAGTATTTCCTGGAACCCAGAATTTTCAAGCAGATCCTTGTGAACTAAATTCAGTTTCCTCTTTATTTCAAGGAAATCCAGTGCTATTGTATCTTCAAAAATTTGGGGGGGATTCTGTTTCTGGGATTTTCTACTTCAGGGTCACTAATTATCTTGCAAAGATCCAATAGGTTTTTAATCCACTGATGATTTACATTTGTTATCAGCTTATTATTTCTCCCATACCCATACAGTATAAGCATCTGCAAAGGATAAAAAAAAAAGCATCTTATTTATCTTGTTTTCCTCTGAGCCCAGTACATAATAGATGCTTAGTGAGCAACAGCAGAAGTGACTTGCACATGACCTTGTCAGTAAGGGTTTAAACTTTATTTTGGGGAGACATTGAGCATCATTAAAGGTTTTTGATGAGGATAGCAGTGGTTGACATGATCTCACATAGCTTCAAAGTGGGGTGAGCTGGAGGGTGAGAAAGAAGCTCCCAATGAATGGTGGTGGCCAGAGATGTTGGTTTAATAGGAAAAGCATATGTGGTAGATAAACATGAGTATTTTGTATGGCCCCAAGGAGGTAGTGCTAGTGGTAAAGAACCTGTCCGCCAATGCAAGAGATGTAAGAGACATGGGTTTGATCTCTGGGTTGGGAAGATCCCCAGGAAGACAGCATGGCAATGCACTCTAGTATTCTTGCCTGGGAAATCCCACGGACAGAGGAGCCTGGCAGGCTACAGTCCACAGGGTGGCAAAGAGTCAGACACACCTGAAGTGACTTCACACACACTCACATATACACACAAGGAGAAAAGTCAGACTGCCACCTCTGCTCAGAGGGCAGTGGCTAATGGAAATGGACTGGACCTCGGTGCCAGGAAAGCATGGGGAAAATTCCTTAGACCCCTTTCCTTTTAGGATTTTTTTTCTTCTGAAATGTGTAATTATCAGTTGGTCTCCAACACCAAACTCTCCAAAAGATTGGCATGATAAATTTTAAAATAATATTTTTTTTGCACCCATCAGCGTTCTGGCAGGAAAGAGATGGCACATCCAAAGGGTTGTTTGGAGAGATTTTGGTGATGACATTCGGTACAGAGGTGTGGGTGGGGCTATCCATCTGCCCTCTTCACCGAATGGCAGCCTCTGTCTTGTTTGAGTCTGACATGTCCCAAGAGCAACTACTTATATTGCAAGAGCTTCCATCTCTCCCTGCCGTTGACCTGCAGGCTGCAATATTCTTATCTCTGGAGAGGGAGGAGTGATAGTACATGTCATCGTGGTAACAAACATGAGGATACTTGTCTTTTCCCGATTTTATATCCACTTTTATCACACTCCTCCATCTCCTGCCTTTCTACACCCCGTCCTCTTGCCGGGAGCTCTCCCACTCTGACTGGAGAACAGAACCTGACCCAGTCTAGGGTTAACACCAAGTGCAACACGATAGGCAAGCTGGAATAAATAAAACTGGGGTGCTTTCTCCTCCCCAGCCAAACTGGCCTCTCTGCTATCCTGAGATCCCACCGAGCTGACTTCTGCTGTGGTGCCTTGGCCCTGGGGACTGTCTCTGCTTGGGACACTCTTCCTTTGAAGAGTATAGTACCTTCTCCCACTTCCTTCAGGCTTCTGCTTAAATGTCACCCTTCCCTCGTGGCTTAGTCAGTAAGAATTCACCTGCAATGCAGGAGATTCGGGTTCGACCCCAGGCCTGGGACGGTCCCCTGGAGAAGGAAATGGCAATCCACTCCAGTATGCTTGCCTGGGAAATCCCATGGACAGAGGAACCTGGCAGGCTACAGTCCATGGGGTCAAGAGTTGGACA
Organism: Giraffa tippelskirchi; assembly: GCF_054371585.1. Lineage (NCBI taxonomy): Eukaryota > Metazoa > Chordata > Mammalia > Artiodactyla > Giraffidae > Giraffa > Giraffa tippelskirchi. Next base: position 38,266,515 of record NC_137281.1, on the reverse strand, counting down.
CGACTGGGTGCTGGTAAACCGTAACCATCTCAGTGAGGGCTTCCCTGATCACCCTAAAATGGCAACCCCCTTATATGCATTCCACGCTGGCATTCCTACTATGCTTGCTGGCTTTATGTTTCTCCAAAGATCTCATCATCTTCTAACAGGGAATATATTTTACTTATTAGATAAATTGGAGAAGGCAATGGCACCCCACTCCAGTACTCTTGCCTGGAAAATCCCATGGACGGAGGAGCCTGGTAGGCTGCGGTCCATGGGGTAGCTAAGAGTCGGATACAACTGAGCGACTTCACTTTCACTTTTCCCTTTCATGCACTGGAGAAGGAAATGGCAACCCACTCCAGTATTCTTGCCTGGAGAATCCCAGGGACGGGGGAGCCTGGTGGGCTGCCGTCTATGGGGTCACACAGAGTCGGACACGACTGAAGCGACTTAGACATTAGATAAATTGTACTTTATCTAGAATGTAAATCACATAACCACAGGCATTTCTTTTTTTTTCTTTTCTTCCTGTTTTGTTTACTGATGAGCCCTTGGCCACTTTGAGTGTCTGGCACATTTCAATGCTCAGCATTTATTGAATGACTAAATATATGAATTGTAGGCCTTGATATGACTATTTTTTTGTCTATTTCTGTGCTCCACCCATTGGACTCAGGGGTCCTTCTGCTGTTATTACCTTAGCACCTGATCCCATGCGTGCCAATGCTCAGAAACGTGTGTGTGTGAACAAATGAATCAATGAAGACTCTTTATTCCACCATCTCAATCCCAGATGATTTTTGCTCTGAGGATATAAGACTGACATTAGCCACTCAAACAGAGCAAATGTTGTATAGGGTCCTTTGCTGATATGTTCTCTATTTGATTCTTTTACTTTTAGTTTGTCAGACACATTTTGGTTCAAGATATGTGAGAGAATGATAAGAATGGTTCTAGGAGCTGGGGAATTGTGGGCAGCACCTGGATGAAGGAATAGGATCTGGAAATGTGACCTCTCTTTGCTTTCCAAGTGTGAAGTTCAGTTTTTCTTCAAGACAAGCAGTTGCTATGATGGATCTTGTTTGTATGAGAGAGAGAAGTCCCCATTTGTCAACTGTGGACCTTTTATCCAGAATAACATGAGGCACTTACATACATTAATTTAAACTTTATGGCCATACCATGAGATGGGGATTTTCTTTCCTGTTTGCAGAAAAGGCAACTGAGCATCAAAGAGATAGAGTTAACTTGTTCAAGGCCCTAGACCTAGACAATGGGGGAAACTGGGATTTAAATCCAAACTTGATAATCTCCAAATCTTATGCTTCCTCTAAAATGCCTCTCTGCCATCATCCTGCTTAGAGTAATGTGCTAAGTGGGTTTGTCATACGTGGTGCTAGTGGTAAAGAACCCGCCTGCCAGTGCAGGATACATAAAAGATACAGGTTCAGTCTCTCCAGGTCAGGAAGATTCCCTGGAGAAGGGCACAGCAATCTACTTCAGTATTCTTGCCTGGAGAATCCCATGGACAGAGAAACCTGGCGAGCTATGGTCCATAGTGTCGCACAGAGTCGGACACTACTGAAGCAACTGAGCACACACACAGTAATCTGCTAGTTGGAAAAAGCTAGCTGCTTATTGTAACATACAGCATCCCAGGCTTCAGTGAAGCAACACTAACATTTATTCCTCCTCTCTGACACAGTCTCCAAACGGCCTGCTTTGTGCACATGTGTGGGGGGGGAGTCGAAGGTGCATGAATGGACTCTGGGATTCAGGCTCCTTCCTTCAAAGGCTCCCTATGCCTTAGAGTCCTTCATTGTGTTCTCTCTGTGCATCCAGCGGGTGGGGGGGACCAAGAATGAGAGGAGCTGATAGCACGTGGCAGGGTTTTATGAGCCAGGCCTGCCGGTGGTTGTACATCACTTCTGATCACCTTTCTGTGCTCAGCACTCATTCCATGGAGGCACCGAAGTGCAAAGGAGATGGGGAAATGTAGTCCAACTGTGTGCCCAGGTGGGAAAAAAATGTGGGATTTGAAGAACACAAAGTAACCTCTGCCACAGGAGAGAATGGAAGGAGAGTTCCAGAACTGAGTTATATAGCCAGGTTTTAGTTTTCATGTTATTTTTTTTTTGTTTTTTAAGGCAGAGGTATAAGTCAGGCAGAATAGCAGATAATTAAATGACCGGTTACACAGTAGAATCTTGTCCGATCAGAATTTCTCTGTTAATGTGCTATTTTAGTTAACATGATATTTTGGTTAAATGAGGGCTGGCCAAGACATCTTTTGGTTTCACATCTTATTGCTGAAAATCTTTCCAAGATGTGGTGTTTCACGTTCCAGCCTCAGGAAGTTCAGTGTGGTAAATTCAGCGAATATCTTCCCAGTGAGTGAGGCTCTCCCAAGGCTCTGGGGTTGCCATTCTGAATAAACATCAGTTTTCACCATATACCAGCTTGGATGTGAACGGGAGAGAGAGCTGACCTGAATCAGCAGTAATCGGAAAATGTTTTCTTTGATTTGATAGCTTTTATTTCATTTATCTGGTTATAAAAATCACTCACGGTCATTTTAGAAATGCTGGAAAATATAGAAAAGTAGAAATGACAAAACAAAATAGCTTCTAATTTTGCAAACTGGAAACAGCCACTGCTAATATTTTAATTACTTTTGCTTCATTTGTCTCCCTCCCTTTCTTTCTTTTTCTGTCCCTCTTGTATATTTACATAATTGAGTTAATAGTATAAATGTAGTTTCATATCTTGTAATTTGTCTTATTATTAATTATATGATAATTTTTCTTTACCATTAATACTGCTATCGAAATATCATTTTATACTCCTCATTAATTATAATATTCCACTATGGATAACCATGATATTCCCAGGTGTTTCTCTTCATTTAGGCTAATCTTTTTTCATTCAGTATTACAAATAACAGCAATCAATACATCTATACATAAATCTGTATTTGAGTCTCCAATTTTTTTAGGATAAATTTCTAGAAGTGACATTGCCAGTCCAATGGGCATAAGTATTTTTGTTTCATACTCTGACAAGCATGGAAGATATTTTAATTTTTACTCATTTACCAAGTGAAAAAATGGTTTTATCAATTTTAATTTACATTTTTTGATTACCAAAATGACTTTTTATGTTTGTTAGCTATTTGCATTCTCTGTACCTAATCTATCCCGTCCTTTGACTATATTTTCTATTAACTCAATATTTTTTGTACTGATTTTTATGAACTGTTCATTAAGGACAATAGTTTTGTCATTCTCATGGAAAATATTTTCCCATTTGTTTTAAAGTTACTGTTATCAGCTTATTAATTTGTCATTTATCTATTTTTCCTCTCCAAGGAATAGTGAAGGGACAAGTTTCTGGTTAATTAAGAATTCTGATTAGTTGACTTCTGGTTGATTAAACAATCAAGATTGGAGGGTGGGTTTAACTTGGGGATATGTTGAAGGTTGTATTACGTTTCCAAATGAAATAATGAAGCTAAAAGGGAATTCAAACTGGTTTCCTTCCCCCAACCTGTTCAACGGCCGTCAACCACTCCCTCCCATATTGTGGGCAGAGCTGTTTCTTAGGTTTGAAGATAAGGTAAATAGAAAGCATTGAGATCCCAACAGAGCAATAATTAACCCTTTTTGATGATGTCAATAAAAAATCACCAAGAATTCCTGGGAAAGCCAGTAGAGCTTAAATAGATACCACTTTCCTACCTAAAAAATAAAAAGTCCTTGATAAGTGGAAACAGACATATTTATAAAACATCAGTCTCTTGATCCGAATTTCTAAGACCCATTCTCAGATACTTTTTGCAAGCATAAGTTTCAGACACATACTTTTCAACTGGAAATTCCTGAAGACAGTATAACATTACCCAGCGTGTAATAAAGTGTATTAAATGGAACACTAGCTTCTTAGGCTATATTAATTAGGGGGGGAAAGCAAATATATTTATTTGAGAGTTGCAAGGTTAAATGGAGCTAAGCAAGCCTCTTTACTGCAAGACTTATCAGAGCCCTTGATAGGCTAATATGCCTATGAATTTTAAGACAGGCTATGTAGCATTCCCACATTTATTTGACCATAGAGCCTTCTTTTTAAGATGTATCCTTTGATAATAGACTTGGGCAGAGCAGCCTTTCAAAAATTCTACCTTAACCCAAAAGGCTGATTCTAACTGTGTATATCTCCTCCAACCAGCCAATGCAGGGGATATTTGGTGGCATGAGTCACTAATTAAGTAAATAAATTAAGTACTCATTAGTTGTCAAAATCTTTTTCTACTTATCTTCCCATCTTATCTTCACAACAACTCTATGAGATATATACTATCATTAATGAGGCTGTGTGGCTAGTGCCTGAGAGGTCTAGGATTGATTGAATCCTGACTTCAACCTGTATGACCATAAGCAACTTAACCTCTCTATACCTCAGCTTCCCCATTTGCATAGGTCAGATAATAATAGCACCTCCCCTCACAGAGCTGGAATGAATATTAAAGCAATTAACATTTGTAGCACACTTAGAATACTATCTAGCGTATCTTATGTATTCAATTTACGTTAACTATTTTTATTCCCATATTATGGCTGGGTACGCTGAGGCTCAGAGTGGTTAAATAACCTGAACAATAATTTAACTACATTATAAAAGGAAAAAGTTGGCTTTGAACACAGCTGGTCTGACTTTATAATTTTTTTTCTTAAATGTTATACTCACTATGCTCTGTTTCTGCAAAGAGTTTGCCATCTGCATACATCTTTCCAAAACAGGTCTGTATAAATACAAGCTATGACTTGTTCAGTGGGGTAAAGATGGACCAGCTACTCAACAAAATCCTCGCTTCCTCTTCTATAGAGTTCATGAAGTGAGGCAGCTGCCACACCCAGAACTGAAGTTCTCAGGGCCCCTTGCAACAGGTTGTGGTCATGTGAGTTGTTCTCACCAATCAAGCGCATCAGTTCTGAGATGGGCTTTCAAATAAATGAGTGCCCTTTTCCATCTCTCTTTCTGCATTTGACGAATGGATGCAGACTACTGTGAGGCCCCAGGATGGTGGAGTTTTAAGATGGAAGGAACCCTGCTCTCTAAATCACTACTTGGAGGAAAGACTATCTCTGAACAGGTTCATGGGCACTTGACCCATAGGTAAGCCCCAAATAAGCATCTATCGTGTTAAGTCACTGAAACACAGAGGTTTATTTGTTACAGCAGCTAGCATACACATATCCATTTACTAGTGTGAAGTCAGTATAAACATGAATATTCTTTTCAAGTCTTTTTCGTACTCTTCTGAGCAAACTCAGATAGCCCCATTAGTTCTCATGAAATTACAGCTTAGTTGCATCATTTTGTAATAGTTCTGTGTCAGATCCAAAACATAGAGGCTCACAGGGCTGAGCTTAGGGACCGGACAGGAGAGGCTGGCTCACAAATGACCTTAACTTTGGGATACCTCTGGACATAAAAACGAGAAAGCAGGGGAGGGGGAGGGCACTGGGCTAGTAGGCATTTGGAGATGCTTCTGCTGCCTTTGGATGGTGCCGAGCACATTTTTAATTTGTCATCAAATGTTTACTACCAAAGTAATGGAGAGTGTTAAGAAGGAAAGGGACACCAAACAGCCCAGCATAAAAGCCAACGGTGGCCATAAAGCTGCATTTGCCATTTATGGTGTTTCCATAGTTAGAAGAAACACTTTTCCTGTACAAAAGATATAACTATATATCTTCTGATTTTATGGGCTGCAGATCACTCTAATTATCATAAAAAATTACTACCGCTAATAAAAATTCTATTATAAGTTACTTATAGTAATCTCCAGGGTACTACACTTAGCCAAGAAAAGGTTGTAATTACATTGCACTGCAGGGAGAGTTTGTTTCTATTATAAAAACTCCCGAAACACTAGCTGTGTCTTTTAACACCTTCCCCGTGTGCCAATGCCTTTGCTTCTTCTCTCACCTCCTCCCCAGTTTTTGGTCAAAGGTCTTCTTGTTGTTTTCATTTTGCAGGATGTGGTTTGAGCCTAGAATAATGACCCATCTTGGACGCAAGTGACGCAAATGAACTTTCAGAGTTACAAATATCTGGGTGGATTTGTCCTCCCCTGGGGCCTCCAGCATGTCAATGGAAGGATGTAATAGAAGGGAAGACTTGACAATCCCCGCCCAAAGGGAAACGTGCTTTGCAAAATTGGTGGAAGCCACTGGGTGTTCATGAAAAACACAATGCTTAGGTTTTTTGTTTGACAAGACAACAATTGGTATTTTCCCTTTTATAACTACTATTTTTTTTGGAATTGTCAACTGCAAGGGTTGATGACTCTTCGATGACCTTAAAAACTCTGGCCAATGATACCAGTTCTAACTGGTCATTTATTTCACTACCCTTTGCTCTCCCCCACCCCCACCCTCCTGCCAATTCCTCTGCCTTTGAATTAAATATCAAAAAAAATGTCCTGCCACCCTCCTGGGATGATGAAGCAGTAAATGACCTCAAAGTCCAAGGAATTAAGCTAAAGTGGGACCCATGATCATCCTCCCAAATAGGGTTTCAATTGCTTCTGTGAAGGGTGAATCAACAGTCTAATGAATGGGCCTAGAAAATGAAATAGCCCGTTTGAACTACTTTAAAATAAGCAGCTTATTTTGGCAATGACTTGTGGCACATTAATTGATATCAGTAAGGAGAGAAAAAAAAACATGCCTTGAATCTCTCCTGATGCATTTCTAAGAGAAACTTTGGAGTTGGGCTGGTTGTATGGAAGGCTCTGAGCAAGGATTCCTGTGGTCAGCTAGGCTTGTGGGAAGGGCTTCTTAGTCAGGGTGCTCCAAATAGCCTGTAACCATAGCTTGACCTCCTGATGGGGGGCAGGGGCAGTGGGTAAAAAATTGTTACACACTGAGACTTCATCCCAGATCCATTTGTTTAGATTTTAATACATGGAGAAAGGAGACTGATAGAGAGTTTGCTCTTTCCCTGCTTCTTCAGACCATCTTGGGCTGTTTCTAACTTGAAAATAAGATTTCTTTATATATGGGTTTCCCCAGTGGCTCTACTAGTAAAGAATCTGCCTGCCAATGCAGGAGACGCAGGTTTGATCCCTGGGTCAGGAAGATCCCCTGGAGAAAAAAATGGCAACCCACTCCAGTATTCTTGCCTGGGAAATCCCATGGACGGAGGAGCCTGGTGTGCTACAGTCCATGGGGGTCTCAAAGAATTGGATGCGACTTAGCAACTAAATAACAATAACAACAGATTCCTTTAGAAAAATGCTGTGTAGGGTCTTTCTCTTTCACTATAACACAGATCTCATGAAAACAGGGATTTTGTATTGTTCTTCAAGGCATCTTGAATAAGCTGAATAGCACTGAGGTTGAGGTGTGTGTTTAACCAAAACTGTCAAGAAATGAATCAGTGAAGGACTTTTCAGGAAAACCTGAAAACAGAAGTGGAGCTTACCATGTATCCTATCTAGCACACTTTTTTGGGTTATTTGATTCTATAGAGTCAAAGACTTTGAGCTAGTTTACATACCAACTTTATTTGCAGATTCAGAATACTGGAGGGGCAGACAGAGCTCCTTTAGGCTTCAACGGTCAAGGCTTATAGGAATTAGAGCCAAAGGAAAATTCTCTTTGCCCGTGAAGATGGATATTTAGTTCCATCTGGTCATGGAAGAGGTGTTCAGCGGCCTCATCCCTCTGACAACCAGCTCAACTCATGGAAAGGGAAAGCACTTTGGCGCTGGAAACACCTGGGTTTGAACTTCCTTTGCCGTTTATTGGTTATGTGACCTTGGGTAGGTTACTCAGCTTCTCTGACAGTCAGTTTCCTCATCTGTAAATAGGACAAAAAAACCTACTTCCAAGCACAGGGTCCAACAGAATTAAATCCCTAATAAATCTTGCCTTTTGTTCTCTGTTAAAAAACACTCCTTTCACTTCCTGGTATCATTCTGCCTGTAGTGAACCTCTCCCCAGCCCAGCTTCATGACCATCTCTAGCCACACCTTGCTATTCAATTAGCTTCTAAGTTGGCAGGTATCTCTTTTGCAAGTTATATTTCTGTTTTCAGAGTTTGGTGTGGCCAGGACAAGTGCAGTGTACACATTGAAGGGATGCAGGGTGAATGACATGCTTACATATGTGTTACATAACAACACAGAGGTTATAGGCATGCTTTTGAGTCAGAAATACTGGGTTCTTATCACAGGTTCCCCTCCTTCTAGTTGAATAAGTTCAACCAAGTGACATCATTTCCCAGTTTTGTCATCTGCCAAGTGGAGATTTCAAGAGAACTTCCTTAAAAGTTCTCCATGTAACAGGACTGGTGCATCATAGGTGGTCAGTAGAGGTAGCTAAAAAGGAAAATGAGAGCAAGAAAAAATATTCTCATTGGAATTTGGAAATGGGAGAGCATTGGTGCTGTTTATTCCTCTCTCTCAACCTCCACTCTTCATTTCTTCTTGAAAGTTAAAGAAGTAACATGTCGACTTGGCAAAGCGAGTGTTCCTGGTAGCAGCATCTGGCTCCCCACTGTGCTTCCCAGCACGTATGTTGGGAGATGTTTCAAGGCCTGTTGGGAAGTCTGACTGCTGATGAGGTATAGAGCTCAGAAATGTCATTTTTGACAGCTCAACTTTGATCTGGAGTGAATTAAAAGCAATTTCATCACCTTAGGCTGAGCAAGCACCCAGACAAACACTTGTTTCAGTGAGTTATTGCTGTGTAACAAATCACTCAAAAACTGAGTGGTTCAAAGCATCTTTTTATGACTCATGATTCTGTGGGTCGGTCATTTGGGCAGGTCTCCCCTCAGCAGGAATGGCTTGTTTATGCTCCTTGTGGAGTTGGCTGGGGTGACTTGACTGGGTCTGGAGGATCCAAGATGGCTTCACTCTTGGGGACATTTTGCCATCTGTCACATAGGGCACCTTGGTTCTCTTCTGTGTGATTTCTCTCTCTACGTGGTCTCCTGATGTTTAATAACCTAGACTGAGCCTCCTCGGATAGCAAGAAATCTCCTTCTGGAAGTTAATCAGAAGGTACTCAGGGCTCTTGAGGTCTGATCTCAGAAGTGGAGCAACATCTCTTTTGCCATATTTTGATGGTTAAAGGAAGTCACAGTGTCATCCACATGTAAGAGGAGGGGAAATGGGCACCATCTCTTAATGGGAAAGGTGGCTCACACAATATAAAAGGGCATGGAAGATGAGAGGGGTTTTTACCGCCGTTTTCAAGGCCATCTACCGCAATCCCCCTGAGTAGTCACAAGAATCACATCACTCCCACATGCAAAATACATTCCCTTCTCCAGCCCAAATCACGTACCATGACAGCATTCTTTAGAAACTCCAAGATGTAGTCATTGAAATCAGGTCCAGATGCACAGAAAACTCCTTAGAAGAAGTTCCTCAGAGAGCTATAAAGTACAAAGGAAAAGGACAAGTTATCTGCACTGTGACACCCCGTGTACAATGGTGGAACAACGATAGAATAACTGCAATGAAAGTGAAAGTGAAAGAGAAAGTTGCTCAGTCATGTCCAACTATTTGCAACCCCATGGACGTAGCTCGCCAGGCTCCTCTGTCCATGAGAGTCTCCAGGCAAGAATATCGGAGTGTATCGCCATCCCCTCTTCCAGGGGATCTTCCCAACCCAGGGATCCAACCTGCATCTCTAATGTCTCTCCTGCATTGGCAGGTGGGTTCTTTACCACTAGCACCACCTGGGAAGCCCCAGAATAACTGCAATAGAGACTCCCTTTCAAGAAGGAGAACAATGGGAAACACATAGTACTTCTTGATCCATAGCAGCTTTGAAATCTAAACCAGGCATATGCTATAAGGGTCCTATCCTCTGAAGAAAGGGGGTCATGAAATATTAGTTGATCATGGTCCAGTTCTCCCTAGAAGAGGACCCCCAATTACATTTTCCTCTCAATTTTTTTTTCTCAGCTCTCTGAGCTCTTGGCTTTGTCCTCTGAGAAATCCCTCCATTTTCTTAAGAATTGGCTCATATGTGTAGCTGAGTATGTCTTATGAAATAGTGGGGACCCAGAAGCCTTCTTTTCATTTTAAACTGCTCAAGTTCTTTTTGATGCAAGCTAGTGTTCTTTCACCAATATAATTCTTTTTAAAATTTTGTTGGGACTTCCTTGGTGGTCTAGTGGTTAAGAATCTGCTGCCAGTGCAGGGGCATGGGTTCCATCCCTGATTGGCAGAGACCCCACATGCCATGGGACAACCGAGCCTGTGTGCCACAACTACTGAAGTCCACACGCCTAGAGCCAGTGCTCTGCAACAAGAGAAGCCACTGCAATGAGAGGCCTGTGTGAAGCAATGATGATCCAGAGCAGCCAAAAATAAATAAATGAAGAAATAAAATTTTAAAAAATAAAACCTTTTTCTTTTTAATCATGAAGATTCCAAAAATGTATTGGCTATGTGACACAGGGAGCTCAACTCAGTGCTCTGTGACAACCTAGAGGAGTGGGATAGGGTAGAAGATGGGAAGGAGGTTCAAGAGGGAGGGGGCGTAGGTATACCTGTGGCTGATTCATGCTGATGTATGTCAGAAAGCAGCATAGTATTGTAAAGCAATTATCTTCCAATAAAAAATTTAAAAAAAATCTGTTAGGGAAACAAGTATTTCTTTTTGCTGGATTCCGTTGAATAGCTCATCCCTGCTCCACATCTTGGTGTCACCTGGGGCAATTCAAGTAGACAGGAGGACCTAGACTCAAGGAAGTCAAACTGGCTCTGTTCCAAGAGAGCAGAGGTGGACGATCCTAAGCATGTTAAGACCGAAGCTCAGACTGCCACAGCATCTCCTCTGCTGCATTCTCTTGGTGTGGGAGGTGAAGTTGCATTTGTACCTCCCTTCTCCACCCCTGTTATCACCTTCTGTCTCCCTTTCATAGCCCTCTGACCTCTACTGGTCAGGATTCTTCAAATGGAAGCAGTTAGAATGTAGTTCAGTGTTCCTTAACCAGGGCACTACCTACTGACACTTTAAGCCAGGGAAGTCTTTTCTGGGGAGGCTGTTCTACACATTGGAAGGCGGTTACCAGCATCCTTGACACCCACCCACCTAATGCCAGTAGTCCCTCCCCCTCTTATTTGTAACAAACAAATAATGTCTCCAAACATAGCCAGAGGTCCCCTGGCCAACCAAACTGTCCCCAGTTAAGATCTACTGTGACGGTGGAAGGACCACTGGGCTTCATGATTTTAGACAGGTCAGGAGCCTCCCCTTGCCAAATATTAACTGTGTGGTCCCACAAGATGCTTAGTCAGTCCCCATCATCTGCTCTGTAAACTAGGGAGAACTATCCACTGTCTTTCCCCATGGATAAGATCTTGCAAGGACAGGATGAGATCTTGACTCCATAGAGCCTGTGCACCTGTGCTGTTAGGATTTAGAAGCCTACTTAGTATGGTCTTGCTTGGGCAGTGCCTCCGTGCACAACTCCTTTCCTTCAGATAGACATTACGCAGGGGCTCTGACAGCTATCCATGGTCACTATTAATATTTACCATCATAGCCATCAGAGCTGTTGTTTATCAGATGCAGCAAGCACATCTGACAGCATGCTGCAATTTATACTCGCTATCTCAGGACTGTTCACCAAAGCTCCCAAAGGTAAGGATTCTTGGCTCTGTTTTATGGAGAAGACATGGAGCTACAAGAAGGTGGGGAGACCTTTCCTGATCTAGGAGGTGGCAGAGCAAACCAGATATGTTACCCCTTCCAGATGATATCTGTGTCTGCCTAGTCAGAGGGTCAAGAGAACAGAGCTGCCTTGACAGATGGGACAAGGATGTGCAGGGTGTGTTGAGGGTTTGGGGAGGTCTGCTCAGCCCCTGTCTTGCAGCAGCTGCTTCATAGTCAGGACCCACTTCCTGAAGATCATGATACCAATAGCAGCTTCTATTTGTTGAGTACCCACTATGTTACTGAGGGCAGGAGAAGATTGAGGGCAAGATGAGAAGGGAGCGACAGAGGATGAGATGGTTGGATGGCATCACTGGCTCAAGGAACATAGGTTTGAGCAAACTCTAGGAGATAGTGAAGGACAGGGGAGCCTGGCATGCTGTGGTCCTTGGGGTCACAAACAGTTGGACACAAATTAGCAACTAAACAACAACAACATGCAAGTGATCTCATTTCAACCCTCACAAACAATCTAGGAGTTTAGAGCTACTGTTGTTCCATTTTATAGATAAAAACACCCTCAAAGTAGCCCAGAGAAGGGAAACTATGAACTATAGTTACACAATCAGGAAGTGGTGGAACCAGGCTTCCAACCCAGATCTGTGACTCTTGGATCCACTGTTAGCATTTACACCCTCCAGCTCCTCTGTGCTACTGTCCCCTAGAAGTCAAGGTCCCTGGGTCCTTGAATGTGTATGGTCCTCCTCTGGCACCCACATGAGTTAATTCCAGGAAGCTTCTCTGGGGCTTGCTCTGGCAACAATCTTTACGAGCAAGCCTTCCAACCCTCTCCTCCCAGCAGACAATGCTTTGAATTCTCCTGATGTTTTATTTCCTGCTCTGCAAGCTCCATTCTGGCCCAGGAGGTGGCTGTCTGGCACATAAACTCAGTGTTGGGTAGAATTACGGTGCTCATTCACTAAAAATTAATGGCAGCAGGCATTCACCCTGCCCTGGCTGGCCTCATCTCCCAGGCGGTCACTGCACAGCCTACACCCTGCCACCCTGCGAGGACTCACACTGCCACCAAGAAAAAAATAACTACACACCGCCCATTAGGAAGGAAGGAACCGCGGGGACTGAGTGGCCTGCTCGAGCGATGAATAGGCTTTCTCAGCACACATATAAACAGTTTATACTTCTGAAATCCTGTGTTTGATTTTCACATCTGCTCTCACTCTTGAGATTGGCACCGAAGGCAGCCAATGTTGCCCTTCCGAGTGGCAGCTGGAACCTGAAATCGGCTTTTTCCCACAACCTACCCCTCTCTCCACTGCCTGCGCTGTGGGGCTGTATTTTTGTCTTGGTGCTGTTGGAGTGTGATTAACTCAGGGAAGGAGAGTTGTTGAAAAACAGCGATTTCTATTTCTTGATTCAGTAAGTATTCATTGAGGACCTACTATGTGCCAAGTGACTGCCCATAGAATTTGTGTGATGACTACTGTTTGGTGTGTTGGAAAGTCTGACTGGGCACCTACTATGGCCACATAGCCCCAGGATGGCTGAGACAGAAGATGAGCCTGGTTAAAAAGCACCACCATTCCAGATAATACATTCCCAAGTGAACCTCATGTTGATGCCAATTGGCTCACTTTTTAATTAAGTCATTTGTTTCTATAAGGCTCTTAGTCCCAGAATCGGCTATTTGACCTTGAGCAATACAGGAGACCCAAGTTCAATTCCCGGATTGGGAAGATCCCTTGAAAAAGGGATAGGCTACCGATTGCAGTATTCTTGGGCTTCCCTGGTGGCTCAGGCGGTAAAGAATCGACCTGCAATGCGAGAGACCTGGATTCGATTCCCTGGGTTGGGAAGATCCCCTGGAGGAAGGCATGGAAACCCTCTCCAGTATTCTAGCCTGGAGCATCCCCATGGACAGAAGAGCCAGGTGGGTTACAGTCCATGGGGTCACAAAGAGTAAGACATGAGCGACTGAGTAACTAAGCACAAGTCATTGCTTATCAGTCTCCCCATTTGAATAAAGGGAGAAGGCTAAGTCAGTGTGTGTGTTTGTTTGGTTTCCTTGAACTAGAACTTTTCTCATTTGCAAATGAAGTTATATCTGGAAACCTAACATCTAAGCAGATGAAAAGGTGCAGCTCAAGTGGTGGATCTGGAATCCCAACACGTGAGATCTTGCTCATCCCTAAGAATCTGCAGGGAAACATAAGACTCTAGTGTTCATTGATGTTGAGTCGTTAAGTCGTGTCCGATTTTTTCTGATCCCATGAACTACAGCATGCCAGGCTTCCCTGTCTTCACTATCTTCTGGAGTTTGCTCAAACCTGAGGCATGTGGAATCTTAGCTCCCTGGCCAGGGATTGAACCCACACCCTTTCACATTGGAAAGCAGTATTTTAACAATGGATCATCAGGGAAGTTCCCAGGTCTTCACTAATTTTCTAAACACTTTACTCTTTGGTATGAAGTGTAGGATGCTAAGAGTATTGGCTATTTTTAAATATATTTGCTTTTAAGTACATTCAAGCTACTTGTGACTCACCTGAGTCGATTGTTGTTGTAAATCAAAAAAACCCTCCACCATTTGCTTCCTTTCTCTTGCTTGATTCACTCACTAAAGAAAGATATTTTCCTGGATCTTGGAGGACTTGGTAAGCTTCTTCATCTCAAACAGGAATTTGTATAATAAAGGCTCTAGCTATTAAGAGAAGAGATTAGCTAATGTGTATCAGCCATGGGCTGACATGGCCAGGAGCTTGGGTTTTTTGTTTTTTGGGGGGGAGGGGTTGTTTTTATTTTTCTGCTTTTCTCAAAAGACACGATAGGAAAAATAAAAACAAAAAACCAAACCAAACAACCCCCTCTCCCGCCCCCAAATCCAATTCCAGTAGCCTTCTCTGGTCTCCCAGTTAAAATTTCAACTTTCTACCAACTCAGCTACTTTCTACCCCTCTGCCCCACTCTACTATTTTTTCTCTAGAGTTCATCATTATTTTACTTACCATGTATTTTACTTATATACTGCTTATATTTAACTGTGTCTTATTTATTATCCGTCTTCTTATCTAGAATATGAGCTCCTGGAAGGCAGGGGCTTTTGACTTTTTTCACTGTTTTGTGCCCCATATTTAGACAAGTACCTGGTACATAACAGGCACTCAACAGATAATTGTCAAATTAGTGAATGACTGATGGAGAGGACTCTGGTCCTTTGGATACTAGTTATCTAGTCAACTGACTAAGGGTTACCATAGTCAACAGTTTCTTGTCAGCAAGTAACATGTTTCAGGCCAAAGTCTGTGTTCAATAATGAAGCTGATTGGTCATGAATATGAGCAGTGGCCCACCAAGGTCACCTGACCCCAGTCCTCGAAGTTCATTTTGCCTAATCCCCAGCTACTTTAGCTGGGATGCAGACCTTTCCGGTTGTGCCATGATTTTACTCTCCACAATTATGCTGCTCAGATACACATACAGCCTGACTCTTGAACGTAAGATTCTTCAATCATGGGAGGCTGCACAGTGGTACCCATTCTCTTTTGAAAGGTCACGCATCTTTTCTCAGTAGATTAACTTTTTATCTCTTAATGGTGTTAAGGAAAGGTCAAAGCATCTAACAGATGGAAGGTGGAAAGCTTCTAGTGCAGGAGATCAATGTTTCCAACATCAATCTAACTCCAGAAAGTTCTTAATGATCATGGGTGCAGTTCATGGGACACGGACACTGCAACTAAAATGCCACCATAGCGTGGCAGCAAAAATAAAATTGTTTAAAGCAGAGTGTTGGGGCTTCCCAGGTATCTCCATAGTAAGGAATCTGCCTGCCAATGCAGGAGATACAGATGAGGGTTCGCTCCCTGAGTCAGGAAGTTCCCCTGGAAGAGGAAATGGCAGCCCACTCCAGTATTCTTGCCTGGAGAATCCCATGGACAGAGGAGCCTGGCGGACTATAGTTCATAGGGTCACACAGAGTTGGACACAACTGAGCAACTGAGCACAGAGCAGGATGTTATACCTACTTTGCAAAAGGCCTTTGGCTTTCCTCCTGAAAGCTCTGAACCCCATGGGCAGTCTGTGCTGTGGAATGAAGTTGATAAAGTCCCATGGCTCCCACTCGGAAGAGACAGGTACCCATCTCTTGTCAGCAGTTGAGCCGTTCTGTTTGCTGTAACCACCCCAGGGCACTTAAGTTGAGGTCAAATAGACAAATAAAGACAACTAAATTTTCAACCAGTAATTCTTGGAGTTCTTACAGGAAGGGCTGAGTCTTAGATGCCGAGGAACTGAGGCATTCTGCTTGTGGAAGGAGTTAGGGTGACAGGGGGTTCCCCACCTGAGGTTTCTGCCACCCACAGAGACCACTCACCCTCTCCTGGCAGGGGAAGGCAGACAGGCGGGAGCACTGTCTGATGCCAGAGATTTATTTCCCATGGTTAGCCTTCATCTAAGGTCCCCTGGAGATGGAAATGGCAACCCATTGTAGTATCCTTGCCTGGAAAACCCCATGGACAGAGGAGTCTGGCAGGCTATAGCCCATGGTCTCAAAGAGTCAGACATGACTTGGCAACTGAACAACAACAAGCTGGAATATCTAAGGGCACTAATAGGCCTTGGGCATGGTAAGAAGTCCTTCTCAATCCCTATCACCCCATAATTCCATTTGAGTCCTGTATTTTCAAGCCTTGTAACTTCTAGACTAATCTATAAGCTCCCTATGGACCTTCTCACACCTCCTCTTTGCCAAGTTGCCACAACACTGGGACCTGGGGAAGACATTAGTCAGAACATGCCAGCATCGGTGGAAATGTGACCTCCTGTCCCTACTACTGGTACCAGCCCACTGGGTTCAGTGACACCAGTGAAACAGGGTGGCCAGAGCTGCCAATCCTCTTGTGAGGGGGTGAAATGATCTTTCTTCCAGAAACACAATGGCTGGCTCCTGGGTCCTAAAACAGACCCAAGGAGAGCCAAAGCAAGAGGCCAGAGATCTGCTTTGAGGGTAAGAATGAGGCTTATTTCCGTAACTTCAGAAACAGGAGGCTCAGAAAATGACTGAAGATGAGACGTTAGAGAGGAAACAGATGGATGCACATGTTTCCGTTGGTAGGAAATGTAGGGCAGCCACCAGCTGTTCACTCCACAACTGAATGGCTTCTCTGAGAGCTGGGCCCTAGCCAGCCCAGGGACCCCTCAGAGCAGCAGAGGAAGGGGGTGCATGGAGGGAGGCAGGACCCCCAAGACTACAGACCTCCCTCTCTCAACCACACTGTGAATGCCTCTAAAACTGGGGCCATAACCAACATTGTGTCTCCAGCCAGGGACTGTTATGGGATAACTTCTAAGTAAAGGTTGAATGAATGAATGGACTTCACAGGACCTCCTCCTGCTTCCAGGATCTAAGATAGAGGTACTTACACAGGGCTTTCCTGGTGGCTCAATGGTAAAGTATTCACCTGCCAATGCAGGAGACATGGGTTCCATCCCTGGTCCGGATCCCACATGCCACAGAGCAGCTAAGCCCGTACGCCACAACTATTGAGCCTGTGCTCTAGGGCCTGGGAACCGCAACTGCTGAGCCCTCGCACCTCAGCTACCGAAGCCTGAGACCCCTGTAGTCCATGCTCAGCAATAAGGGAAGACACCGCAGTGAGAAGCTTGCATAACACAACTAGAGAGTAGCCCCGCTGGCTCAGATGGTAAAGAAATCTGCCTAAAATGCAGGAGCCCTAGGTTTGATCCCTGGGTCGAGAAGATCCCCTGGAGAAGGGAATGGCGACCCACTCCAGTATTTTTTGCCTGGAGAATTCTATGGACAGAGGAGCCTGGCGGGCAAAGAGTTGGACATGACTGAGTGACTCACACTTACTTTCTTTCCCACTTGCTACAAGAGAAAAGCCCTTGCAGCAACAGAGACCCAGCACAGCCAAAAATAAACAAATAAATTCAATTATTTAAAAAAGAAGTACTCACATCAGCACCTTCCACCCTACGCTGGCTTTCTTTCCTAGTGGGGTTTCGTCAGCCACACCTCTTTCCTCCCATCCCTTCACTCTGCCAGTGAGGAAGGGGGGGTCTGTGAGCCCTCTGCTTCCAGAAAGCCCTTGACCTGACACTACCCTCGCTCACCATGGGATGTGGATCAAGTGAATTTAACTGAGTCTCAGTTTTCTCATCTGTAAAATGGGTAATCACAACACTCACCTTGTGTTATTGTTGTGAGGATTCAACAAACTATTTTAAGGGAAAGGATTTTTGTTACCATTTACACCATCACCACCTGGGGGTATAGAGCTGGGACAGACAATCAGATGGACCTGGAAGGATACTGAGCCAAGAGCAAGGGTGAAGAGGTAAAGAGATGTAGGGTTTGGGGTTTAGTTTTTGCACCCAGGATGCAAAAAACTCAGAAAATCAATCTCTCTATTCTGTGCAAACAGAGATGACATGTTCCTTCCCAAGGGGTGCTTTTTGGGCTCCTGGGAAGTCAATGGTGACAAAGCGAAGCCAGTGCAGGAGCAGAAGTCCCTGGGACTCTGGAAGTCCCCTGGGACGGGGAGCAAGGCCAGGCTGCAGCTCTGACCTTGGGAGGACCCAGGGAGACTTCTTTTCTTGTCTCCCACTTGCCCACTGACAAACCTGCTCTCAGAAAGCAGTTGCCTTCTAGAACAACATCATAGACTCAGCTGAGCTGAGAGTATTTCCTCAAGTCCTTTGCCGCTTGTATGCTGCAAAGTTGTATCCAACTCTGTGCAACTGTGTGACCCCATGGACTGTAGGCTTTTCTGACCATGGGATTCTCCAGGCAAGAATACTGGAATGGGTTGCCACGCCCTCCTTCCTTTGCTACTTACGTTCCCCCATAAAAAAAGAATGTCCTCTCCCAGATGAGAAGGCATTGGTTTTGCAGACTTCTAGCTCGGGTTGGCTGGTTTCTCCAAACAACGTTAGCCCTTCACTAGATCCAAGAAACAAACTGTCTCAACTCTGACATTTAACCAAGGAAATCCATGAGGCTGGCGGTGGGTGCTTCAGACATGATTTCTGGAGAATCATTCTTTGCAGAATGACTATGAAATACTCTTCCAGGAAATGGTGGCATCTTCCTGGAAGAAGGCCTAGATGGGAAATGCTGGCCTCTGGGCCACAGCCTTTCTCCCCCTCAGCTGCAATCATGGGATTTCTAGGCCTAGGAATGGTTCTTTCGGAGTCTTCTGATTTGATTTCGTCTACCCTGCAGGGGACAGCATTGGGCAAAGAACTGTGGAATTCATGTGATAAAAGAAGAAACATTTGCTTCCAATTATCCAAATTATTGTTTGCTAATTGAAGTACAAAAGGGGTATTTTTTTTTTTCTCTTTGGGTTGGTATAAGCATCCTTTCCCTTAAATCTCTTTGATTGAGCAAAAATGCTTTTGGAGTGTTTACTTTAATCCATACATCATTTTCCTGATTAGTAGTTGTTCAGTAACGTCCCTGCTCACTGAGGTAAGCTTTCACCAGAGGCTGGTTTGTCATCAAAGCTGCAGAAATTGATATATGTTCTATAGTCACCACTGGGTATCTCACATTGGCTGGGTTTTTTTTTTTTTTAATGTGAATATTAGTTTGGGAAACAAAAATCCCTCTGCCATTATATTGTAATGATGTATGCTTTCTCTCAGAGATGAATATTGTCTTAGGTCAAATTTCTGGAAGTAGAGATGGAGATTTGCATGCAGGGCATAGTCTCAGAAACAGCACTTGTCAGGTAGTAAGGAGATAGGAGAGGCATTGGACAGTTGCAAAGACCACATCTGATACTGTGGGGAGCACCATTGCTGGGATCACCCTTCAGAGCTGTCCCACATGGAGACAAAGAAGCTGGTCTTTGATGTTCCAACACTGCCCAGTCTTGGATCTGAATTGCCAGGGAGGGACGTGCAATCTTAATTGAAGTGAAATAAAGTGAAAGTCGCTCAGTCGTGTCCGACTTTTTGTGACCCTATGGACTATAGAGTCCATGGAATTCGCCAGGCCAGAATACTGGAGTGGGAAGCCGTCCCCTTCTCCAGGGGATCTTCCCAACCCAGGGATCAAACCCAGGTCTCCCACATTGCAGGTGGATTCTTTACCAGCTGAGCCACCAGGGAAGCCCAATCTTGATTGAACTAGTTCTCCAATCCTCTAATCCCCTGGAGGGGAGCAGCTCTGAGCTAGCATCACTCCAGGGTGGGATGAGGCTGAAGGATGGGCAATGAGTATCTCAGTTCTGAAGGAGCACCTAGGCAGCACACCACAGCATCCACTAATCCACATACACACAAATATATTTTAAATGAGAAATAGAAATTAATGCATGTTATTTCTGAAGACACATCTGAAAAGACTTGTTTCAGCTTCAGCAGCTCAGATGCTGTAGTCCTCAAACTCCTTCTAGAAGGGAGCTCTGCGAAGCCTATGGTAGGTTTGCTTATTTTTGGCAGATGCAAAGAAGTTATCTCTGAACTTCTGCCAGCGATCAAAGGAACTGATGGTGTAGAACAGTTCCACGGGCTATCTCCTTCCTGCCCATCATCTATCATCCCAACCCTCAACCTCTTTTCTGAGTGATGACTGCACCCTAAACACATAAAATTAATCACCACTCGAGGCCAGCCAGGTGTCTTGCCTCCAGAAATTATCTCACTGCAGCAAAAAAAAAAAAAAAAAAAAACAGCTCAGATCTCATAATGTCTCATAATTTCATATGAAGAGCAGTGGAGTCAGATGGGAGCCCCTGACAGGTTTGCAAAGTTCCAGGAAGCCAAGAGCCAGCTCTGGCTTCATGCAAAGATCAGGAGGCAGTTGTTTGAGGGAAAAGCCCTGTTTCAAGTAAAGAAGGCACCCCTTGACTCAAAGCAATGCTAATTAAACCACCAGCTTCCAACAAAGGAGAATGCATGTAGGGCAGAATGAGATGACCACACAGAACAGCTCTGTTCGTTCTAGAAACTTTACGGTGGTTTTGGAGAAGTCAGGCAAAGGCTGCGGAGAAGCCCTCCAATTCCACACTTAGCAGCAGATTATTACATGATCCGAAGAAGCTCTGATTTTGAAATTCCATATGACAAGCCCTGCTTAACTTAACAGTGGCTGCTAGCCGCCGTCTCTTGTCCCCGTATGTATATTTTATTTTAACTATGCGGCCCTCTGGCAACGTCCTGTACGTTTCAATCAATCAGAAGCCCCATTTGCCAGCTCTGTACAGAGTTCAGTGCTTCTGAGGATTTGGCAGAGAAAAAACAACCCCAGAGATAGACAGAAAAAAAAAAAAATTGTCTTCAGCTAATCACGTGACATTTCCAATCTCTAAATCCGGGAAGGCAGTGCTTCCTTGCAATACGCAAAATGCAAGATCCACTAAGGCCAGGCAGGTTTTTACCAATGAGCTCGGCCTCCATTTCAGATTAGCGGAAAATCCTTATAACTTGGCTCTAATTGAGAGCTTAGCTGTTGCTATTAAATTCCCTTTCAGAAACAACAGGGCTGACAAGATTCCCCTTACTGAGAACATTTTCCTACTCTATCGGAAATTATCCAAATGGAGGAGAATTAAGGCAAGCGTTATAAAATAACACTGCCCTACAAGACAGTTTGGCATGTTTGATGAAGAGAAGCCTCAGATAGAGTCTGTGAGTAAAACAAAGCCATCCTAAGTGTCTCTGAGGGCTCAGTGGTAAAGAATCTGCCTGCCAATGCAAGAGACGCAGGTTCAATGCCTGGTTTGGGAAGATCCCCTGGAAAAGGAAATGGCATTCCACTCCAGTATTCTTGCCTGGGAAATCCCATGGACAGAGGAGCCTGGC